>NC_091326.1:11222072-11292072 GCF_038502225.1 Cherax quadricarinatus | reverse complement strand
GAGAGAGAGAGAGAGAGAGAGAGAGAGAGAGAGAGAGAGAGAGAAAGGCTTCGATGAAGGTGATAATAATCATCATAGTAATTACGCGTCATGCATTCAAAGAAGGCGAACAATAGTAAGCAGGGAAGGGAGGGGGGAGAGAGAAGAAGGATAAATTTGGCTAATAAGTTTGTAAGGGAATAGTGGTCGTGACGTCACAGGCCGTGCGTCACAACACTACGTCATCCATCAGCTGGTCAACATGGTTGCCAGCTCCTCCCTTCCATCATCCTACCTGCACCCCGCCATAAGGACTCACCCTCGCTGCCAGTGTGTGTGTGTGTGTGTGTGTGTGTGTGTGTGTGTGTGTGTGTGTGTGTGTGTGTGTGTGTGTGTGTGTGTGTGTGTGTGTGTGTGTATATATAATGTGTATATATATATATATATATATATATATATATATATATATATATATATATATATATATATATATATATATATATATATATATATACACACACACACACACACACACACACACGCCTATTGGTAAAAAAGAATGAAAATATGGGGTGGTAGGGGAAGTGTAATATTCAAACGGCTTCAGGAAGAAATCCAAATATTCTTCTTTGAAGCCTTTTTATCCACTTCTCCGAGGCTGTGGGTCCCACAATTTACACCAGAGGTGGATCCCATCATAATTATCACCCCAGCACAATTATCACACTCACATCGCTGAAATATACTGGATATCACCGCATTAACCTGCATACATAAACTATATTTGTAATTAAAACCTAATTACTGCACTGATATACACTGAGATTTGCAAGTATTCAATATTATTATGCCAAGAATGCAAATGTGGTAGCATAGCATTTGCAAAAACCTATAGATCAATAATGCTGAAATTCAACATCATTAAAATAATTGACCGAGTTTAAAAGAAGCAAGACTGATCTTTAGCAAGATAACAAGAATGGTGGAACACTGCAGTACGCTTATTAGTGCAACCAATATTTCCCGCTACTCAAAGTTGTTGCCTCGGTGACGTCAACTTGGAGTTTATGTTACTTAACAACTATTGTCAAACTATTCACAAATAACCAGCACATAGGCAGAAAAGCTCGAACCGAAACGTCGTCACAAGCTTCTCTCTCCTATGTGCGGGTTATTTGTGTATTGTTCCAGTCACGGTATTGTGCCTTTTGTTCTTTATTGGCAAATTAGTATTTACTCACAACCCTTCTAATCTAAATTTATTCAATTTGAATCCACTGCTGCGAGTTCCATTTATATATTTTAATCATATCTACCCTAGTTCTCCAACCTCTAACTACTGTTGGGTCTTTACATGGTCTTCCACACACTGGAAGACAGAAAAATAAAGATGTAGCATATAAAGAGTGAAAAAAGTGTGATGATGTAACAGCAGATAAAACGCGTGCAAATGGAATAACTGGAAAACTGGGCAGATGGATTTTTAATTTTCTAATAAATTGGACAAAAAAAAAAGTAATAGTGAACAAAGTAAAAAGAGAGCCTGCCACAGTGAAAAGCTCTGTTCCTCGTGGCAGAAATCAGCCTCGATTCTTTTTCTCATCCTCATATCCAACATAACACCATACAATCCTTGCGCCTTTTTTTATTATTCACGCTGATGTTAACCAGGTCATCTGCTATGGATAAACCGAAGAATAAAAAACTGGTAGAGTATAAAACAAATCCAAACCACCGAACAGAGCGGAAGACGAATGTGAGGAACTTACAAGGGATATCATTTGAGCTTGTACAAGAATCACAAGTATTGTTACTGCAAATGTATGGTAACTGATAGGCTGCATAACTAGAATTTTCAAAATAAGAGATGCCACTCCAATGGTACTTATTTTCTGCAGACTGGAATAAAACTGCACTTTAACAGACAGTTTTAGGACAGGATGTCCTAAAGAGTCTTGAGAAAGTAGAGAGAACCTACTCTGTCTCAATACATTAGGTCAAACACCTAAATTATTGGGAACGCTTGAAGTCCCTTCAACTGTACCCCTTGAAACGTAAGTGAGAAAGATAATTTACATCTAAAAAATTCTGGAGAGATTGGTCCCGAAAAAGCAGGGGCGCCACTAGCATAAGAAACAATACAATAAGTGTCAGGGGCCCAAAACTGTTCAACTGCCTCCCAGCATACACAACGGGGATTACCAATAGACCCCTGGCTGTCTTCAAGAAGGCGCTGGACAGGCACCTAAAGTCAGTACCTGACCAGCCGGACTGTGGTTCGTACGTCTGGTTGCACGCGGCCAACAGTAACAGCCCGGTTGTTCAGGCCCTGATCCATCATGAGGCCTGGTCTCAGACCAGGCCGCGGGAACGTTGACCCCCGAAACCCTCTCCAGGTATTTGTGAAGGGGTAAACCCGTGTGGATCATTCAGGGCAATCTGTGGTGAAGGCTTGAGCCTTCATCACTTAATCGTCAAACGGACTCGCTACTATGACGGCCAACTAGGCTAAGAGATGATCCTAGATCTGCATGCAGAAATTACTTCCCATGAGAGCAAGAGGACAAGTTGATGGTGCAAGATACCCCCAGTGAAAGGCAGTTCAGTAAGTACGTTCAGAGGTAAATCATTAAATATAAACGTATGGAGAGCTTTCAGTACCTTTACTTCATACATAAGAGAAATTACCAACAGACTTCTGGGTGTCCTCATTAGCAAGGCTGTTGTCCACCTTGAACTGCATGATCAGGCCATCAACCAAGAGCGGTCACAGCCCAGAATTGTCTTTGGGTAACCTTCAAGCATATACTGTAATTAGCTTCAAACCCTCTAATACATACATTTATTATCCTCTTCGAGGAGTTAAGAAAACGCTACTTGATAATTGTGAGGGAAGAGTCACGTTTTCTGTGAATGTTTGAGTGAGTGGAGTGTCCCGGGCCCGGCTCCTGGTACCTCCCAACCAGTGGTTAAAAATGATAGGTCAGATGACCAAAATCTAGTGGAGGGTCATCATATGACTCAAAAAACACTTGTCCCGTTTCCTGATAAACCTTACCTAACTTAACCTAAGATCCACCCTCAATACCATTTATTCATGACCAGAAAAGCCAACCCAGGGAATGTAATCCTCAATTCATCTATCTTTACACATAGTTTACAACACGTGTCTAGATACAGGGATTAAAAACGTCTTCCGGGCAAACAGAAAAAGGGGCACCTAATGCTCGCGGCTACAGTAAGTCATATTTCAACTGTTGAAGGCTCAGTCGTCAGTCACTCATTTCACTGCTTTTACAACAGTGCCATGATACCTGTGGTTAAGAGGACGGGCTGCATTCAGCCCGTTGTGGTATATATATTTTTTTATGAATACAGGGCAACCAAACCCAGAAATATGCTGTCACTGAATGTGACATAACACAGTTGCTAGGGAGGACAGGTTGCTGCCCATCCTCTTAACCCATCCCTGAATTTATTCTCATTTTACTACGTCAAATTTTCTGCATGGTGCTCAACGTCAATTTCTAAACACTTCCTATTTTTCACCAAATGTTATTTTGTTTATTTCAAATTAACTTAATTTAGGTTAGGTTAGGCTAGCTTTGGTTGAGCTACGTTGAGCTAGAGTAGGTTACATAAGCTTGTAACAACGTATATTTCACCATAAATCAGCAAATTACAAAATCCGGCCGCCATACGTCTGACAACAAGATGACCGAGGAAAAAAAATAGAAAACACTGAATCCAGAACATTAATCCCTATTGTAAGAGTATAGTACCCTGAATAACGATTATATCAGACTTCATCTTCAAGGATCACAACAGTGCCCCTATGCCAAGCCAATGACGATATTCTTCCAAGTCACTTGTTCTCTCTAGGCTGCAAATCGCTGAACTCTGACAGCCCCACTTAGCGCAGCTGAAATTGCTGACCTAAATAATTTGCAAAGAACTTTCAGAGTTTGCATAAATTCAGTCAAGTACCTAAATCATTGGGAACTGTTAAAGTCCCTAGATCTGTGCTCTTCGGCACGTAGACGAAAAAGATACATTATAATGTACACCTGGAAAATTCTAAAGGACTTGGCCTCAAATCTGCACACACAAATCATTCTCTACGAAAGTAAGACGCTCGGCATACTGAACAATACTCCCAATGAAAAGCAGCGGTGCAATGATTGTGAAGGAACCAAGACTTTTCAACATCCTCCCTTTATACATGAGAGGATTACTGACTGACGATTAGTTATGGAGTTGGATCGAAGAGCTGCAACTTGGCCCTCATCACACAATGTGACCTTGAGGTGTATACAGGCAGCAAGACTGAAGCCATACACTCTCTTACTGCAAATAAAAATCACTTGACAAGCATCAAGGAGACTATTAACAGCGTGGGTAAGCAGTGATAAGCCTTATGTTCTCTTTTACACACCTGAATTACGTGTAACGAGCAGAGCAGGTGTGGTATGCTGCCAGCTGGCCAACATGCTCTACATACCCATGCCAGATGGGCGGGGGTTAACGAGGGTGCATGCATGCGTGTGTGCAAGTGTGCGTGCGTGTATGGGAGGACGAGAGAGAAGGGTGGCGTGTTCTCCCTGGCAGGAGGACCTGCGTCAACCCTCCACAGGTGCCTGCCTCACCTACTCCGGGTTGCCAAGTAGTGAAACGGTACGGGAGACTGGGGGAAAAGAGGTTACTCTAAAAAAAAAAAAAATGAGCGAGCGGGCAGTATAAGTTAATTTCACCTTATTTTTAACTATCTGAAAATAATGGAGACCAAGAGCAAGGTTGTAAGTACTTTCCCAGCTACCGTTATTACCTATATAATACAATTGGGAAAAAATCAAGTACAATATTATTCACGGCAGTGTAATATTTTACATCTAGCCGTTAATTGATCTGGATTATTTCTGAAGTTTCTCAACGTATTTTATGTTCTCCAATTAAATTTTAATTTGTAATTTAAAGCGCAAAAATTTTGGTATCGTCTTATCCCTAGCAAATCCAAGTTCATATTTTCTTTTTTTCAACTTCCGGTGTTTTGAATATATTTTATATATATAGGTAAGTCTTTACTGACACCTGTAAAAAAAAAAAAAAAAAAAACCTCAAGCACAAACCTCCAACCTCTTCCACTTTTCAGTATCACCTTAACTTCATGTGACAGGTTAGGATGGCTTTCCCCCCCCCTCCACCCCCCCCATCACCACAGCCCAGCCCAAGGACAGACTTCCTTGTTAACATCCAGGCTCTATGTGGTAGTGACCCGCTGGTCCCATCATCCCCCTGACCCGTGGTAGTGACCCGCTGGTCCCATCATCCCCCTGACCCGTGGTAGTGACCCGCTGGTCCCATCATCCCCCTGACCCGTGGTAGCGACCCGCTGGTGCCATCATCCCCCTGACCCGTGGTAGTGACCCGCTGGTGCCATCATCCCCCTGACCCGTGGTAGTGACCCGCTGGTCCCATCATCCCCCTGACCCGTGGTAGTGACCCGCTGGTGCCATCATCCCCCTGACCCGTGGTAGTGACCCCCTGGTCCCATCATCCCCCTGACCCGTGGTAGTGACCCGCTGGTCCCATCATCCCCCTGACCCGTGGTAGTGACCCGCTGGTCCCATCATCCCCCTGACCCGTGGTAGTGACCCGCTGGTCCCATCATCCCCCTGACCCGTGGTAGTGACCCGCTGGTCCCATCATCCCCCTGACCCGTGGTAGTGACCCGCTGGTCCCATCATCCCCCTGACCCGTGGTAGTGACCCGCTGGTCCCATCATCCCCCTGACCCGTGGTAGTGACCCGCTGGTCCCATAATCCCCCTGACCCGTGGTAGTGACCCACTGGTCCCATCATCCCCCTGACCCGTGGTAGTGACCCGCTGGTCCCATAATCCCCCTGACCCGTGGTAGTGACCCGCTGGTCCCATCATCCCCCTGACCCGTGGTAGTGACCCGCTGGTCCCATCATCCCCCTGACCCGTGGTAGTGACCCGCTGGTCCCATCATCTCCCTGACCCGTGGTAGTGACCCGCTGGTCCCATCATCCCCCTGACCAGTGGTAGTGACCCGCTGGTCCCATCATCCCCCTGACCCGTGGTAGTGACCCGCTGGTCCCATCATCCCCCTGACCCGTGGTAGTGACCTGCTGGTCCCATCATCCCCCTGACCCGTGGTAGTGACCCGCTGGTCCCATCATCCCCCTGACCAGTGGTAGTGACCCGCTGGTCCCATCATCCCCCTGACCCGTGGTAGTGACCCGCTGGTCCCATCATCCCCCTGACCCGTGGTAGTGACCCTCTGGTCCCATCATCCCCCTGACCCGTGGTAGTGACACGCTGGTCCGATCATCCCCCTGACCAGTGGTAGTGACGCGCTGGTCCCATCATCCCCCTGACCCGTGGTAGTGACACGCTGGTGCCATCATCCCCCTGACCCGTGGTAGTGACCCGCTGGAGCCATCATCCCCCTGACCAGTGGTAGTGACCCGCTGGAGCCATCATCCCCCTGACCAGTGGTAGTGACCCGCTGGTGCCATCATCCCCCTGACCAGTGGTAGTGACCCGCTGGTCCCATCATCCCCCTGACCCGTGGTAGTGACCCGCTGATGATATCATCCCCCTGACCAGTGGTAGTGACCCGCTGGTGCCATCATCCCCCTGACCCGTGGTAGTGACCCGCTGGTGCCATCATCCCCCTGACCAGTGGTAGTGACCCGCTGGTCCCATCATCCCCCTGACCCGTGGTAGTGACCCGCTGGTGCCATCATCCCCCTGACCAGTGGTAGTGACCCGCTGGTGCCATCATCCCCCTGACCAGTGGTAGTGACCCGCTGGTCCCATCATCCCCCTGACCCGTGGTAGTGACCCGCTGGTGCCATCATCCCCCTGACCAGTGGTAGTGACCCGCTGGTGCCATCATCCCCCTGACCAGTGGTAGTGACCCGCTGGTCCCATCATCCCCCTGACCCGTGGTAGTGACCCGCTGATGCCATCATCCCCCTGACCAGTGGTAGTGACCCGCTGGTGCCATCATCCCCCTGACCCGTGGTAGTGACCCGCTGGTGCCATCATCCCCCTGACCAGTGGTAGTGACCCGCTGGTCCCATCATCCCCCTGACCCGTGGTAGTGACCCGCTGGTGCCATCATCCCCCTGACCAGTGGTAGTGACCCGCTGGTGCCATCATCCCCCTGACCAGTGGTAGTGACCCGCTGGTCCCATCATCCCCCTGACCCGTGGTAGTGACCCGCTGGTGCCATCATCCCCCTGACCAGTGGTAGTGACCCGCTGGTGCCATCATCCCCCTGACCAGTGGTAGTGACCCGCTGGTGCCATCATCCCCCTGACCAGTGGTAGTGACCCGCTGGTGCCATCATCCCCCTGACCAGTGGTAGTGACCCGCTGGTCCCATCATCCCCCTGACCCGTGGTAGTGACCCGCTGGTGCCATCATCCCCCTGACCAGTGGTAGTGACCCGCTGGTGCCATCATCCCCCTGACCAGTGGTAGTGACCCGCTGGTGCCATCATCCCCCTGACCAGTGGTAGTGACCCGCTGGTGCCATCATCCCCCTGACCAGTGGTAGTGACCCGCTGGTGCCATCATCCCCCTGACCCGTGGTAGTGACCCGCTGGTGCCATCATCCCCCTGACCAGTGGTAGTGACCCGCTGGTGCCATCATCCCCCTGACCAGTGGTAGTGACCCGCTGGTGCCATCATCCCCCTGACCCGTGGTAGTGACCCGCTGGTGCCATCATCCCCCTGACCAGTGGTAGTGACCCGCTGGTCCCATCATCCCCCTGACCCGTGGTAGTGACCCGCTGGTCCCATCATCCCCCTGACCAGTGGTAGTGACCCGCTGGTGCCATCATCCCCCTGACCAGTGGTAGTGACCCGCTGGTCCCATCATCCCCCTGACCCGTGGTAGTGACCCGCTGGTGCCATCATCCCCCTGACCAGTGGTAGTGACCCGCTGGTGCCATCATCCCCCTGACCAGTGGTAGTGACCCGCTGGTGCCATCATCCACCTGACCAGTGGTAGTGACCCGCTGGTGCCATCATCCCCCTGACCAGTGGTAGTGACCCGCTGGTGCCATCATCCCCCTGACCAGTGGTAGTGACCCGCTGGTGCCATCATCCCCCTGACCAGTGGTAGTGACCCGCTGGTGCCATCATCCCCCTGACCAGTGGTAGTGACCCGCTGGTCCCATCATCCCCCTGACCAGTGGTAGTGACCCGCTGGTGCCATCATCCCCCTGACCCGTGGTAGTGACCCGCTGGTCCCATCATCCCCCTGACCCGTGGTAGTGACCCGCTGGTCCCATCATCCCCCTGACCAGTGGTAGTGACCCGCTGGTGCCATCATCCCCCTGACCCGTGGTAGTGACCCGCTGGTCCCATCATCCCCCTGACCAGTGGTAGTGACCCGCTGGTGCCATCATCCCCCTGACCCGTGGTAGTGACCCGCTGGTCCCATCATCCCCCTGACCAGTGGTAGTGACCCGCTGGTCCCATCATCCCCCTGACCAGTGGTAGTGACCCGCTGGTCCCATCATCCCCCTGACCCGTGGAAGTGACCCGCTGGTCCCATCATCCCCCTGACCCGTGGTAGTGACCCGCTGGTCCCATCATCCCCCTGACCAGTGGTAGTGACCCGCTGGTGCCATCATCCCCCTGACCCGTGGTAGTGACCCGCTGGTCCCATCATCCCCCTGACCCGTGGTAGTGACCCGCTGGTCCCATCATCCCCCTGACCAGTGGTAGTGACCCGCTGGTGCCATCATCCCCCTGACCCGTGGTAGTGACCCGCTGGTCCCATCATCCCCCTGACCAGTGGTAGTGACCCGCTGGTGCCATCATCCCCCTGACCCGTGGTAGTGACCCGCTGGTCCCATCATCCCCCTGACCCGTGGTAGTGACCCGCTGGTGCCATCATCCCCCTGACCAGTGGTAGTGACCCGATGGTCCCATCATCCCCCTGACCCATCACAGTCTTGTAAACTTAGTTCCGGCAGTATTTATGATATTTTACTGGTAGTATGCCAAGGAGTCTTGGGATAGATTATTATTATAATCAAGGGGGAAGCGCTAAACCCGGAGGATTATACAGCGCCTGGGGGGGATGTGAAAGGCATTCAGGCTTAATTCGGGAAACTGGAGCACAGATCCAATTCCCTAAATCAAGAGCCCCTCACCAACATCAAGTAACCTTCCTTGAGGGGTTTGGGATAGAAATGTTGATAACAAGTGTTCTCTAACTGTATCTATTCCCCCTCCCCCCTTTCTCTTCACGTCAAGGAGAAGGAACCAACGTCTGTGACCGCAAACACATCTAGGCCACAATCCAGAACAGCAGCCCGCAACCGAACACTAAACGGCCGAGGAAGCGTCGTACGACGAGCAAGGGTGTCTTCCTCGCCTCCGCAAAGACCTTATAAACTGGATCGCCAGGTGTACGCCGGACCCGCCACAGGACACAGGCACTGCTCCTCATGGCGGTGATCCAGGGAAAACTCACCAGATTCAACAAAGGCTCTTGACAAAGGAAGTACTGAATGAGAAATGGTATGGTGATACCGACAAGATGTGTTCAAAGAACCGACACGTTGTTAAATTAGACACATGTGCAACTCTTGGGTATCTTTATTGAGGAAACGTTTCGCCACACAGTGGCTTCATCAGTCCATACAAAGGATAAACTTGAAGAACAGGAGGAGAATGAGGTAATCAGTCCCTCAGCCTTGAGTCGATGTGGTCAGTCCATCAATCTTGAATAGAATACGGCATAGGAGCGGAGAAGCAGCTTATAAACCGTATGGCAGGAGAGGTGCAGCAGTCGTAGGTGGTGTCACATTTGTCCAATGTGGAAGTAGGTCGTGCCCAAGGGTTAGGCAAGCGAAGAATTCCCAAGTATTAAGATCCCAAGAAGTTGCAGTGTCTGACAGGATTGTAGATGAATGGTTCAAAGAACCGACATGTGTCTAATTTAACAACGTGTCGGTTCTCCGAACCATTCATGTACAATCCTGTCAGACACTTCAACTTCTTGGGATCTTAATACTTGGGAATTCTTCGCTTGCCTGACCCTTGGGCACGACCTACTTCCACATTGGACAAATGTGACACCACCTACGACTGCTGCACCTCTACTGCCATACGGTTTATAAGCTGCTTCGCTCATATGCCGTATTCTATTCAAGATTGATGGACTGACCACATCGACTCAAGGTTGAGGGACTGATTACCTCATTCTCCTACTGTTCTTCAAGTTTATCCTTTGTATGGACTGATGAAGCCACTGTGTGGCGAAACGTTTCCTCAATAAAGATACCCAAGAGTTGCACATGTGTCTAATTTAACAACGTGTTGGTTCTTTGAACCATTCATCTACAATCGTATATCAGATTCTAGCACTCCTGAGGAGCTCAGTGACTTCGTCGTCTTCTGTAGAGGGAGCGTCTTTCTCCAGTGTTTTTTTTTTTTCACACAGGGTTTGACAAGGTTAAGGATCCCTAGCTTTGACAAGCTATTTACAGGTTAAGGATTCCTAACTATTGGCAAGCTAAGAGCTGTTACCTACATCGGCTCATTTGAAAGCATTTTTATTGTTATGAGACATACAAGTAGGGAACAGGATGAAGTTGGAACCATCTGTGGGCCAGCATTTTCATTTGATCAACTGACTTTATCTCGTTGACATCATTATGCTGTACGAATGTGTTCCATACTCGAGTCATCCTGGGTATATAGGATCTCAGATGGAGTGAAGTTCTGGAGAAGGGTACAGCCAGAGTGAAGTTGCTGCTTTCTGCCCGTCTTGTGGCATAAAAGCTTGTTTCACGCTGTCCTCGAAGTGGATCCAAATGTGGTACTTTGACAATATTGGCCTTGCACATAACAGTAAGGCCACCCACATCCCTCCTATGTTGAAGGCTCTGCTGAAATGACAGATCTATCCAGGATGGGTCCAGGCGAGAGATGAGACGTCTTGATCTGTTCTCTACTCTGTCAAGCAGTCGCAGATAAGAGGGGGGGGGCAGGCAAACCAAGAAAGTGGAGCATACTCAAGGTGCGATCGTACTTGTGCCTCGTACAGAATCTTGCAACCCCTACTGTCAAGTAGATGTGAGATACGGCGAAGTGTTGTAAGCTTCCTGGCTGCCTTGTTTGCAAGATTTACAACATGGTTCTTCATGGTTAGTTTGGAGTCAAATTTCACCCCAAGGATATCAACTTCTTCTCCAGGTGCCAACACCCTCCCATTCATCCTTACTACTGCACCAGCATTACCATCATGGTGCCTAGAGACGATCATCATTTGCATTTTCTCAGGTGCAAATGTTACTTGCCATCTATTTCCCCAAGCTGATATAGCTCTCAGCTGGTGATTGATGTAGCTTAGAGCAGCTGGCATTTCTTCTCTTGGATAAGTGAATGTCAGTGTGCAGTCGTCTGCATGTGCATGTGATTCTGGGATGAGATGAAGAAGGTCGTTGAAGTAGACATTCCACAACAATGGTCCCAGCACGCTGCTCTTCTTCTTTCTTAGGGGAATATGCCTAGAACATGCTTCAGCTGCCAGGAAGTTGATCCTTTCAAGGCACTGGTTTGGATCCATGTCATTTAAGACATCTTCCCAACATGTTTCGTTTAGGACATGGTTTATCTGGTCCCAGTTGATGTTCTTGTTGTTGAAGTTGTATTTTGTGAAGACACCTTCACAGGTACATGCATTCTGCTGATCAGGACCCCTATGCATGTACGTCTGGACTTCGATTAGGTTGTGATCGGAATTAGTTGTTTTTGATATTCTTATGTCTCTTATCAGGTCCTTATTATTTGTGAAGATAAGGTCAAGTGTGTTTTCTAGTCTTGTTGGCTCCACTATCTGTTGGCTTAAGGTGTGTTTTTCGCAGAGACTTAGTAGCTCACGTGTGTGTGACCTTTCATCTGCGCTACCTCCGGGGATTGTTTCAGCTATAACATTATTTGCTACATTCTTCCATTTTGTATGCCTTAGGTTGAAATCACCAAGCAGTAAGATGTTTGGGGATGGAGCTGGAAGGTTTTCCAGACAGTAATCAATTTTCAGTAGCTGTTGTGAGGTTGCATCTGGTGGCTTATATACAACCACAATGACTAGGTTTTGGTTCTCGATCTTTATTGATAGAACTTCAACTACCTCATTTGTGGTGTTCAGCAACTCCGTGCAGATGAAGGACTCTTTGACATACAGGCCAACCCCCCCTTGTTGCCTGTTCATTCTGTCGCATCTAAAAAGGTTGCAACCACTTATCCATATTTCACTGTCAAAGTGATCTTTTGTGTGAGTCTCTGTGAAGGCTGCAAACATTGCATTAGACTCCTCTAGAAGTCCACTGATAAAAGGTATTTTGTTGTTGGTGGATGGGTTAAGGCCCTGTATATTAGCAAATATCAACGAGGTTGTATTCTGTGTTTGTTGGGGGGATTTTGTTATTGGCATCAGTAGTTGTAATTCTGGAGGGCCATGGGTGGCCACTGGCTGTGCCTCCAGTCCAACAAGGCTCCAAGGTGGTGGACTATTTTTGTTATTTCCTTCCATTTTCTTTTTCCGTTTCCTTGACTCCCGCAACTATATATATATACTCATTTCTTAGTTATTTCTGTGTGGAAAAGGACACTTATGTTCAGTCCTAGGGGCTGAAGAAGCCAGTCGTGATGAAACGTTTCATTTAATAAATGTCCTGAACTATATATAAGTGTCTTTCTTCCACACTTAGTGAATGCACTCGTTCAAAACTGTGTCCCTAGATGATGGATGAGATTAAGCAGTCTCGCTAGGGAAAAGCTATCCATAGAGTAGATTCGGCCTTCTGCCTGAAAGGGCAAAAGACCGCATACAGACGGAGCATGAACCACTGATCCACCCCTCAACGGTCACATACAGACGGAGCATGATCCACCCCTCAACGGCCACATACAGACGGAGCATGATCCACTGATCCGCCGCTCAACGGCCACATACAGACGGAGCATGATCCACTGATCCACCCCTCAACGGTCACATACAGACGGAGCATGATCCACTGATCCACCCCTCAACGGCCACATACAGAAGCCTCAAAGCAACCTCTTTCAGTTTCTTCATATGAGAGGACCAATCAAAGATTCCAAAAAATATCGCCTACTGCTCATATTGAAGCACATGTGAAGCAGGCTAACAAAGGCCCAGGTAAAATGAACACCTACACTTCTGAGTGGTAAACCAGTAGCCATTGTTCACTGTCAGAGTGACAGACAGTCTCGAGGGCCAGAAAATACACCACAAGAGCTTTAACATACAACGAGGTTTTAACTCCACTACGAACAACACAAAACCACATCATCCACTTTTTCTAACACCTGGGAAATTCTAGAGGGATTAATCCCAAATCTGCACACACAAGTCACAACCTCAGAAAGCAAAAGGCTTGACAGGCAGTGCAAAATACCCCAATTAAAAACAAAGGTGCACACTAAGAGATAATAAATCAATTAACTAAGTGTAAAGAGATCAATATTTTTCAACACTCTCCCTTAATACCTAAGGAACACTACCAACAGTCCCCTAGATGTCTTCAGGAGGAAACTTGATTAATTCCTCAAGCCAGTTCCTGATCAGGCTGTTTGTGTATGCGCTAGACTAAGCACAACTCGCACCAACAGCCTGGTTGTTTAGGCTATTTACTGGGAGGCCTGGTCTGGGATCGGGACTCGGGGCCGTTGACCCTGAAATAACCTTCAGGTAGACAGATAACTTGCAAAGCAAAATGTTCAGTAGCCCAACACAAAGCCGAGCAGCCCAACACAAAGCTGCAGCAGGCCTACTGGCCCATACGAGGCAGGTCCAAGTCTCCTACCGGGTTAAGCCAATGCCCCAACCTAATCAGGTCAGATCACATTCACTTA
This sequence comes from Cherax quadricarinatus, assembly GCF_038502225.1. NCBI lineage: Eukaryota > Metazoa > Arthropoda > Malacostraca > Decapoda > Parastacidae > Cherax > Cherax quadricarinatus. The sequence goes on along the minus strand of NC_091326.1, from coordinate 11,278,163 downwards.
AGGAAGGAACACGGCAACTGACCTAGTAGCACAAGCTAATCAGGTCCAAGTCACACCCACCCACACCTACTCATGTATTTATCTAACCTATTTTTAAAACTACACAACGTTTTAGCCTCAATAATTGTACTTGGGAGTTTGTTCCACTCATCCACAACTCTATTACCAAACCAGTGCTTTCCTATATCCTTCCTGAATCTGAATTTTTCCAACTTAAAACCATTGCTACAAGTCCTGTCTAGGCTAGATATTTTCAGCACGTTATTTACATCCCCTTTATTTATTCCTGTCTTCCATTTATACACCTCAATCATATCCTCCCTAATTCTACGCCTTTCTAGAGAGTGCAGATTCAGGGTCCTCAGTCTATCCTCATAGGGAAGATTTCTGATACATGGGATCAACTTTGTCATCCTCCTTTGTATGTTTTCCAGAGCATTTATACCCATTCTGTAATACGGTGACCAAAACTGTGCAGCAGAATCTAAATGAGGTCTAACCAAGGATATATAGAGTTGAAGAACAACCTGAGGACTCCTATTATTTATGCTTCTTGATATGAAGCCAAGGATTCTGTTAGCTTTATTGCGAACACTTATGCACTGTTGTCTTGGTTTCAGATTACTGCTAACCAGAACTCCTAAATCTTTCTCGCAATCCGTAATATTAAGATCGACATTACTTAGTTTATATGTGGCATGGTTATTTTCCTGTCCAACATTTAGAACTTTGCATTTGTCTATATTAAACTGCATCTGCCACTTCTCCGACCACTGCATCAGTCTATTCAAATCTTCCTGTAGTGCTCTAATATCCTCGTCAGAATGAATTCGACGGCCTATTTTGGTGTCATCGGCACCAAAATACGCTCTTTATGCCCTCATCACTTCGTTTATGTAGATTGTGAACAACAGGGGGCCCAACACTGACCCCTGTGGAACACCGCTCGTGACGCTTCCCCACTCTGATTTCTCCCCATTTATGCAAACTCTCTGCTGCCTATTTGTCAACCATGCCTCTATCCAGGAAAAAAATTCTCCTCATATTCCATGTGCCTTAATTTTCCTCAATAGTCTCTGATGTGGGACCCTGTCAAAAGCCTTACTGAAGTCCATATACACAATATCATATTACCATGATCTACCTCCTCAGATACCTTAGTGAAAAAAGTTAATAAATTCATAAGGCAGGAACGCCCCTTTGTAAAACCATGCTGAGATTCGTTGATTAATTTATGCTTTTCAAGGTGGCTACGAACTGCCTCGGCAATTATTGATTCCATAAATTTTCCCACTATGGAGGTTAGGCTTATTGGTCTATAGTTCGAAGCTAAGGACCTGTCACCTGCTTTGAAAATAGGTATCACATTTGCCATTTTCCACTTATCTGGCACCATGCCAGTTTGTTTACCTGGAGTTTACCTGGAGAGAGTTCCGGGGGTCAACGCCCCCGCGGCCCAGAGGTTTGCTAAGCTCCTCTTTACATTCCTTTAGAACCCTTGCATACAGATCATCAGGGCCTGGGGATTTGTTAGGTTTTAATTTATCAATTTGCCTAAGGACCATGTCACTTGTGACCCTAATCATGCATAGTTTATTATCATCCTGTTCTACATAATTTATTATTTCTGGAATATCGCTAGTATCTTCCTGATACTAGTATGTGTTAAAAATTCTACACATTTCCTTATCACTGTCTGTGAGCTGACCCGAGTAACTTTTGAGTAGGCCTATCTTGTCCCTGATCTTACTTCTGTATACCTGAAAGAATCCTTTTGGGTTAGTCTTCGATTCTCTTGCAACTTTAACCTCATAATCTCTTTTTGCTTTTCTTATTCCCTTTTTTATTTCTCTCTTTAACTGAATATATTGATTTCTTAATTGCACCTCTCCTCTTTTGATTTGCCTATATATGCCTCTCTTTTGGCCAATGAGATGTTTTAATCTATTGTTCATCCATTTAGGATCATTTTTGCTTGATCTGATTTCCCTACTTAGCAAGCACAGATGACAACATTGGTCATAGCTTCATGCCATCTTTTGCAAATAATATCAAAATAATCATCAAAGTCGCCTCGGTAGATCCCGAAAATTTACAGATATCAGCAAAGTCTTCTAGAGGGCAACAGAAAGTAACGTGATGTTCTATGGCGACAAACTCCAACTGGTCAGGTTGGGGACACAAAACACAGAAGGATCACCTATTAGAACGAAAGGAACATGTAAAAGAGTATAATATAATGTCAGGTGACCTATCATTTAGAGACCTTTAGAGAACACAATGCGGGAAATTCCGTACTGTAGTGTTTTCTAAAATTCAGAAAAATGACAAGGTGGCTAATGAGAACCTTCAAAATATGAGGACTAATCCCACCACTGTCAACATCCGTTGTCCAAGATTACTGAACCTATTTCCAGCAGACATCAGGAATATTAAGAAGGACCTGGAATACTACACACTGCCAACCCACCTAGCATTAGCCCTTGAGAACAAAAATTCGCCCCATAAAATTTGAGAACTAATAATGTTCATAGGAAAGCCCTAAACTCTTATGAATTATAGAGTGCCTGGGAATAGAAGATAATCAGATTTAATCCAAGGAAGAAAAGGATACCTCCAATTCTTTGGATCAAAGAGGCCTTCACCAGCATCAAGCTCCTCCCCCCTTCCTGAAGTTTGTGGTAGGTTATGTTGACAGCTCCGGCTGTTCCCTCCTGCCACAGCTCCGGCTGTTCCCTCCTGCCACAGCTCCGTCTGTTCCCTCCTGCCACAGCTCCGGCTGTTCCCTCCTGCCACAGCTCCGTCTGTTCCCTCCTGCCACAGCTCCGGCTGTTCCCTCCTGCCACTGTCAATGTAAAACTATATTCCCTTCTCCTTTCTTCCGCCACACATACTATACAAAATACCTATAGGTGTGATAGACTACATTCAATGAAGCAGTCTGGGTTGCCATCTACCTGGCTTCAGTCATCTTACTATATCAGGTGGAAATGCAATATTGTAAAAGAATGGAGAGATGAGGGGGCATGGATGTCTACCTGGAGTGTGTTCCGGGAGTCAATGCCCCAGAGACCCGGTCTCATACCTGGCCTAAAGATGGATGATCTGATCAACCAGGTTGTTGGTGATAGCTGCACGAAGTCCAACGTAAACACCACAGACCGGTTGATCAGACACTTCTTTTGAGAAACTTGTCTAATACCCTCTTGAAGACAGCCAAGGGTCTGTTGGTAATCCCCCTTATGAATGAAAGGAGAACGTTGAAAAATCTTGGTCATTTTTCGTACTTAGTGATTTTTGTGTGTGTGCGTATTCACTGCACCTCTGGTTTCCACTGGGGATGTTTTGTACAGTCTGTCAAGCCTCTTTCATGGTAAACAATTTATGCGAGCAGATTTGGGATCAATTCCTCTAGAATTTTCTAGATGTAGATTATGTACTACCCTCGCCTACGTTCCAACGAATACTCCAACGAGTACAAGCTGAGGGACTTCAAACCTTCCCAGTAATTTAGGTGCTTAATTGAATCTATATTAGCACATTCTCCAGGTCTGCAATTTTCCCTGCCTTGGATGGAGCTGTTAGAGTACTGCAGCAGTTCAGCCCAGAAGAACAAGTGACCTGAATAGTATCATCACTGGCTTAATATCTCTTGCATTGAAGTTCCTCTTGTCTTGTGTCTTCAATGGATGCAACTTCTCATACAGAATCTAATATATCATGGGAAAAAACAGGATGATAACGTGCTATGATTTATGCCTGTCTATGTCAGATAAATATGAGAACGAGAAGGTTAACAGGGTCTCTGATTTCACTCTCTTCACTATTATACTTTGGGTTCTATTCGTTATAAATTACATACCCATCTGCCCACGTTGCCTGTTATCACCTTCACAAGCATTTTGTGCACTGTTACACCATGATCCAACTTAACAAAGGCTTTAGTAAGTCTGTGAATACCATATCTATTTGTTTTTTGCCTTCCAGTGCATCCAAGACCATGTCATAATGGTCCAGTTGTTACCAGAGGCAGGATTATTATTATTCTTACATTCCTGGGGAGAACTAAACCCGTAAGGGTCATTCAGCTCCTGAGCAATGGAAGGCATTCAGATTAGATTCAATTAATTGTATAACAGATCCAGGTCAAGTTCAGTTACTTGGAAGGGAAGGTCATGTGCAGTTACTTGGAAGGGAAGATCAAGTTCAGTTACTTGGAAGGGAAGGTCAAGTTCAGTTACTTGGAAGGGAAGGGCAAGTTCAGTTACTTGGAAGGGAAGGTCAAGTTCAGTTACTTGGAAGGGAAGGTCAAGTTCAGTTACTTGGAAGGGAAGGTCAAGTTCAGTTACTTGGAAGGGAAGGGCAAGTTCAGTTACTTGGAAGGGAAGGTCAAGTTCAGTTACTTGGAAGGGAAGGTCAAGTTCAGTTACTTGGAAGGGAAGGTCAAGTTCAGTTACTTGGAACGGAAGGTTAAGTTCAGTTACTTGGAAGGGAAGGGCAAGTTCAGTTACTTGGAAGGGAAGGTCAAGTTCAGTTACTTGGAAGGGAAGGTCAAGTTCAGTTACTTGGAAGGGAAGGTCAAGTTCAGTTACTTGGAAGGGAAGGGCAAGTTCAGTTACTTGGAAGGGAAGGTCATGTTCAGTTACTTGGAAGGGAAGGTCAAGTTCAGTTACTTGGAAGGGAAGGTCAAGTTCAGTTACTTGGAAGGGAAGGTCAAGTTCAGTTACTTGGAAGGGAAGGGCAAGTTCAGTTACTTGGAAGGGAAGGGCAAGTTCAGTTACTTGGAAGGGAAGGGCAAGTGCAGTTACTTGGAAGGGAAGGTCAAGTTCAGTTACTTGGAAGGGAAGGTCAAGTTCAGTTACTTGGAAGGGAAGGTCATGTTCAGTTACTTGGAAGGGAAGGGCAAGTTCAGTTACTTGGAAGGGAAGGGCAAGTTCAGTTACTTGGAAGGGAAGGGCAAGTTCAGTTACTTGGAAGGGAAGGGCAAGTTCAGTTACTTGGAAGGGAAGGTCAAGTTCAGTTACTTGGAAGGGAAGGGCAAGTTCAGTTACTTGGAAGGGAAGGGCAAGTTCAGTTACTTGGAAGGGAAGGGCAAGTTCAGTTACTTGGAAGGGAAGGTCAAGTTCAGTTACTTGGAAGGGAAGGTCAAGTTCAGTTACTTGGAAGGGAAGGTCAAGTTCAGTTACTTGGAAGGGAAGGTCAAGTTCAGTTACTTGGAAGGGAAGGTCATGTTCAGTTACTTGGAAGGGAAGGGCAAGTTCAGTTACTTGGAAGGGAAGGGCAAGTTCAGTTACTTGGAAGGGAAGGGCAAGTTCAGTTACTTGGAAGGGAAGGGCAAGTGCAGTTACTTGGAAGGGAAGGTCAAGTTCAGTTACTTGGAAGGGAAGGGCAAGTTCAGTTACTTGGAAGGGAAGGTCATGTTCAGTTACTTGGAAGGGAAGGGCAAGTTCAGTTACTTGGAAGGGAAGGTCAAGTTCAGTTACTTGGAAGGGAAGGTCATGTTCAGTTACTTGGAAGGGAAGGGCAAGTTCAGTTACTTGGAAGGGAAGGGCAAGTTCAGTTACTTGGAAGGGAAGGGCAAGTTCAGTTACTTGGAAGGGAAGGGCAAGTGCAGTTACTTGGATCAAGAGCCCCTTCACCGGGGAAGAACTATTAACACTGACATAGCACAGTAAAGATAGGTGTATACTGAGTGTAAGTGGAAGTATGTATGACTTATTTTCCTTACTTGTTCATGAGACAGAATGGAAACATCAGCAATCCTGTCAGTGTAAAAGAAAAAAAAATAGCTCCTTGAGAGCGAAACGTTGCCACAATAAAATGTCACATTAGTTGCACTTGTGTCCTTTTACTTTACATATTGTCGGTAATTCTACAAGTTCTTAAGTTGCAGATGTGTCATTTTACCAAACATATTGTGGGTAATTCTAGCAACATTGTTTGTTAGAAACAACCTTTAAGTTTAAGGTTTTTACCTCTTCATATACAAAAGGCTTAAACCGAGCCTAATAACTTTTTACAGCAAGAGTTTCTGGTTGACGTTGTGGTGGGATTAGGTTGATGTTGTCGGGGAAGCGGCCGGTGCACTTCAGTACGGACAAAGAAAAGAAACTATAGCGCTTTGGTAAAGTATAAGACCGGGCCGCGGGGGCGTTGACCCCCGGAACTCTCTCCAGGTAAACTCCAGGTAAGGTATCTTAGATTATACTGCTTAGTTGTGGTCTCCAAATTACAGGAGACGTGGTTCAATACGAAAAATCGGGACATGCCTGCTGAATGTCACATACAGGGTTTTAAATTGTTCCAAGTAGACAGAAGTATCGGGAAGGGGGGTGGGGTGGCATTGTATGTCCGAGATCGCTTGAACTGTAGCATAAAAGCGGGTATTAAGTCTGAAGTAACACATACAGAGTCTGTTTGGATAGAATTTTCAGAGGGACATGAAAACTTGATTTTAGGTGTGATATACCGTCCCCCAAATTTAGATAGGGACCAAGGGAGACTACTATGGGAGGAAATTGTTAAGGCCACAAGGCACGATAACGTAGTAATTCTAGAAGACTAACTTTAGTCATATTGATTGGAATTTCTTGACTGGGAATTTAAAATCAAACTGCTTCTTAGAAGTAGTTCAGGACTGTTTTTTGAAGCAGTTTGTGATAGAGCCTACAAGGGGAAATAACCTTCTTGACTTGGTTTTGGCAAACAAGGAAACCCTTGTTAATAATTTAGAAATTGTAATAAAGTTGGTAGAATTACCGACAATATGTAAAGTAAAAGGACACAAGTGCAACTAATGTGACATTTATTGTGGCAACGTTTCGCTCTCCAGGAGCTTTATCAAGCCATTACAAACAATACATGGACACAGAGGGTATATAAAGGCTCAGAGTGAGGTGAATACTAGTGAGGTACCATTTCGATGTTCACTAGTGGTAGTAGTAGTAGTAGTAGTGGTAGTGGTAGTGACAAAAGCAATTAATTCGTACATGAGTAAAAGGATATAAAAGCTATTACTTGGGTAACATAAAAATAGGTTGGACAAATATAAACTGGAATGAGGCAGGTTGTTTCAGTGTTCACTCTCTGTGCTTTGTGTAGTATAACAGGAGAGACTATGTGATGGCAGGGTTTACTGTTTTCAGGAGGATTCTTGCTAAGACTTCGGAGATGGTGAAGCTGCCGTTGTTTTGTTTAATTGTATTCGAAACAGCGATCAGTGCTGATTCAAGGCACTTGCGTGTGCGGAAATTAGTTTCTTTTATCACTAATTGGGCGTCTCTGAATTTCATAAGATGATTGGTGGAATTTCGGTGTTGTACACAGGCGTTGTTTATGTTACCCAAGTAATAGCTTTTATATCCTTTTACTCATGTACGAATTAATTGCTTTTGTCACTACCACTACCACTACTACTACTACTACTACCACTAGTGAACATCGAAATGGTACCTCACTAGTATTCACCTCACTCTGAGCCTTTATATACCCTCTGTGTCCATGTATTGTTTGTAATGGCTTGATAAAGCTCCTGGAGAGCGAAACGTTGCCACAATAAATGTCACATTAGTTGCACTTGTGTCCTTTTACTTTACAATTTAGAAATTACAGAGGAACTCGGCACAAGCGATCACAAATCAATTACCTTTAGCATTGAATGGAAGTATGACAATAGGGATAATTCAGTACTGGTCCCAGATTTTCGCTTAGCAGATTACAATGGGCTTAGAGAACACTTATCATCTGTGGACTGGGGTAACGAAGAGAGGTATCAGTATGACAGCTTTCTTAACACAATACATGCTGCCCAAAGGACATTATCCCATATAAGGAAATTAGATCGAATAGAAATGACCCCAAATGGATGAATAATAGGCTCAGATATCTTTTAGGACAGAAAAAGGAATTTATAGGCGCATCAAAAGAGGTGAGGTTCATCTTATGAATAGGTATATTGGCATTAAGAGGGACGTTAAAAAGGGGATAAGAAAAGCTAAACGGGACTATGAAATTAAAGTTGCTAGGGATTCGAAAACTAACCCAAAAAGTTTTTTCCATGTATATAGAACAAAAGTTAGAGATAAGATAGGTCCCCTTAAAAATAACCCTGGGCATCTCACTGACAAGGAGAATGAAATGTGTTCTATTCTTAATAATCATTTTCTCTCGATTTTCACTCAGGAAGACATTAACAATATCCCAGTAATTAATTTTTATAGTGGGCCTGATGATGATAAATTATGCAGTATCACAGTCACTACCGAATTGGTTATCAAACAGATAGACCGGTTAAAGCAAAATAAATCCCCGGGCCCTGATAAACTTTTTTCAAGGGTTCTTAAAGAGTGTAAAATGGAACTTTGTGAACCACTGACTAATATTTTTAATATTTCTCTTCAAACAGGTGTAGTGTCTGATATGTGGAAGATGGCTAATGTAATTGCTATTTTTAAAGCAGGGGACAAGTCGCTACCGTCAAATTACCGCCCAATAAGCCTAACCTCAATTGTAGGCAAATTACTAGAGTCAATTATAGCTGATAATATAAGAAGCCATCTGGATAAGCACAGCTTGATTAATGATACTCAGCATGGATTCACGAGGGGCCGTTCCTGCCTAACTAATTTATTAACCTTCTTCAGTAAAGCTTTTGAGGCTGTTGATCATGATAAAGAATTCGATATTGTTTACTTAGATTTTAGTAAGGCTTTTGATAGAGTACCGCACCAGAGACTGTTAAAAAAAGTGGCAGCTCATGGCATTGGATCGAGTCATGGCTCACTAACAGGAAGCAGAGAGTATGCTTAAATGGGGTTAAATCCAAGTGGGGATCTGTAACAAGTGGCGTACCACAGGTATCAGTCTTAGGCCCGTTGTTGTTTATAATATATATCAATGACCTTGATGAGGGTATTACTAGTGATATGAGCATATTCGCCGATGACACAAAGATAGGTAGGATAATTGATTTAAACGTAGATGTTAGGGAACTTCAGGAGGATTTAGACAAACGTTATTCTTGGTCAGAAAAGTGGCAGATGCAGTTCAATGTAGATAAATGCAAGGTTCTGAAGCTCGGGAATGTCCACAACTCTAGTTTATAAGTTAAATAATGTAGAACTTAGCCATACAGATTGCGAAAAGGACTTGGGGGTTATGGTGAGCAGTAACCTTAAACCAAGAAAGCAGTGCCTAAGCGTACGTAATAAGGCAAATAGATTATTGGGATTTATATCAAGAAGTGTAAGCAACAGAAGTCCAAAGGTTATACTGCAGCTTTATACATCATTAGTAAGGCCTCACCTAGATTATGCAGCTCAGTTCTGGTCTCCATATTACAGAATGGACATAAATTCGTTAGAAAACATTCAGCGTAGAATGACTAAATTAATACATAGCATTACAAATCTTCCTTATGAAGAAAGATTGAAGACTCTTAAATTACATTCACTTGTTAGACGAAGAATGAGGGGAGACATGATCGAAGTGTATAAGTGGAAGATAGGTATTAATAAAGGGGATATTAATAAGGTCTTGAGGATGTCTCTCCAAGAGAGAACCCGCAGTAATGGATTTAAATTAGATATTCAGATATTTGGGAGTGGACGTGTCAGCGGATGGGTCTATGAAAGATGAGGTGAATCATAGAATTGATGAGGGAAAAAGAGTGAGTGGTGCACTTAGGAGTCTGTGGAGACAAAGAACTTTGTCCTTGGAGGCAAAGAGGGGAATGTATGAGAGTATAGTTTTACCAACGCTCTTATATGGGTGTGAAGCGTGGGTGATGAATGTTGCAGCGAGGAGAAGGCTGGAGGCAGTGGAGATGTCATGTCTGAGGGCAATGTGTGGTGTGAATATAATGCAGAGAATTCGTAGTTTGGAAGTTAGGAGGAGGTGCGGGATTACCAAAACTGTTGTCCAGAGGGCTGAGGAAGGGTTGTTGAGGTGGTTCGGACATGTAGAGAGAATGGAGCGAAACAGAATGACTTCAAGAGTGTATCAGTCTGTAGTGGAAGGAAGGCGGGGTAGGGGTCGGCCTAGGAAGGGTTGGAGGGAGGGGGTAAAGGAGGTTTTGTGTGCGAGGGGCTTGGACTTCCAGCAGGCATGCGTGAGCGTGTTTGATAGGAGTGAATGGAGACAAATGGTTTTTAATACTTGACGTGCTGTTGGAGTGTGAGCAAAGTAACATTTATGAAGGGATTCAGGGAAACCGGCAGGCCGGACTTGAGTCCTGGAGATGGGAAGTACAGTGCCTGCACTCTGAAGGAGGGGTGTTAATGTTGCAGTTTAAAAACTGTAGTGTAAAGCACCCTTCTGGCAAGACAGTGATGGAGTGAATGATGGTGAAAGTTTTTCTTTTTCGGGCCACCCTGCCTTGGTGGGAATCGGCCGGTGTGATAATAAAAATAATAAAAGTTTAGATTTAGAAAGGACATAGGAAAGTATTGGCTTGGAAATAGGGGAGTTGATGAGTGGAACAGTCTACCTAGTTGGGTTATTGAGGCTAGGACATTATGTAGCTTCAAATTTAGGTTGGATAAATATATGAGTGAGAGGGGTTGGATTTGAGTGGGACTTGCAAATGAGTGGATAGAGTTAACAGAGCTTATTTCTTGGGTAGCATTGAAAAATGGTGTATATCTGCATTCTTGGGCATAAGACACAAAATTTCATCAACATATCTGAACTATTTAGCTCTATTAGGGAGGAACACTACCTCCATCACTACACTACCTCCATCACTACACTACCACCATCACTACACTACCACCATCACTACACTACCTCCATCACTACACTACCACCATCACTACACTACCACAATAACTACACTACCACAATAACTACACTACCACCATCACTACACTACCTCCATCACTACACTACCACCATCACTACACTACCACCATCACTACACTACCACCATCACTAAACTACCACCATCACTACAATACCACAATAACTACACTACCACAATAACTACCCTACCACCATCACCACACTACCACCATCACCACACTACCACCATCACTACACTACCACCATCACTACACTACCACCATCACTACACTACCACCATCACTACAATACCACAATAACTACACTACCACAATAACTACACTACCTCCATCACTACACTACCACAATAACTACACTACCACCATAACTACACTACCACCATCACTACACTACCACAATAACTGCACTACCACCATCACTACACTACCACAATAACTACACTACCACCATCACTACACTACCACCATCACTACACTACCACCATCACTACCACAATAACTACACTACCTCCATCACTACACTACCTCCATCACTACACTACCACCATCACTACACTACCTCCATCACTACACTACCTCCATCACTACACTACCACCATCACTACACTACCACAATAACTACACTACCACCATCACTACACTACCACCATCACTACACTACCACCATCACTACACTACCACCATCACTACACTACCACAATAACTACACTACCACAATAACTACACTACCACCATCACTACACTACCACAATAACTACACTACCACAATAACTACACTACCACACTACACTACCACAATCACTACACTACCACCACTACACTACCTCTACTACACTACCACAATACTACCACAATACCACCATCACTACACTACCACATAACACACTACACACTACCACCATCACTACACTACCACCACACACTACCACAATAACTATACACTACACTACACTACCACCACTACCTATAACTACACTACCACCATACACTACCACTACATAACTACACTACACTACCACCATCACTACCTCATCACTACACTACCACAATCACTACACTACCACCATCACTACACTACCACCATCACTACACTACACTACACTACCACCATCACTACACTACCACAATAATTACACTACCACCATCACTAAACTACCGCAATAACTACACTACCACCATCACTACACTACTACGATCACTACACTACCACCATCACTACTACCATCATCACCACACTACCACCATTATTACACTACCACCATCGCTATACTACCACCATCACTACACTACCATCATCACTACACTACCACAATAACTACACTACCACCATCACTACACTACCACCATCACTACACTACCACCATCACTACACTACCACCATAACTACACTACCACCATCACTACACTACCACAATAACTACACTACCACCATCACTACACTACCACAATAACTACACTACCACCATCACTACACTACCACAATAACTACACTACCACCATCACTACACTACCACAATAACTACACTACCACCATCACTACACTACCACAATAACTACACTACCACAATAACTACACTACCACCATCACTACACTACCACAATAACTACACTACCACCATCACTACACTACCACAATAACTACACTACCACCATCACTACACTACCACAATAACTACACTACCACCATCACTACACTACCACCATCACTACACTACCACCATCACTACACTACCACACACTACCTACACACCACAATAACTACACTACCACCATCACTACACTACCACTACCACAATAACTACACTACTACAATCACTACACTACCATAATAACTACACTACCACCACCACTACACTACCACAATAATTACACTAATACCATCACTGCAGTACCACAATAATTACACTACCACAATCACTACACTACCACAATAACTACACTACCACCATCACTACACTACCACCATCACTACACTACCACAATAACTACACTACCACCATCACTACACTACCTCAATAACTACACTACCACAATCACTACCACAATAACTACACTACCTCCATCATTACACTACCACCATCACTACACTACCTCCATCACTACACTACCACCATCACTACACTACCACCATCACTACAATACCACAATAACTACACTACCACCACTACACTACACTACCACTACCATCACTACACTACCACCATCACTACACTCCCACCACCACAACACTACACTACCACCATCACTACACTACCACCATCACTACACTACCACCACCACAATACTACCACCATCACTACACTACCACCATCACTACACTACCACCACCACAACACTACCACCATCACTACACTACCACCATCACAACACTAACACCATCACAACACTACTACCACCACCACAACACTACCACCATCACTACACTACCACCATCACTACACTACCACCATCACTACACTACCACCATCACTACACTACCACTACACTACCACCATCACTACATCTACACCACCACCATCACTACATCTACACTACCACCATCACTACATCTACACTACCACCATCACTACATCTACACTACCACCATCACTACACTATACCACCATCACTACACTACCACCATCACTACCAACACTACCAATCACTACACTACCTCCATCACTACACCACCACCATCACTACATCTACACCACCACCATCACTACATCTACACCACCACCATCACTACACTACCACCATCACTACCTCTACACCACCACCACAACACTACCACCCTCACTACACTACCACCATCACTACACTACCACCACCACAACACTACCACCATCACTACACTACCACCATCACAACACTACCACCATCACTACACTACCACCATCACAACACTACCACCACCACAACACTACCACCATCACAACACTACCACCACCACAACACTACCACCATCACTACACTACCACCATCACAACACTACCACCATCACAACACTACCACCACCACAACACTACCACCATCACAACACTACCACCACCACAACACTACCACCGTACACACCACCATCACCACCACCATCACTACACTACCATCACACACTACACCACACTACACCATCACTACACTACCACCATCACACTACCACCATCACCACCATCACCACACTACCACCATCACTACACTAACTACACTACCACCATCACTACACTACCATAATAACTACACTACCACCATCACTACACTACCACAATAACTACACAACCACCATCACTACACTACCACAATAACTACACTACCACTATCACTACACTACCACCATCACTACACTACCAGCATCACTTCACTACTACCGTCACTACAATATCACCATCACTACAGTACCACCTTCACTACACTACCACCATCACTACACTACCACCATCACAACACTACCACCATCACAACACTACCACCATCACAACACTACCACCACCACAACACTACCACCATCACTACACTACACTACTACACCACCATCACTACATCTACACTACCACCATCACTACACTACCACCATCACAACACTACCACCACCACAACACTACCACCACCACAACACTACCTACACACCACAACACTACTACCACAATCACTACACTACACTACACCATCACCACTACCAACACTACCACCATCACTACACTACCACCATCACTACTACCACCATCACTACACTACCACCATCACTACACTACCACAATAACACACTACACCATCACTACCACCATCACACTACACTACCACCATCCACTACACTACCACCATCACACTACCACCATCACTACACTACCACAATAACTACACTACCACCATCACTACACTACCACAATAACTACACTACCACCATCACTACACTACCACAATAACTACACTACCACCATCACTACACTACCACAATAACTACACTACCACCATCACTACACTACCACAATAACTACACTACCACCGTCACTACACTACCACAATAACTACACTACCACCATCACTACACTACCACAGTAACTACACTACAACCATCACTACACTACCACCATCACTACACTACCACCATCACTACACTACCACCATCACTTCACTACCACCGTCACTACAATACCACCATCACTACAGTACCACCTCCACTACACTACCACCATCTGAACACTACCACCATCACTACACTACCACCATCACTATACTACTACCATCACCACACTGCCACCATTACTACACTACCACCATCACTACACTACCATCATCACTACACTACCACCATTACTACACTACCACCATCACTATACTACCACCATCACTACACTACCATCATCACTACACTACCACCATCACCACACTACCACCATCACCACACTACCATCATTTCTACACAAGGACCATTACTACACTGCCATCATCACTACACTACCACACTTACTACACTATAACCATCACCACACTTCAACCATCAGTACACTACCACAATCACTACACTACCACCATCGCTACACTACCACCATCACCACACTACCACCATTACTACACTACCACCATCACTACACTACCACCATCACTACACTACCACCATCACAACACTACCACCATCACAACACTACCACCATCACAACACTACCACCATCACAACACTACCACCATCACAACACTACCACCATCACAACACTACCACCATCACAACACTACCACCATCACAACACTACCACCATCACATCTTTACTCCCTCCTTCCCCTCTTCCCACCCCCTTTTTTTGTCTCCCCTCTCCCTCCGTCCCCCTTTTCGCTACACACAGCCTGCTGCCTCCCTCACTCTCACGGTATCTTGTCAAGTTTGTTGTCTACATCAATATTTTCTGGGCCGCCCGCCCGCCCAATCTGATGCTTCCGCCCGGCGCCCAGGCTTCACCCCCCTCCCACCCCTCATGAGTGTTGCACTCCCTCTCCTCTTGAGTGCCATAACCCCTACTTCCCCCATCCTGTGGTCAGGGAGCCCTCCTACTTCCTCGCGGGTGTCAGAACCCCATTCAGCCCCTCCCATGTTCCAGGAACTCTCCCATCTCCTCCCATGTGGCAGGACCTCTCCCATGTGAAAGGACCCCTTCCAATCCCGTATGTAACAAGACCCTTAAAACCCACTTCCATGAGATAGGGCCCCACCCACCCCTCACATGCGACAGGACCCCTCCAATCCCCCCCCCATGTACCAGGAACCCTCCCACCCCATTTAATGTGACAGGACCCCTACTATCCCTCATGTGACAGGGCTCCTACTAACCCCTCCCATGTACCAGGAACCCTCCCTCCCCTCCTGTATGCGAGGAACCCTCATCTGACGTCCCACATCATAAAAATCTTTGAAAGAGTGCTAAGAAGCAGGATTGCAAATCACCTGGATTCCCAAAATCTGCACAATCCAGGGCAACATGGCTTCAGGGCAGGTCGCTCCTGCCTCTCACAACTACTGGATCACTATGACATGGCCTTGGATGCACTGGAAGAAAATCAGAATGCAGATGTAATATACACAGACTTTGCAAAAGCATTTGACAAATGAGATCATGGCGTAATAGCCCATAAAATACGTGCTAAAGGAATAACTGGGAAAGTGGGGAGATGGATCTTCAACTTCCTAACAAATCGAACACAAAGAGTAGTGGTCAACAGAGTTAAATCGGAGGCTGCCATAGTGAAGAGCTCTGTTCCACAAGGCACAGTACTCGCCCCCATCTTATTCCTTATCCTCATATCAGACATAAACAGAGATATACACCACAGCACCGTATCATCCTTTGCGGATGATACTAGGATCTGCATGAGGCTGTCATCTGCTGAGGACGCGGTTAATCTCCAAGAAGATATAAACAAAGTTTTCCAATGGGCAACTGTAAACAATATGATGTTCAATGAGGACAAATTCCAACTACTTCGTTATGGAAAACTGGAGGAGATAATAACTAGAACAGAGTATACTACTGACTCCGGCCATACAATAGAGCGGAAAACTAATGTAAGGGACCTGGGAGTAGTAATGTCTGAGGATCTCACTTTCAAGGATCACAACAGTGCCACGATCGCACGTGCAAAGAAAATGATAGGATGGATAATGAGAACTTTCAAAACGAGAGATGCCAAGCCCATGATGATCCTTTTCAAATCACTTGTTCTCTCTAGGCTGGAATACTGCTGTACATTAACATCTCCATTCAAAGCAGGTGAAATCGCAGATCTAGAGAGTGTACAGAGATCCTTTACGGCACGTATAAGTTTTGTCAAGCACCTTAACTACTGGGAACGCTTGGAAGCACTTGACTTGTGCTCGTTGGAACGCAGGAGGGAGAGATATATCATAATCTACACTTGGAAAATCTTGGAAGGAATGGTCCCAAATCTGCACACAGAAATCACTCCCTACGAAAGTAAAAGACTGGGCAGGCGATGCAAAATGCCCCCAATAAAAAGTAGGGGCGCCATTGGTACACTAAGGGAAAACACCATAAGTGTCCGGGGCCCAAAACTGTTTAACAGCCTCCCATCAAGCATTAGGGGAATTGCCAATAAACCCCTGGCTGCCTTCAAGAGAGAGCTGGACAGATACCTAAAGTCAGTGCCGGATCAGCCGGGCTGTGGCTCGTACGTTGGACTGCGTGCGGCCAGCAGTAACAGCCTAGTTGATCAGGCCCTGATCCATCGGGAGGCCTGGTCATGGACCGGGCCGCGGGGGAGTTGATCCCCGGAATAACCTCCAGGTAACCTCCCCCACCTGTGTGCCAAGAACCCTCCCTCCCCCACCTGTGTGCCAGAAACCCTCCCTCCTCTCCCGTGTGCCAGGAACCCTCCCTCCCCCTCCCATGTGCCAGGAACCCTCCCTCCCCCTCCCCTGTGCCAGGAACCCTTCCTCCCCCTCCCGTGTGGCAAGAACCCTCCCTACCCCACCTGTGTGCCAAGAACCCTCCCTCCCCCACCTGTGTGCCAGGAACCCTCCCTCCCCTCCCGTGTGCCAGGAACCCTCCCTCCCCTTCCTGTGTATCAAGAACCCTCTATCCCTTTCCTGTGTGCCAGGAACCCTCCCTCCCTTTCCCGTGTGGCAAGAACCCTCCCTCCCCCACCTGTGTGGCAAGAACCCTCCCTCCCCCACCTGTGTGCCAGAAACCCTCCCTCCCCCCCCGTGTGCCAGGAACCCTCCCTCCCCTTCCCATTTGCCAGGAACCCTCCCTCTCCCTCCCATGTGCCAGGAACCCTCCCTCCCCCTCCCATGTGCCAGGAACCCCTCCTCCTCCTCCCGTGTGGCAAGAACCCTCCCTACCCCACCTGTGTGCCAAGAACCCTCCCTCCCCCACCTGTGTGCCAGGAACCCTCCCTCCCCTCCCGTGTGCCAGGAACCCTCCCTCCCCTTCCTGTGTATCAGGAACCCTCTATCCCCTTCCGGTGTGCCAGGAACCCTCCCTCCCTTTCCCGTGTGGCAAGAACCCTCCCTCCCCCACCTGTGTGCCAGGAACCCTCCCTCCCCCACCTGTGTGGCAGGAACCCTCCCTCCCCCACCTGTGTGGCAAGAACTCTCCCTCCCCCACCTGTGTGCCAGGAACCCTCCCTCCCCCACCCGTGTGCCAGGAACCCTCCCTCCCTCCCCCACCTGTGTGCCAGGAACCCTCCCTCCCCCTCCCATGTGCCAGGAACCCTACATCCCCCTCCCATGTGCCAGGAACCCTCCCTCCCTTCCTGTGTGTCACTCAGTATAGTGTACCTGGAGGTGGCCTATCACTCAGTATAGTGTACCTGGAGGTGGCCTATCACTCAGTATAGTGTACCTGGAGGTGACCCATCACTCAGTATAGTGTACCTGGAGGTGACCTATCACTCAGTATAGTGTACCTGGAGGTGGCCTATCACTCAGTATAGTGTACCTGGAGGTGACCCATCACTCAGTATAGTGTACCTGGAGGTGGCCTATCACTCAGTATAGTGTACCTGGAGGTGACCCATCACTCAGTATAGTGTACCTGGAGGTGACCCATCACTCAGTATAGTGTACCTGGAGGTGACCCATCACTCAGTATAGTGTACCTGGAGGTGACCTATCACTCAGTATAGTGTACCTGGAGGTGACCCATCACTCAGTATAGTGTACCTGGAGGTGACCCATCACTCAGTATAGTGTACCTGGAGGTGACCCATCACTCAGTATAGTGTACCTGGAGGTGACCCATCACTCAGTATAGTGTACCTTGTCATGTAGGGGGGTAATGATTGGGGGAATATGGGGGTAAGAGGAGGGAGTTAGTAGGTAGGGGACAGGCGAGGCAGTAGGAGGGATGAGTGCGGAGGTAGGTAATGTGAGGTCACTGGTGACTACACCTTCACCTCTCATACTCTACCCACCACACTCCACCACTCACCCTCACTACTTTAACTAAACATAAATAAATGGAAATAAGAATAAATGACGGGGACAGTGAATATTACTATTCTACTCAAACACAGTTTATTATTAAGTCCTTGTACAATAATATATTTGGGAACAGGAGTACATCATGGGTTTAGATAAATGGGGTGGTACACATAAGCAGTGAGACAGGGAAATACAATCAACTTGACGAAAATGAATATAACTTACAATATAGCACAGAGGACAGTTCACTACAGGAACTAAGCCACAGGTCCCAAGACCTACACAGCACGAGTACGGCGCCAAGCCAGTACTCTGCCCAATGCCTCCAACAGTCTCCTCCAGAGACTTCAGCAGCCTTCTCCCGAGCCCTGCACCCCAGCAGCAGCTCCTCTCGAAATGTCTCTGCTCAGAGCTCTGCACCCAGGCCAGAGCTCTGCCCGAATCTTCTGCTCAGGAGCTCTGCACCCCAGCAGTAGCTCCGCTCGAATCTCATGATCATGCTCTTCCTTGGGCTTTTATGGTGGTCCAAGCACCCTCCACAACCACGTGTACGACCTGACGCCTAGGTCTGAGGCGTCAAGAACAAAAGACCTCAGACGTGGGCGTGGCTACAGACGTTTTGCCAAGGCAAGGTGTGACCATATAATTGGTTAAATTAGGTCTCCCCAGAGACCTCACAAGCCCAGCTGGACTACATCACATCCCCCTTTCTCCCCCAGTTTAAAATATCTGAGAACTAGGACAATTTGTCCTAGTTATTAGACTATTTTAATCCTAATCCCTTAAATCTATTACAATACAAAGATAAAATTATACATAATACAAAATTATTCAACTACATATATTTTCCTCAACCTTCTCATCTACCACAAGGCAGCATAATCAGTACGCCTGGCAGTTGGCCAGCATAATAGTCGCTCTCTGGTGCAAAGCCTCCTTACCCGTCATTTCTCCTTAAACCTAAATATCGGGCTCCAGTGCCTTCCCTACTTCTACTAGAAATGCACTAGCCAATGCTAGTCACCCTCGCACGTTAACCATTGGGCCAAACCTCTCTAGGCTTCTATGGCGTGGAAAACTGCTCCAACGGGTTGCATTCTTTCAAGTAACTGCAACTGGACCACTTCACGACCACCAAGGTCGCATTTTCGGCACACTTCATATGCACACTACAACATCTGAAAATCGAGACAGGGCAGGCATCGCAGCTAAGACCCTCCATTATCCTATGCCACTACTAGGATTCACTGGCCTCATAAAACAAGGCGGCCATAATCACTGGACCGTATTCAAGGTCACCTTATTTCACACAGGTAACACTAACACTTCTGGCAAGTCAAAGTAGGCTCGGGACATCTCACACTCTCAATTGTCTCTCATGGCTGGCAGGACATCCCCGCATACCGGTCGTACAGGTCGACCAGCAAGGCAAGATACACCTCCATACCACCCTTGATACCAGGCTGGTCCCAGCAGCTGGAGTCCATCTCCGCAGCTCGCGTCCTTCCACATCTCCGAGGATGGCAGCTCCATCATAGACTCTCTTATCCTGGCACACCAGCCAGAATCCTTCATACACCACTGCAGCATCACCGCCATCTCCTCCTGAGCTAGGCAGCATCGCAGCATCCCAGCACGGCTACTGCATCACAGCACGGTCCCAACATCTCAGCATCCCGGCACGGTCCCAGCATAGCAGACAGCATCACAGCACGGCCACAGCATAGCAGACAGCATCACAGCACGGCCACAGCATAGCAGACAGCATCACAGCACTGCCACAGCATAGCAGACAGCATCACAGCACGGCCACAGCATAACAGACAGCATCACAGCACGGCCACAGCATAGCAGACAGCATCACAGCAGCCGACATCAGCAATAGCAGGCTATGGTCAGTTGCTCGAGGTGAGGTGAGGTCACTTCAGGTCATCAACAGCAAGTGCGGTCACCCATCCCTGGCAACTGCAGGTAACTGGCGGTCCGTGGGTGATGGTCACAGAGGCTGGGTGACGCCGACAGACACCCACTACACTGGATGACAGACCAGGGCAGCAATACATCTACTGGGGCACATCAGCTGGGTGACTGGGGCACATCAGCTGGGTGACTGGGCATATCAGCTGGGTGACTGGGCACATCAGGTGGACAGCAATCATAGGCAACTCTTCAATGGGTGACAGTTGTGGGTGAGTCTTCCAAGGTGGGCTGGGTGGCTTCTCATTCCTCTGTAAATATTCAATTTCGGCCAGTAATTGCTTCCCCCAAAAGTCTCACCCAAACACTGATATTCTCCACCATTTATCTCAAACCAACAACCAACTCCACCAAATATAATAATACAACCAAGCAATTATTCAGACCCACTGTCAAGAAAAGGTCAGTTAAGGTCACTAGGATTATAATATCACACTGATATTCACTTTAACTTTACACACACAAGAAAAAAAATGTGGTAGCAAATGGTAGCATAACAAGTATAACCGAGCAGTCAAAAATAAGGCACATGGGACTGGTTCCTACTATAAAAATAATAAGAACCACCACCGCTTAGACACCATGTCATGTAGGGGGGTAATGATTGGGGGAATATGGGGGTAAGAGGAGGGAGTTAGTAGGTAGGGGACAGGCGAGGCAGTAGGAGGGATGAGTGCGGAGGTAGGTAATGTGAGGTCACTGGTGACTACACCTTCACCTCTCATACTCTACCCACCACACTCCACCACTCACCCTCACTACTTTAACTAAACATAAATAAATGGAAATAAGAATAAATGACGGGGACAGTGAATATTACTATTCTACTCAAACACAGTTTATTATTAAGTCCTTGTACAATAATATATTTGGGAACAGGAGTACATCATGGGTTTAGATAAATGGGGTGGTACACATAAGCAGTGAGACAGGGAAATACAATCAACTTGACGAAAATGAATATAACTTACAATATAGCACAGAGGACAGTTCACTACAGGAACTAAGCCACAGGTCCCAAGACCTACACAGCACGAGTACGGCGCCAAGCCAGTACTCTGCCCAATGCCTCCAACAGTCTCCTCCAGAGACTTCAGCAGCCTTCTCCCGAGCCCTGCACCCCAGCAGCAGCTCCTCTCGAAATGTCTCTGCTCAGAGCTCTGCACCCAGGCCAGAGCTCTGCCCGAATCTTCTGCTCAGGAGCTCTGCACCCCAGCAGTAGCTCCGCTCGAATCTCATGATCATGCTCTTCCTTGGGCTTTTATGGTGGTCCAAGCACCCTCCACAACCACGTGTACGACCTGACGCCTAGGTCTGAGGCGTCAAGAACAAAAGACCTCAGACGTGGGCGTGGCTACAGACGTTTTGCCAAGGCAAGGTGTGACCATATAATTGGTTAAATTAGGTCTCCCCAGAGACCTCACAAGCCCAGCTGGACTACATCACAACCTGGAGGTGACCCATCACTCAGTATAGTGTACCTGGAGGTGACCCATCACTCAGTATAGTGTACCTGGAGGTGACCCATCACTCAGTATAGTGTACCTGGAGGTGACCCATCACTCAGTATAGTGTACCTGGAGGTGACCTATCACTCAGTATAGTGTACCTGGAGGTGACCCATCACTCAGTATAGTGTACCTGGAGGTGGCCTATCACTCAGTATAGTGTACCTGGAGGTGGCCTATCACTCAGTATAGTGTACCTGGAGGTGACCCATCACTCAGTATAGTGTACCTGGAGGTGACCCATCACTCAGTATAGTGTACCTGGAGGTGACCCATCACTCAGTATAGTGTACCTGGAGGTGGCCTATCACTTAGTATAGTGTACCTGGAGGTGACCTGTCACTCAGTATAGTGTACCTGGAGGTGACCCATCACTCAGTATAGTGTACCTGGAGGTGACCCATCACTCAGTATAGTGTACCTGGAGGTGGCCTATCACTCAGTATAGTGTACCTGGAGGCGACTTATCACTCAGTATAAAGTGTACCTGGAGGTGGCCTATCACTCAGTAAAGAGTACCTGGAGGTGACCTGTCACTCAGTATAGAGCACCTGGAGGCGACTTATCACTCAGTATAAAGTGTACCTGGAGGTGGCCTGCCGCTCAGTATAGAGTACCTGGAGGTGGCCTGCCGCTCAGTATAGAGTACCTGGAGGTGGCCTGCCGCTCAGTATAGAGTACCTGGAGGTGGCCTGCCGCTCAGTATAGAGTACCTGCCACTCAGTGTAAAGTGTACCTCGTGTCGAAATTCATACTCATGTGTTCCTTTTCCCACCGTGTGTACCAGCCGTATAACCCTGTGGTATACCTGTGAGCTGGATGTTGTTATAAGCAGCAGCGTGACTTCCTCCTCTGCTCCACTGAACATATTCCAGGTGCTCTCAGACATTCCTAGTAGTGTGCACGTTTTATTAAATCCGCGGGAAGTAAATGATCTCTATACATTTTCCACCTGTGATATGTCTCGTGCCTTGAAGGAAGCTACGAGATCAACAGCAAGAGTCTCGACCAGAGTTCACAAGTTATCTGTAGTGTCTCATGGGCGTGATTTCTCTTTCAAAAATTCTCATAATCTCATGTTCTTCTCGTTCTATGGATAGGTCTGACTATATTTAGTTTTCAGTACTCGTATTTATATGTTTATTTCTTGGTATTTTTTTATACTTATCACCGGTGAACAATATGTTATTTCATTAAACACAAAATATTAATTACATAAGAACGTAGGCCCTCACTTACGTGTGCAGCATCTTCTTACGACCATGACACTTATGTACGAAAGTGGGTCTTACTTGCAAATGTAGCCCCTATGTAAGGTCGTGCCTCCTTCTACAGATGGTCGAGCAGGTGGCACCGTTCACAGGGTCCTACATGGCTGCAAGATTCAAGTTTGCACAAAGGTGAGCTTGTGGCACCCCCACAGGAAGGCCACCTGCACAAACTACAGAAACACCTGTGTACGGTGTCATTATAACCAGGTGAACCTCGCAACACCTACCTCCTTCCACCTCTTTCAGCGACTAACCACAAAATTAAGAGAGATATTCAGAGAGGAACATGGCATAATGCCAAGAGTAATGTTAGCCAAGATACATCAATATGTCATCACACACATCGTGATCACTGGAAAGTTCTTATCTGTCAAGAGTTCCAGTGATTATCGTGCCTGTGGCCCGGTCCCAAACATTGTATCTGAGCCTGTGACTCGTTAGGAGAGTCTTCCTACTCCCGCAGCCCGACCTGGGGGCCATGCTTTTCTGTTATTCTCGTAGTCAATCTGGCTGTTGCTGTTGGAGGCCGGCTGGCCCTCATATACATCACAGCCCGGTTGATTTGACGCTTGGGGAAGGTGGTGATCAAGTTTCCTCTTAAAAAACTGCTACATTTGTTCCTACAATATTTCTGATATCTGCTGATAGCAGACCAATATTCATGGGTAACCGTAGGTAACCGTGGGTAACCGTAGACCATATTCATGGTCTACGGTTACCCACAGCGACGATCTTCAAGTCGCTAGATAATGGACATCATTAAACCTTAAGATAGCTAATGTAGAGCCTATATTTAAAAGAGGGACAAACGGGAGGCTAATATCTTTGTCCAAAACAATGGAGATGACTGTCAGGTCAGGAGGGTACCAAAGCACCAAGATATGAGATTTTGTTTGATGAACATACACTGATATTTACAGCCATAAAGCAAAATAAACAATGCTGGGAGGATAACATCATCCAGGACTGCAAGAAAGCATTCAACAGGGTTCCCCACCAAAGACAGATCCACAAGCTAAAAGAACAATAGAAATGACAGTCCTCCAGCGTATCAAGAAGCACCAGAAAGGCAGAAGCCAAAGTAACAATATAGGATAAAGTATCAGCAAAAGCGAAGGTAACAAGTGAAGTACCCCAAGAATTAGTCATAAGTGTCACTAATGTTGCTGATATGTGTCAATGACCTCTCACACGACGTGTCATACAAAGAATAAAACACAGACACACTGCAGGATAGTAGGTAAAACAAGTATGTACCTAGCTGAGAGAGGTGAATTTCAGTAACTGCAAGGTCATGCTATTCAGAGGAAAAAATGAAACTGGAGACGAGTACACGTGTCACAGAAACTGAAAAAAAGGTTCTGGGAGTAAATCTAATCTTCGATAAAAAAAATAGTATTGTACACAACACATGCCAGACTCACCAAACATTAAATCCACAGTAGTGGCGTGAACATTCCACCTTCTTAAGAGATTCCCCGTTCTTAAGTTTAAACGTTTGAAAACTCTAGTCAGTCGCAGTGTTGACGGGTGTGCCCAATGAAGACAATCTCAGGGATCGAACTCAACACTTCTAGAAGAGAGTAGGACAAGGGTTGACACGAATACCTTTCCTTTATCGTTGCCTTTGATAAATTCCCAGAGTTTTTCTACTCCCGGAGACCAGCCATTGGCCAGGCTTGTCTGGTGCTTCCCTGGTCAACCAGGCTCTTGCTGCTAGTGAACCGCTGCCCCATATATCTATAACAGCCTGGTTGATCTGGCACCTAGTGAAGAAATTTGTCCAGTTTCCTCCTGAAGACTTCCACACTTGTCCCAGCAGTGTTTCTGATATGAGTAAGACACTCACATGCTACCTGAGCTGATGAACAAGACAGACACACACATGCTGCCTGAGCTGATAAACAAGACAGACACACACATGCTGCCTGAGCTGATAAACAAGACAGACACACACATGCTGCCTGAGCTGATAAACAAGACAGACACACACATGCTGCCTGAGCTGATAAACAAGACAGACACACACATGCTGCCTGAGCTGATAAACAAAACAGACACACACATGCTGCCTGAACTGATAAACAAGACAGACACACACATGCTGCCTGAACTGATAAACAAGACAGACACACACATGCTGCCTGAACTGATAAACAAGACAGACACACACATGCTGCCTGAGCTGATAAACAAGACAGACACACACATGCTGCCTGAGCTGATAAACAAGACAGACACACACATGCTGCCTGAACTGATAAACAAGACAGACACACACATGCTGCCTGAGCTGATAAACAAGACAGACACACACATGCTGCCTGAGCTGATAAACAAGACAGACACACACATGCTGCCTGAACTGATAAACAAGACAGACATACACATGCTGCCTGAGCTGATAAACAAGACAGACACACACATGCTGCCTGAGCTGATAAACAAGACAGACACACACATGCTGCCTGAACTGATAAACAAGACAGACACACACATGCTGCCTGAGCTGATAAACAAGACAGACACACACATGCTGCCTGAGCTGATAAACAAGACAGACACACACATGCTGCCTGAGCTGATAAACAAGACAGACACACACATGCTGCCTGAGCTGATAAACAAGACAGACACACACATGCTGCCTGAGCTGATAAACAAGACAGACACACACATGCTGCCTGAACTGATAAACAAGACAGACACACACATGCTGCCTGAGCTGATAAACAAGACAGACACACACATGCTGCCTGAGCTGATAAACAAGACAGACACACACATGCTGCCTGAGCTGATAAACAAGACAGACACACACATGCTGCCTGAGCTGATAAACAAGACAGACACACACATGCTACCTGAGCTGATAAACAAGACAGACACACACATGCTGCCTGAGCTGATAAACAAGACAGACACACGCACATGCGACAAGATGGAAGCTAAAAAAAAATCACAGAGGTTAATTAGCATTTTCTAGTCTCAGGGTGAGAGAGAAGTAGAAATACCTAGAAATACATGACAAACACCGTACACTGTAAACACAGTACAGTGGTACACACTATATCATGGTGGGTCAGTACAGTGGTACACACTATATCATGGTGGGTCAGTACAGTGGTACACACTGTATCATGGTGGGTCAGTACAGTGGTACACACTATATCATGGTGGGTCCGTACAGTGGTAGACACTATATCATGGTGGGTCAGTACAGTGGTAGACACTGTATCATGGTGGGTCAGTACAGTGGTAGACACTGTATCATGGTGGGTCAGTATAATGATACACACTATATCATGGTGGGTCAGTACAGTGGTAGACACTGTATCATGGTGGGTCAGTACAGTGGTACACACTATATCATGGTGGGTCAGTACAGTGGTACACACTATATCATGGTGGGTCAGTACAGTGGTAGACACTATATCATGGTGGGTCAGTACAGTGGTACACACTATATCATGGTGGGTCAGTACAGTGGTACACACTGTATCATGGTGGGTCAGTACAGTGGTACACACTATATCATGGTGGGTCAGTACAGTGGTACACACTGTATCATGGTGGGTCAGTACAGTGGTAGACACTATATCTTGGTGGGTCAGTACAGTGGTACACACTATATCATGGTGGGTCAGTACAGTGGTACACACTATATCATGGTGGGTCAGTACAATGATACACACTATATCATGGTGGGTCAGTACAGTGGTAGACACTATATCATGGTGGGTCAGTACAGTGGTACACACTATATCATGGTGGGTCAGTACAGTGGTACACACTATATCATGGTGGGTCAGTACAGTGGAACACACTATATCATGGTGGGTCAGTATAATGATACACACTATATCATGGTGGGTCAGTACAGTGGTAGACACTATATCATGGTGGGTCAGTACAGTGGTACACACTATATCATGGTGGGTCAGTACAGTGGTACACACTATATCATGGTGGGTCAGTACAGTGGTACACACTATATCATGGTGGGTCAGTACAATGATACACACTATATCATGGTGGGTCAGTACAGTGGTAGACACTATATCATGGTGGGTCAGTACAGTGGTACACACTATATCATGGTGGGTCAGTACAGTGGAACACACTATATCATGGTGGGTCAGTATAATGATACACACTATATCATGGTGGGTCAGTACAGTGGTAGACACTATATCATGGTGGGTCAGTACAGTGGTAGACACTATATCATGGTGGGTCAGTACAGTGGTACACACTATATCATGGTGGGTCAGTACAGTGGTACACACTATATCATGGTGGGTCAGTACAATGATACACTATATCATGGTGGGTCAGTACAGTGCTAGACACTATATCATGGTGGGTCAGTACAGTGGTACACACTATATCATGGTGGGTCAGTACAGTGGTACACACTATATCATGGTGGGTCAGTACAATGGAACACACTATATCATGGTGGGTCAGTATAATGGTAAAGACAATGTATACTGACAAGAACATCCTAAACATGTGTCCTTGTAACAGTAAACTGACAGGAACGCCATAAACATGTGTCCTGGTGTCAGTAAACTGACAGGAACATCATAAACATGTGTCCTTGTAACAGTAAACTGACAGGAACGCCATAAACATGTGTCCTGGTGTCAGTAAACTGACAGGAACATCATAAACATGTGTTCTTGTAAGAGTAAACTGACAGGAACGCCATAAACACGTGTCCTGGTAACAGTAAACTGACAGGAACGCCATGAACATGTGACATGGTGTCAGTAAACTGACAGAACACGTGCCAAAGCGTGAGCATTCTGACGGCACGTGTTAGCATGTCAATAGGCACATGTCAGTTTTAGTATGGTGATAGACACAAGTGTCAGTATAGTGATAGACACAAGTGTCAGTATGATGAAAGACACAAGTGTCAGTATGGTGATAGACACAAGTATCAGTATAGTGATAGACAAAAGTGTCAGTATGGTGATAGACACAAGTGTCAGTATAGTGATAGACAAAAGTGTCAGCATAGTGATAGACACAAGTGTCAGTATGGTGATAGACACAAGTGTCAGTATGGTGATATACACAAGTGTCAGTATGGTGATATACACAAGTGTCAGTATGGTGATAGACACAAGTGTCAGTATGGTGATAGACACAAGTGTCAGTATGGTGATAGACACAAGTGTCAGTATGGTGATATACACAAGTGTCAGTATGGTGATATACACAAGTGTCAGTACAGTGATAAACACAAGTGTCAGTATGGTGATAGACACAAGTGTCAGTATGGTGATAGACACAAAGTGTCAGTATGGTGATAGACACAAGTGTCAGTATGGTGATAGACACAAGTGTCAGTATGGTGATAGACACAAGTGTCAGTATAGTGATATACACAAGTGTCAGTATAGTGATATACACAAGTGTTTGTATAGTGATATACACAAGTGTCAGTACAGTGATAGACACAAGTGTCAGTACAGTGATAGACACAAGTGTCAGTATGGTGATATACACAAGTGTCAGTATAGTGATATACACAAGTGTCAGTATAGTGATATACACAAGTGTCAGTATGGTGACAGACACAAGTGTCAGTATGGTGATATACACAAGTGTCAGTATGGTGATATACACAAGTGTCAGTACAGTGATAGACACAAGTGTCAGTATGGTGATATACACAAGTGTCAGTATAGTGATATACACAAGTGTCAGTACAGTGATAGACACAAGTGTCAGTATGGTGATATACACAAGTGTCAGTATAGTGATATACACAAGTGTCAGTATAGTGATATACACAAGTGTCAGTACAGTGATAGACACAAGTGTCAGTATAGTGATATACACAAGTGTCAGTATAGTGATATACACAAGTGTCAGTATGATGATATACACAAGTGTCAGTATAGTGATATACACAAGTGTCAGTATAGTGATATACACAAGTGTCAGTATAGTGATATACACAAGTGTCAGTACAGTGATATACACAAGTGTCAGTATAGTGATATACACAAGTGTCAGTATAGTGATATACACAAGTGTCAGTACAGTGATATACACAAGTGTCAGTATAGTGATATACACAAGTGTCATTATGGTGATATACACAGCTGTCAGTATAGTGATATACACAAGTGTCAGTATAGTGATAGACACAAGTGTCAGTATGGTGATATACACAAGTGTCAGTATAGTGATTGACACAAGTGTCAGTATGGTGATATACACAAGTGTCAGTATAGTGATAGACACAAGTGTCAGCATGGTGATATACACAAGTGTCAGTATAGTGATATACACAAGTGTCAGTATAGTGATATACACAAGTGTCATTATGGTGATATACACAGCTGTCAGTATAGTGATATACACAAGTGTCAGTATAGTGATAGACACAAGTGTCAGTATGGTGATATACACAAGTGTCAGTATAGTGATTGACACAAGTGTCAGTATGGTGATATACACAAGTGTCAGTATAGTGATAGACACAAGTGTCAGCATGGTGATATACACAAGTGTCAGTATAGTGATATACACAAGTGTCAGTATGGTGATATACACAAGTGTCAGTATGGTGATAGACACAAGTGTCAGTATGGTGATAGACACAAGTGTCAGTATGGTGATATACACAAGTGTCAGTATGGTGATATACACAAGTGTCAGTACAGTGATAAACACAAGTGTCAGTATGGTGATAGACACAAGTGTCAGTATGGTGATAGACACAAAGTGTCAGTATGGTGACAGACACAAGTGTCAGTATGGTGATAGACACAAGTGTTAGTACAGTGATAGACACAAATGTTAGTATGGTGATAGACACAAGTGTCAGTATGGTGATAGACACAAGTGTCAGTATGGTGATAGACACAAGTGTCAGTATGGTGATAGACACAAGTGTCAGTATAGTGATATACACAAGTGTCAGTATAGTGATATACACAAGTGTTTGTATAGTGATATACACAAGTGTCAGTACAGTGATAGACACAAGTGTCAGTACAGTGATAGACACAAGTGTCAGTATGGTGATATACACAAGTGTCAGTATAGTGATATACACAAGTGTCAGTATAGTGATATACACAAGTGTCAGTATGGTGACAGACACAAGTGTCAGTATGGTGATAGACACAAGTGTCAGTATGGTGATATACACAAGTGTCAGTACAGTGATAGACACAAGTGTCAGTATGGTGATATACACAAGTGTCAGTATAGTGATATACACAAGTGTCAGTACAGTGATAGACACAAGTGTCAGTATGGTGATATACACAAGTGTCAGTATAGTGATATACACAAGTGTCAGTATAGTGATATACACAAGTGTCAGTACTGTGATAGACACAAGTGTCAGTATAGTGATATACACAAGTGTCAGTATAGTGATATACACAAGTGTCAGTATGATGATATACACAAGTGTCAGTATAGTGATATACACAAGTGTCAGTATAGTGATATACACAAGTGTCAGTATAGTGATATACACAAGTGTCAGTATAGTGATATACACAAGTGTCAGTACAGTGATATACACAAGTGTCAGTATAGTGATATACACAAGTGTCAGTATAGTGATATACACAAGTGTCAGTACAGTGATATACACAAGTGTCAGTATAGTGATATACACAAGTGTCATTATGGTGATATACACAGCTGTCAGTATAGTGATATACACAAGTGTCAGTATAGTGATAGACACAAGTGTCAGTATGGTGATATACACAAGTGTCAGTATAGTGATTGACACAAGTGTCAGTATGGTGATATACACAAGTGTCAGTATAGTGATAGACACAAGTGTCAGCATGGTGATATACACAAGTGTCAGTATAGTGATATACACAAGTGTCAGTATAGTGATATACACAAGTGTCAGTATAGTGATAGACACAAGTGTCAGTATGATGATAGACACAAGTGTCAGTATAGTGATAGACACAAGTGTCAGTATGGTGATATACACAAGTGTCAGTATGGTGATAGACACAAGTGTCAGTATGGTGATAGACACAAGTGTCAGTATGGTGATAGACACAAGTGTCAGTATGGTGATATACACAAGTGTCAGTATGGTGATAGACACAAGTGTCAGTATGGTGATAGACACAAGTGTCAGTATGGTGATAGGCACAAGTGTCAGTATGGTGATAGACACAAGTGTCAGTATGGTGATATACACAAGTGTCAGTATGGTGATATACACAAGTGTCAGTATGGTGATAGACACAAGTGTCAGTATGGTGACAGACACAAGTGTCAGTATGGTGATAGACACAAGTGTCAGTATGGTGATATACACAAGTGTCAGTATGGTGATATACACAAGTGTCAGTATAGTGATAGACACAAGTGTCAGTATGGTGATAGACACAAGTGTCAGTATGGTGATAGACACAAGTGTCAGTATGGTGACATACACAAGTGTCAGTATAGTGACAGACACAAGTGTCAGTATAGTGATAGACACAAGTGTCAGTATGATGATATACACAAGTGTCAGTATAGTGATATACACAAGTGTAAGTATAGTGATAGACACAAGTGTCAGTATAGTGATAGACACAAGTGTCAGTATGGTGATAGACACAAGTGTCAGTATGGTGATAGACACAAGTGTCAGTATGGTGATAGACACAAGTGTCAGTATGGTGATATACACAAGTGTCAGTATGGTGATAGACACAAGTGTCAGTATGGTGATAGACACAAGTGTCAGTATGGTTGTTAAGTCAACCATTCAATATACAGGAGAGGCAGAACACTGCAGGACTGGCAACTGTAGCTGTAACCTGGTTTTATAACATAACTCGAGGAGGAGGAGGAGGAGGAGGAGGAGGGGTGCAGGGGGAGGGTGGGGAGCGGCGAGAGGGAGGGGAGAGGCATGAGCGAGAAGAGACATGGGGAGAGGTAGATGGATGCTGTGGAAAGGAGAGGAGATAGAAAGGGAGATCGAGCTGCGGGAGTAAGAAAACTGCAGGAATTTATCCAAGGTACGTTGATAAAACTGTTTTGTTTATTTAGCACTAAACATATTTCGTTATTTAACATAATTACCGATTGTTATTGTCGTGACCAGTTCACCATCACATTACATAAATCATAATCACAAAACAAGAGAAACTAGTCAGTGTTTCTCGTACTCCGTAATCTATATCCATTATGTGTTACGTGTCATCGACCGTGTCAGCAAATTAAGACGAAAGAAGAAATATCCCCACCATTTATGCCACTAACTAAGGGGTGAGTGGCACCTCTCCCAGAGAATAGGGCCCCTATCCCAACCCACCGTGTGGAAGTGGGAAGGTGAGAATGGGAGAGTGAGGATGGGAGAGCGCGGATAGGAGAGTGAGGATGGGAGACCGCAGATGGGAGAGTGAGGATGGGAGAGGAGAGGGGAAGAATGGCCGGTCGCAGTTCATCTACATCCTACACGTTGGTTACCATTATATGCAATATGCGAAGCACTAAACGTGTAGGAGTAATTCTGCACAAGATGAAGTTGAGAGTACAGTCATCATCACAAGGTGAGGTGGAGACTACAGTCAACTTCACAAGGTGAGGTGGAGGCTACAGTCAACATCACAAGGTGTGGTGGAGGCTACAGTCATCATCACAAGGTGTGGTGGAGGCTACAGTCATCATCACAAGGTGTGGTGGAGACTACAGTCATCATCACAAGGTGTGGTGGAGACTACAGTCATCATCACAAGGTGAGGTGGAGACTACAGTCAACTTCACAAGGTGAGGTGGAGGCTACAGTCAACATCACAAGGTGTGGTGGAGACTACAGTCATCATCACAAGGTGTGGTGGAGACTACAGTCATCATCACAAGGTGTGGTGGAGACTACAGTCATCATCACAAGGTGAGGTGGAGACTACAGTCAACTTCACAAGGTGAGGTGGAGGCTACAGTCAACATCACAAGGTGTGGTGGAGACTACAGTCATCATCACAAGGTGAGATGGAGGCTACAGTCTTCATCACAAGGTGTGGTGGAGGCTACAGTCTTCGTCACAAGGTGTGGAGGAGGCTACAGTCATCATCACAAGGTGAGGTGGAGGCTACAGTCTTCGTCACAAGGTGTGGTGGAGGCTACAGTCTTCGTCACAAGGTGAGGTGGAGGCTACAGTCTTCGTCACAAGGTGTGGTGGAGGCTACAGTCTTCATCACAAGGTGTGGTGGAGGCTACATACAGTCATCATCACAAGGTGTGGTGGAGGCTACAGTCATCATCACAAGGTGAGATGGAGGCTACAGTCTTCATCACAAGGTGTGGTGGAGGCTACAGTCTTCGTCACAAGGTGTGGTGGAGGCTACAGTCTTCGTCACAAGGTGTGGAGGAGGCTAGTCTTCATCACAAGGTGTGGTGGAGGCTACAGTCTTCGTCACAAGGTGTGGTGGAGGCTACAGTCTTCGTCACAAGGTGAGGTGGAGGCTACAGTCTTCATCACAAGGTGTGGTGGAGGCTACAGTCTTCGTCACAAGGTGTGGAGGAGGCTACAGTCATCATCACAAGGTGAGGTGGAGGCTACAGTCTTCGTCACAAGGTGTGGTGGAGGCTACAGTCTTCGTCACAAGGTGAGGTGGAGGCTACAGTCTTTGTCACAAGGTGTGGTGGAGGCTAGTCTTCATCACAAGGTGTGGTGGAGGCTACAGTCTTTGTCACAAGGTGTGGTGGAGGCTAGTCTTCGTCACAAGGTGAGGTGGAGGCTAGTCTTCATCACAAGGTGAGGTGGAGGCTACAGTCTTTGTCACAAGGTGTGGTGGAGGCTAGTCTTCGTCACAAGGTGTGGTGGAGGCTAGTCTTCATCACAAGGTGTGGTGGAGGCTACAGTCTTCGTCACAAGGTGTGGTGGAGGCTACAGTCTTCGTCACAAGGTGAGGTGGAGGCTACAGTCTTCGTCACAAGGTGTGGTGGAGGCTACAGTCTTCGTCACAAGGTGTGGTGGAGGCTAGTCTTCGTCACAAGGTGTGGTGGAGGCTACAGTCTTCGTCACAAGGTGAGGTGGAGGCTACAGTCTTTGTCACAAGGTGTGGTGGAGGCTAGTCTTCGTCACAAGGTGTGGTGGAGGCTACAGTCTTCGTCACAAGGTGTGGTGGAGGCTACAGTCTTCGTCACAAGGTGTGGTGGAGGCTACAGTCTTCGTCACAAGGTGAGGTGGAGGCTACAGTCTTCGTCACAAGGTGTGGTGGAGGCTACAGTCTTCATCACAAGGTGTGGTGGAGGCTAGAGTCTTCGTCACAAGGTGAGGTGGAGGCTACAGTCTTCATCACAAGGTGTGGTGGAGGCTACAGTCTTCATCACAAGGTGTGGTGGAGGCTACAGTCATCATCACAAGGTGAGGTGGAGGCTACAGTCTTCGTCACAAGGTGTGGTGGAGGCTACAGTCATCATCACAAGGTGAGGAGGAGGCTACAGTCTTCGTCACAAGGTGAGGTGGAGGCTACAGTCTTCATCACAAGGTGTGGTGGAGGCTACAGTCTTCATCACAAGGTGGGGTGGAGGCTACATACAGTCATCATCACAAGGTGAGGTGGAGGCTACAGTCATCATCACAAGGTGAGGTGGAGGCTACAGTCTTCGTCACAAGGTGTGGTGGAGGCTACAGTCATCATCACAAGGTGAGGTGGAGGCTACAGTCTTCGTCACAAGGTGTGGTGGAGGCTACAGTCTTTATCACAAGGTGTGGTGGAGGCTACAGTCGTCATCACAAGGTGTGGTGGAGGCTACAGTCTTCGTCACAAGGTGTGGTGGAGGCTACAGTCTTCGTCACAAGGTGTGGTGGAGGCTACAGTCATCATCACAAGGTGAGGTGGAGGATACAGTCTTCGTCACAAGGTGTGGTGGAGGCTACAGTCATCATCACAAGGTGAGGTGGAGGATACAGTCTTCGTCACAAGGTGAGGTGGAGGCTACAGTCATCATCACAAGGTGAGGTGGAGGATACAGTCTTCGTCACAAGGTGAGGTGGAGGCTACAGTCTTCAGCTACTCGCTAGATAGGCACGCTATTTCACACACACACACGGGTCAGGAGCTGTGAATCGACCCCTACAGCTATATATAGTTGAGTACACAGAGAGTCCTTGGAGCGTGTAGCGACACTGCTCTTAGTTCCAACTTAACGGATGTTTTTCCTATCATGTTATGGAATGCCTCTTCCAAGCTGAGGGGAAGGGGATTTTTGACCCAAAAATATTGGAGCTACCCTCCCATTCCTAGGATCAAACATGTTTACCTCCCATTCCCCAAGTACTGTAATACGACTCCATCGGGTTTTGTGCTTTCCCGTGAATATACTATTAATAAAATTAAGTAAAATAATAATAATGTTTATTTCAACTCCATACTTAATCCAAGATGTCCACTTGTCCTGGTACTGCATCTGTCACCAATGATACAGGTTACATAGGTTACTACTTGCCCCTTGTAACTGTCTGCTTGGCCACTTGCCCCTTGTAACTGTCTGCCTGGCCACTTGCCCCTTGTAACTGTCTGCCTGGCCACTTGCCCCTTGTAACTGTCTGCTTGGCCACTTGCCCCTTGTAACTGTCTGCTTGGCCACTTGCCCCTTGTAACTGTCTGCTTGGCCACTTGCCCCTTGTAACTGTCTGCTTGGCCACTTGCCCCTTGTAACTGCTTGGCCACTTGCCCCTTGTAACTCTGCTTGGCCACTTGCCCCTTGTAACTGTCTGCTTGGCCACTTGCCCCTTGTAACTGTCTGCTTGGCCACTTGCCCCTTGTAACTGTCTGCTTGGCCACTTGCCCCTTGTAAATGTCTGCTTGGCCACTTGCCCCTTGTAACTGTCTGCCTGGCCACTTGTAACTGTCTGCCTGGCCACTTGCCCCTTGTAACTGTCTGCTTGGCCACTTGCCCCTTGTAACTGTCTGCTTGGCCACTTGCCCCTTGTAACTGTCTGCTTGGCCACTTGCCCCTTGTAACTGTCTGCCTGGCCACTTGCCCCTTGTAACTGTCTGCTTGGCCACTTGCCCCTTGTAACTGTCTGTCTGGCCACTTGCAACTGTCTGCTTGGCCACTTGCCCCTTGTAACTGTCTGCTTGGCCACTTGCCCCTTGTAATGTCTGCCTATCCACTTACCCCTTGTAACTGTCTTCCTGGCCACTTGCATCTTGTAACTGTCTGCCTAGCCACTTGCCCCTTGTAACTGTCTGCTTGGCCACTTGCCCCTTGTAACTGTCTGCCTGGCCACTTACCCCTTGTAACTCTGTCTGGCTACTTGCCTTTGTAACTGTCTGCCTGGCCACTTCCCCCTTGTAACTGTCTGCTTGGCCACTTGCCCCTTGTAACTGTCTGCCTGGCCACTTACCCCTTGTAACTCTATCTGGCTACTTGCCTTTGTAACTGCCTGCCTGGCTACTCGCCCTTGTATCTGTCTGGCCACTTGCCCCTTGGAACTGTCTGTCACAGTTGATGTTAGGTTACTTTCGCTAATAAAACCACTATGGTCTCTTGGAATGCATGACACTACTACCATCGCTCCACTGAGTATAAAAGGAACAATGTTATCACTGAGATTAACTTGATATATCCTTGGGGGATGGGGGGGGGGGTTTAACACATGCAATGAGAATTAAGAACAAGATGAACCTTGCAAGTACCTCAGCCATGCAACATGCAAATAATAATAATAATAATTATTTTTTTTTATTATCACACCGGCCGATTCCCACCAAGGCAGGGTGGCCCGAAAAAGAAAAACTTTCACCATCATTCACTCCATCACTGTCTTGCCAGAAGGGTGCTTTACACTACAGTTTTTAAACTGCAACATTAACACCCCTCCTTCAGAGTGCAGGCACTGTACTTCCCATCTCCAGGACTCAAGTCCGGCCTGCCGGTTTCCCTGAATCCCTTCATAAATGTTACTTTGCTCACACTCCAACAGCACGTCAAGTATTAAAAACCATTTGTCTCCATTCACTCCTATCAAACACGCTCACGCATGCCTGCTGGAAGTCCAAGCCCCTCGCACACAAAACCTCCTTTACCCCCTCCCTCCAACCCTTCCTAGGCCGACCCCTACCCCGCCTTCCTTCCACTACAGACTGATACACTCTTGAAGTCATTCTGTTTCGCTCCATTCTCTCTACATGTCCGAACCACCTCAACAACCCTTCCTCAGCCCTCTGGACAACAGTTTTGGTAATCCCGCACCTCCTCCTAACTTCCAAACTACGAATTCTCTGCATTATATTCACACCACACATTGCCCTCAGACATGACATCTCCACTGCCTCCAGCCTTCTCCTCGCTGCAACATTCATCACCCACGCTTCACACCCATATAAGAGCGTTGGTAAAACTATACTCTCATACATTCCCCTCTTTGCCTCCAAGGACAAAATTCTTTGTCTCCACAGACTCCTAAGTGCACCACTCACTCTTTTTCCCTCATCAATTCTATGATTCACCTCATCTTTCATAGACCCATCCGCTGACACGTCCACTCCCAAATATCTGAATACGTTCACCTCCTCCATACTCTCTCCCTCCAATCTGATATTCAATCTTTCATCACCTAATCTTTTTGTTATCCTCATAACCTTACTCTTTCCTGTATTCACCTTTAATTTTCTTCTTTTGCACACCCTACCAAATTCATCCACCAATCTCTGCAACTTCTCTTCAGAATCTCCCAAGAGCACAGTGTCATCAGCAAAGAGCAGCTGTGACAACTCCCACTTTGTGTGTGATTCTTTATCTTTTAACTCCACGCCTCTTGCCAAGACCCTCGCATTTACTTCTCTTACAACCCCATCTATAAATATATTAAACAACCACGGTGACATCACACATCCTTGTCTAAGGCCTACTTTTACTGGGAAAAAATTTCCCTCTTTCCTACATACTCTTACTTGAGCCTCACTATCCTCGTAAAAACTCTTCACTGCTTTCAGTAACCTACCTCCTACACCATACACTTGCAACATCTGCCACATTGCCCCCCTATCCACCCTGTCATACGCCTTTTCCAAATCCATAAATGCCACAAAGACCTCTTTAGCCTTATCTAAATAGTGTTCACTTATATGTTTCACTGTAAACACCTGGTCCACACACCCCCTACCTTTCCTAAAGCCTCCTTGTTCATCTGCTATCCTATTCTCCGTCTTACTCTTAATTCTTTCAATTATAACTCTACCATACACTTTACCAGGTACACTCAACAGACTTATCCCCCTATAATTTTTGCACTCTCTTTTATCCCCTTTGCCTTTATACAAAGGAACTATGCATGCTCTCTGCCAATCCCTAGGTACCTTACCCTCTTCCATACATTTATTAAATAATTGCACCAACCACTCCAAAACTATATCCCCACCTGCTTTTAACATTTCTATCTTTATCCCATCAATCCCTGCTGCCTTACCCCCTTTCATTTTACCTACTGCCTCACGAACTTCCCCCACACTCACAACTGGCTCTTCCTCACTCCTACAAGATGTTATTCCTCCTTGCCCTATACACGAAATCACAGCTTCCCTATCTTCATCAACATTTAACAATTCCTCAAAATATTCCTTCCATCTTCCCAATACCTCTAACTCTCCATTTAATAACTCTCCTCTCCTATTTTTAACTGACAAATCCATTTGTTCTCTAGGCTTTCTTAACTTGTTAATCTCACTCCAAAACTTTTTCTTATTTTCAACAAAATTTGTTGATAACATCTCACCCACTCTCTCATTTGCTCTCTTTTTACATTGCTTCACCACTCTCTTAACCTCTCTCTTTTTCTCCATATACTCTTCCCTCCTTGCATCACTTCTACTTTGTAAAAACTTCTCATATGCTAACTTTTTCTCCCTTACTACTCTCTTTACATCATAATAATAATAATAATAATAATAATAATGGGGAGTACAACGGCTATAGGAATCATATTGGTGTGATACGAGAAAACGCAATAAGTGTCCGGGGCCCAAGACTGTTCAACAGCCTCCCACCAGCAATAAGGGGCATTACGGGAAGACCCCTGGTTGACTTCAATTATTATTATTATAATCAAAGGGGAAGCGCTAAACCCGTAGGATTATACAGCGCCTGGGGGGATGTGGAAGGCATTCAGGCTTAATTCGGGGAACTGGAGCACAGATCTAATTCCCTAAATCAAGAGCCCCTCACCAACATCAAGGAACCTTCCCTGAGGGGGGGGGGGGTTGACTTCAAGAGGGAGCTGGACAGATACCTAAAGACGGTGCCGGATCAGTCGGGCTGTGGTTCGTACGTTGGATTGCGTGCGGCCAGCAGTAACAGCCTCGTTGATCAGACCCTGATCCACCGGTATGCCTGGTCGTGGACCGGGCCACGGGGGCGTTGATCCGCAGAATACCCTCCAGGTAGACTCCATATATATATACACGTGAAATGTTTCGAGTTTTTCTACCCCTGGAGAACTGGAGGTCCATTTGGAGGGTGTATCGGGGGTCAACGCCCCCGAGACCCGGTCCCTGACCAGGTACTCAGATATGATTTAATGTACGGAATAATTAGAATGCTCTGGATCTTTAGTTCTTTATGATCATCAAGGAACCTTTCCTGAACGATGATACAGAGAACCTCAAACTCCAGACAGTACGACCTCTTATGAGATCTGTTATCGGTTAGTGGTTCTGGGAATTATGTTCACCAGAACCTTCCTTTCCTACCTCCTAGGATGGAAAGGATACCTGAATGACGTTTCCAGGGGTTAATGCCCCCGAGCCCTGTCCCAAACCAGGCCTCCTGAAGGAGCAGGGTTTGATTAACCAGGCAGTTACTGCTGGCCGCATGCAGTCTAACAAAGGTACCACTGCCTTGTATGTCAGAGACAATTTAAATTGTTGTGTTAGACAAGATATTAAATTAGAAGCGTCAGCCACTGAATCTGTTTGGTTACAGCTTCTCGAGGGCCGAGAAAAACTAATTTTGGGTGTGATTTACAGGGCCCCAAATCTTGATAGGGAGTGCAGTAAACTTCTATGGGACGAAATTCGTAAGGCATCTACATACGAAAATGTTGTGCTAATGGGAGATTTCAACTATAGACAGATTGACTGGAGCAATTTGACAGGAAATTTAGAGTCGGGTGACTTTCTTGATACGATCCAGGATTGTTTTTTAAAACAGTTTGTGACAGAGCCAACTAGGGGAAATAACCTCCTTGACTTGGTTCTTGCCAGTAGGGAAACACTAATTAATAATCTTGAGGTTAATGATGAGCTTGGGGAGAGTGATCACAAATCACTCAGTTTTAACATATCATGGAATTCCCCTAATAATGGCAATCAAGTCTCCGTCCCTGACTTTCGCTTGGCTGATTTCATAGGACTGAAAAATTACTTAGGTGGGCTGAACTGGAATGACCTGACTAGGGGTCAGGTAGGTGGTGATGGTTGCCGATATGATGCTTTCCAGGGCATAGTTCTAGCTGCTCAGTCAAATTATGTTCCAAATAGGGAAATCAGATCAAACAAAAATGATCCTAAATGGATGAACAATAGATTAAAATATCTGATTGGTCAAAAGAGAGGCATATATAGGCAAATCAAAAGAGGAGAGGGGCAATTAAGAAATCGATATATTCAGTTAAAGAGAGAAATAAAAAAGGGAATTAGAAAAGCAAAAAGAGATTATGAGGTTAAAGTTGCAAGAGAATCGAAGACTAACCCAAAAGGATTCTTTCAGGTATACAGAAGTAAGATCAGGGACAAGATAGGCCCACTCAAAAGTTCCTCGGGTCAGCTCACTGACAGTGATAAGGAAATGTGTAGAATTTTTAACACATACTTCCTCTCAGTTTTTACACAGGAGGATACCAGTGATATTCCAGTAATGATAAATTATGTAGAACAGGACGATAATAAACTGTGCACTATTAGGGTCACAAGTGACATGGTCCTTAGGCAAATAGATAAATTAAAACCTAACAAATCCCCAGGCCCTGATGAACTGTATGCAAGGGTTCTAAAGGAATGTAAAGAGGAGCTTAGCACACCTTTGGCTAATCTTTTCAACATATCACTACAAACTGGCATGGTGCCAGATAAGTGGAAAATGGCAAATGTGATACCTATTTTCAAAACAGGTGACAGGTCCTTAGCTTCGAACTATAGACCAATAAGCCTAACCTCCATAGTGGGAAAATTTATGGAATCAATAATTGCCGAGGCAGTTCGTAGCCACCTTGAAAAGCATAAATTAATCAACGAATCTCAGCATGGTTTTACAAAGGGACGTTCCTGCCTTACGAATTTATTAACTTTTTTCACTAAGGTATTTGAGGAGGTAGATCATGGTAACGAATATGATATTGTGTATATGGACTTCAGTAAGGCTTTTGACAGGGTCCCACATCAGAGACTATTGAGGAAAATTAAAGCACATGGAATAGGAGGAGAAATTTTTTCCTGGATAGAGGCATGGTTGACAAATAGGCAGCAGAGAGTTTGCATAAATGGGGAGAAATCAGAGTGGGGAAGCGTCACGAGCGGTGTTCCACAGGGGTCAGTGTTGGGCCCCCTGCTGTTCACAATCTACATAAACGACATAGATGAGGGCATAAAGAGCGACATCGGCAAGTTTGCCGATGACACCAAAATAGGCCGTCGAATTCATTCTGACGAGGACATTCGAGCACTCCAGGAAGATTTGAATAGACTGATGCAGTGGTCGGAGAAGTGGCAGATGCAGTTTAATATAGACAAATGCAAAGTTCTAAATGTTGGACAGGACAATAACCATGCCACATATAAACTAAATAATGTAGATCTTAATATTACGGATTGCGAAAAAGATTTAGGAGTTCTGGTTAGCAGTAATCTGAAACCAAGACAACAGTGCATAAGTGTTCGCAATAAAGCTAATAGAATCCTTGGCTTCATATCAAGAAGCATAAATAATAGGAGTCCTCAGGTTGTTCTTCAACTCTATACATCCTTGGTTAGGCCTCATTTAGATTATGCTGCACAGTTTTGGTCACCGTATTACAGAATGGATATAAATTCTCTGGAAAATGTACAAAGGAGGATGACAAAGATGATCCCATGTATCAGAAACCTTCCCTATGAGGATAGACTAAGGGCCCTGAAACTGCACTCTCTAGAAAGACGTAGAATTAGGGGGGATATGATTGAGGTTTATAAGTGGAAGACAGGAATAAATAAAGGGGATGTAAATAGTGTGCTGATAATATCTAGCCTAGACAGGACTCGCAGCAATGGTTTTAAGTTGGAAAAATTCAGATTCAGGAGGGATATAGGAAAGTACTGGTTTGGTAATAGAGTTGTGGATGAGTGGAACAAACTCCCAAGTACCGTTATAGAGGCCAGAACGTTGTGTAGCTTTAAAAATAGGTTGGATAAATACATGAGTAGATGTGGGTGGGTGTGAGTTAGACCTGATAGCTTGTGCTAACGGGTCGGTTGCCGTGTTCCTCCCTTGAGTCAATGTGACCTGACCTGACTAGGTTGGGTGCATTGGCTTAAGCCGGTAGGGACTTGGACCTGCCTCGCATGGGCCAGTAGGCCTTCTGCAGTGTTCCTTCGTTCTTATGTTCTTATGTTCTTATGCCCGGCTGGTCAGGTACTGATTTGAGGTACCGCCAGAGGTTCGTTGATAATTCCCCGCATGCACGGGAGAGAGGGAGGGAGGGAAATACAGTATTACAAGATTAAGAACTATTAAGAAAGCATAAAGAAAAATAAAGGTATTTGTGTATAGTGAAGGTAAATATAAGTTCGTAAGATTTACCTGTGATCTTACGTGTTCGTGGCAGAAAGAAAAGATCAGCAATCCTGCCAGAGTGCAAAGTGTTTAACAGGTTTCCACGTCACATTCACCTGATAAGATGTTAGTATCTCCCTGGATGGTTGCCGTCTACCAACCAACTTCTGTGACGTACCTGTAACCGGTTTCTAGAGTTTTACTCCCGCTGTCTGTTAACTGTTAGTAGTTAAATTTATCATCGCCCCCGAGATCCGATCTCAGACTAAGCTTCCTAAATTATAAAGAACATATTAAAAGAATTAGATCAGCAACGAAACACAAGCGAAAATTAAGTATATACTGCAAGTATATAGAAATCTGCATGAGTACGGGCTTCACCATATATCACACAATCTATCTTTAATCTCTCTTAAACAATAGTATCCTCGTGGAATATAAACTTGCATATTCATTAGACACACAAGACCAGCTATCTTTCCGGGGTGCAAAAGTGTATCTGCAGCCAGACATAACTCATAAGCAGTCGATCAGCCAGGCTACTGCTACCTGCAGCCATTATAGCCTCCAGCATACCTATTAATTAAGGTAATTTAAAAAACTCAGATCAATCAGGTTATGGTGGATATGTGAGCCAGCGGCCTGCCAGCATCAACAGCCTGGTTAACCAGGCAAACAACCCAGGGACGGGCTACACAAGAAAACTCTCGAAACCCGTCAAGTGTACAGTAAAGGTATTTCATTATTATAATCAAAACGAAGCGCTAAACCTATAATAAAGGTAGGTTCTCTGATATTATTATTATTAAGTGAAGCTCTAAACCTGTAAGAGTGATATAAGAATGATCATTCTGTAATAATAGTTGTTTCTCAAACTAATGGTGATTCTGAAGGATTCTTGATCCAAGAATCTACTTTCCACTTACTTGGATCAAACCTGTGACCCCGTCATTCCTAACACTGTACAACCACTAAGGGTTTAGCTTTCCCACCTGAAAATCAAATAACGAAGAAGAGAAAGAAAAAGAAAAAAAGGTTAAGAAAAAGAAATAAAGAAAATACAGAGATTATTATTATAATTAAAACTAAGCGCTAAACCACCAGGGTGGAAATACAGAGAAAAAGAAAGAAAAAAAAGAGTGGAAGTAGAGTTGTGGTCCCTCACTAACAGTGTTCATGAACACAACTGTCATCGATGTAGTCACGAAGACCCTCAAGTC
This sequence comes from Cherax quadricarinatus, assembly GCF_038502225.1. Taxonomy (NCBI): domain Eukaryota; kingdom Metazoa; phylum Arthropoda; class Malacostraca; order Decapoda; family Parastacidae; genus Cherax; species Cherax quadricarinatus. Next base: position 11,233,223 of record NC_091326.1, on the reverse strand, counting down.
TCCTCATTATTAATCAATGTTCACAGCAGTACCGTAGCTTAACACCGGGAGGGGAGGGGTGTTGGGGGGGGGGGGGGAGGCAGGAAAGCCTTTATTAGCGGAGGAAATCTTTATACAAAATGCTGTGGGAGTTTATCAAAGCAATAAGCTGTGATCCTGGGCTGTAGACTGTGCTATTTTACGATTCAGTTCCCCCCCCCCCCGCACCGCCCCTCTTACCCCCACGTTTGTAATATACAAAATTTTCGCGATGTATCAGCGTATCACACAAGGCCGCGACGCAGGACTCCGGCTCTTAAGTGATATGTGTATTTAGATCAGTTTTGTGTGCTCCAATCGGCAAGACTGTCGTAAAAGATGGTAATGACCATTTGGTGCTGTGCGTTTGAGTCTCCTACGGACTTGGTTTATTAATATTGCCTTATGTCTAATAGAAAAAAGAGGAGCTTATCCCGGACAATCAGATATCCCGGGGCGGGATGCTGCCGTGTCGGGATGTTACAGTGTTGCACCAAACCACCCGCCACACGCCGCTGCCTTTGACAACACCGCTGGCGAACATTACTTCCAGTCAAAAGCGGAAATCTTACGGTTTTAACATTACGTGGGTCTTGTGATCGATCCAGTAACAATGTCTTTGCTCTAAATATTATATACAATATTACTGCGTTGAACTACAACTCAGATAAAACTACCGTGCTTCTCCTAATAATAAATATAAACTAGTAAAATATTATGAAGAAACAGAGGAGGGGGAGAGACGATGCCAAATCTGCGGTTGTTGCGACAAGTGGCAACTCGGCGTGCACAAGGGGCTCATGCCGGTTTGGCTCACACTTAACTTCGCGAACACTCAAAAACATTTTATCTCGCTTTATCTATGCATCCTAACCAAACAAATCTCCTCCCGTATTAAAGGCATAATTATCGTGTATTTTATGCCAATTTCTCCAGCTCATAATGTCGTTTACTAGCGTTTAACACAGTTTCATCGGAGGTGAACTTATTTGATTAATTCCCGGTAAATGTTGGCGCGCGCGGCCCGTGTATGTGCAGGTTTTATCTTGGCGTTGGCATCCCCACCACAAAATACATACAATAATCTACACCTTTATGTACACAAAATACATAATCCAGTCTACCTACTCTGTGCGCATTTTTTAAAGGGAAAATATCATTAGAGAGAGAAGGGGAGGATGAAGGTAGAGGTAGACATAATGACAGAACAACTGGAGTTGGTGGCTATGCCTTGCTTTGTAATATACACAACTGCAACCAGCCAAGCCTTCCCTTACACCTCACCTCTCTCTCCTCACTACCCCCTCACACTGCCTCATTACAATATGCTCACTTCACACCCTTCTACAATGTCGCTTTAAAATACAAGGACATCTAAACTTTAAAAGGAATAAAAACAAGTCCCCCCTCAACGAGCGTAGTCCTCTATGCTTGTTTTCTATTTTTTTTTTTTGTAGAGTCATGAATAAAGGTGTCATATCATTACCTTCATCAGGGTATATACACCCACTGATCTTTCTTCTCTCTCTCTACACTGACACTTTATTTTAATATACATGTTAGGGATTAATGTATTACTGATATTAATAAGGTGGTGGTTCAGCCTTAATGACCCACGTGTAGTAGATAGGAGTCAAACCTATGAGTTATGATAGGTATGGAAATACAATCCATTAGACAATTGGATACATATAGGACGTCTTGGGTACTTTATTGCAGGTTACGTTTCGATCGCAGCAGGAATTAACAAACTGTGGGCTACACGGAGTGAGACATGCAAGTGAGTGTATATACCTTACCTGGAGGGTATTCTGGGGATCAAGACCCCCGCGGCCCGGTCCATGACCAGGCCTCCTGGTGGATCACGGCCTGATCAACCAGACTGTTACTGCTGGCCGCACGTAGTCCAACGTACGAACCACATCCCGGCTGATCTGGCACTGACTTTAGGTATCTGTCCAGCTCCCTCTTGAAGACAACCAGGGGTCTATTGGTAATTCCCCTTATGGCTGGTTGGAGGCTGTTGAACAGTCTTGGGCCCCGTACACTTTTGTGTTTTCTCTTAGTGTACTTTTCACTGGGGGTATGTTGCATCGCCTGCCAAGACTTTTGTTTTCGTAGGGAGTAATTTCTGTGTGCAGATTAGGGACCAATCCCTCCAGGATCTTCAAGGTGTAGATTATATGACGTATCTTGCCTGCGCTCCAATGAGTACAAGTCAAGTGCTTCCAAGTGTTCCCAGTCGTTAAGGTGTTTGATGGAACTTATACGTGCAGTAAAGGTTCTCTGTACATTCTCTAGATCTGCAATTTCACCTGCCTTAAATGGTGATGTTAATGTACAGCAGTATTCCAGCCTAGAGAGAACAAGTGATTTAAAAAGGATCATCACTGGCTCGGCATCTCTTGTCTTGAATGTTCTCATTATTCATCCCATCAATTTTCTTGCGGATGTGATAGTAGCATTGATGTGATCCTTGAAGGTGAAATCCTCAGACATTACCACTCCCAGGTCCCTCACATTACTTTTCTGCTCTATTTTGTGATCAGATTTTGTAGTATACTCAGTTCTATTATTTCCTCCAGTTTCCCATAACGGAGTAGAAGGAATTTGTCTTCATTGAACATCATATTGTTCTCCGTTGCCCAATGGAAAACTTGGTTTATATCTTCTTGGAGATTTACAGTGTCCTCAATGGATGACACTCTCATGCAGATCCTAGTATCGTCTGCAAAGGATGAAAGTTTACATCACTGTCTATGTCTGATATTAGAATGACGAACAGGATAGGTGCGAGTACTGTGCCTTGTGGAACAAAGCTCTTCACTATGGCAGCATCTGATTTAACTCCGTTTACCACTATTTGTGTGCGATTGGTTAGAAAGTTGAAGATCCATCTACCTACTTTGCCAGTTATCCCTTTAGCACGCATTTTGTGTGCTATTACACCATGATCACACTTGTCAAAGGCTTTTGCAAAAACTGTGTATACTACATCTGCATTCTGTTTGTTTTCCAGTGCATCCAATACCATATCATAGTGGTCCAGTAGTTGTGAGAGGCGGGAGCGATCTGCTCTGAACCCATATTGCCCTGGTGAGCTAAGTGTAACATTCGTGAAGAATCGCTAAACCCGTAGGGTTGTACAGTGTCTGGGGGAATGAGAGACAATTAGGGACGATCCAAGAAAGGGAAGATCAGATCCAATTCCTTGGATCAAAGCCCTTACCGCCGTAACCTGCAATAAAACATCCAAAACTCAAGAGTAAGTATCTATTTACCAGGTTACCTTTACCTTTGATATACCCTTGAAGGGTTTCGAGGGTTTTTCTACTCCAGCAGCCGGCCATTAGCCAGGCTTGTCTGGTGTTTTAAATCCCTAGGGATCACAAAGCGCATGAGGGAAACAGGGAGTAACTAGGCTTTATCCAAGAAAACCCAAGAAAACTCCAATTCCGTAGATGAAAAGCCCTTAAGCATCAAAGCGCCTCCCCCTCCTTGAAGAAATATGTATTATAATAAAATATATACAGAATATTAGCAAAAGTGAAAACAGTGAGAAAAAACTCCACATACTGGGAACGTCTGGAAGCACTTGGACTTGTACTCACTGGAGCGCAGGCGAGAGATATATCATAATCTACACCTGGAAGATTCTGGAGGGACTGGTTCCTAATATGCACACAGAAATCACTCCCTACGAAAGGAAAAGACTTGGCAGGCGATGCAACATACCTCCAGTGAAAAGTAGGGGCGCCACTGGTACACAAAGAGAAAATGCAATAAGTGTCCGGGGCCCAAGACTGTTCAACAGCCTCTCACCAGCCATAACGGGAATTACCAGTAGACCCCTGGTTGTCTTTAAGAGGGAGCTGGACAGATACCTAAAGTCGGTGCCGGATCAGCCGGGCTGTGGCTCGCACGTTGGACTGCGTGCGACCAGCACTAACAGCCTGGTTGATCAGACCCTGATCCACTGGGAGACCTGGTCGTGGACCGGGCCGCGGGGGCGTTGATCCCCGGAATACCTTCCAGGTAGGTAGACAGCATCTACTACCCGCCTACTTTCTACTACCGCTACTTTCCGCTACCAGCATTAACACTGTCACTACTTCTTTGTCTTCCTCTCTTTGTCCCGTCCCTGTCCTCGTCTATATCGGCTCACTCACTCTCTTCTGTTGGTGTGACTTGTAAATGGTCCAAGACGGACCGAAACGTCGTCATAAAGCTTCTCCAATGTGCGGATTATTTGTGTACTGAGTATACCTAGACTGGTAAAGAGAGACAGGGAGGAAAAAAAAAATCTTGTAAGTACACGTGTCTCTAACTAGCACACTTGTAGTTACATGATACAGGTTAACAGGATCACAAACCCCTCCTACCCCCCCCCCCCTTCTTCACTTATACTACTTAATAGGGACGGGATGACACTTATTTTCTTGCCGATACTGATACCATCAGAATTAACCGATACTCAATTTTAGGCCAATAACGATACCATCAAAGTAGACTAAACTTGTACCGATACCATCAAAATTAACCTATACCGGTACCGATACTTTGGGACATCCCTACTAAGTAGTTATTTACTTGACATTTAAATAAGACATTTTCTGGTTCTCGAAAACAGTGTTGAAAAATTGATACTACAAGATTTAGAGCTGTTACGAAACAAGCAACGAAACGTATGTGTAACTGTGTATACTGAATGTGAGTGTAAGTCTGTTAAGACTTGTGTAGAAGCTCGTAAAATTTACCAATCGTCTCTTATGATCATCAGAAACAAATGATCAAGAGTCCTGTCATCAAGAGTAATATCTGGAGTCCTGTCATCAAGAATCCTATCCTCAGGAGTCCTATCATCATGAGTCCTATCATCATGAGTCCTATCATCAGGAGTCCTATCATCATGAGTCCTATCATCATGAGTCCTATCATCATATCATCATGAGTCCTATCATCATGAGTCCTATCATCATGAGTCCTATCATCAAGAGTCCTATCATCATGAGTCCTATCATCAAGAGTCCTATCATCATGAGTCCTATCATCAAGAGTCCTATCATCATGAGTCCTATCATCAAGAGTCCTATCATCATGAGTCCTATCATCAAGAGTCCTATCATCATGAGTCCTATCATCATGAGTCCTATCATCATGAGTCCTATCATCATATCATCATGAGTCCTATCATCAAGAGTCCTATCATCAGGAGTCCTATCATCATATCATCATGAGTCCTATCATCATGAGTCCTATCATCATATCATCATGAGTCCTATCATCATGAGTCCTATCATCAAGAGTCCTATCATCAGGAGTCCTATCATCATATCATGAGTCCTATCATCATGAGTCCTATCATCAAGAGTCCTATCATCATGAGTCCTATCATCATGAGTCCTATCATCATGAGTCCTATCATCATGAGTCCTATCATCATGAGTCCTATCATCAGGAGTCCTTTCATCATGAGTCCTTTCATCATGAGTCCTATCATCATGAGTCCTATCATCAAGAGTCCTATCATCATGAGTCCTATCATCATGAGTCCTATCATCATGAGTCCTTTCATCATGAGTCCTTTCATCAGGAGTCCTTTCATCATGAGTCCTATCATCATGAGTCCTATCATCAAGAGTCCTATCATCATGAGTCCTATCATCATGAGTCCTATCATCATGAGTCCTATCATCATGAGTCCTATCATCATGAGTCCTATCATCATGAGTCCTATCATCATGAGTCCTATCATCAAGAGTCCTATCATCAAGAGTCCTATCATCAAGAGTCCTATCATCATGAGTCCTATCATCATGAGTCCTATCATCATGAGTCCTATCATCATGAGTCCTATCATCATGAGTCCTATCATCATGAGTCCTATCATCATATCATCATGAGTCCTATCATCATGAGTCCTTTCATCATGAGTCCTATCATCAGGAGTCCTATCATCAGGAGTCCTATCATCAAGAGTCCTATCATCATGAGTCCTATCATCATGAATCCTTTCATCAGGAGTCCTATCATCATGAGTCCTATCATCAGGAGTCCTATCATCATGAGTCCTATCATCAGGAGTCCTATCATCATGAGTCCTATCATCATGAGTCCTATCATCATGAGTCCTATCATCATGAGTCCTATCATCATGAGTCCTATCATCATGAGTCCTATCATCATGAGTCCTATCATAATGAGTCCTATCATCATATCATCATGAGTCCTATCATCATGAGTCCTATCATCATGAGTCCTATCATCATATCATCATGAGTCCTATCATCATGAGTCCTATCATCATGAGTCCTATCATCAGGAGTCCTATCATCATGAGTCCTATCATCATGAGTCCTATCATCATGAGTCCTATCATCATGAGTCCTATCATCATGAGTCCTATCATCATGAATCCTTTCATCATGAGTCCTATCATCATGAGTCCTATCATCATGAGTCCTATCATCATGAGTCCTATCATCAGGAGTCCTATCATCATGAGTCCTATCATGAATCCTTTCATCATGAGTCCTATCATCAGGAGTCCTTTCATCATGAGTCCTATCATCATGAGTCCTATCATCATGAGTCCTATCATCAGGAGTCCTATCATCATGAGTCCTATCATCATGAGTCCTATCATCATGAGTCCTATCATCAGGAGTCCTTTCATCATGAGTCCTTTCATCAGGAGTCCTATCATCATGAGTCCTATCATCAGGAGTCCTATCATCAGGAGTCCTATCATCAAGAGTCCTATCATCAGGAGTCCTATCATCATGAGTCCTATCATCATGAGTCCTATCATCATATCATCATGAGTCCTATCATCATGAGTCCTATCATCATGAGTCCTATCATCATGAGTCCTATCATGAGTCCTATCATCAGGAGTCCTATCATCATGAGTCCTATCATCAGGAGTCCTTTCATCATGAGTCCTTTCATCAGGAGTCCTATCATCATGAGTCCTATCATCATGAGTCCTATCATCATGAGTCCTATCATCAGGAGTCCTATCATCATGAGTCCTATCATCAGGAGTCCTTTCATCATGAGTCCTTTCATCATGAGTCCTTTCATCAGGAGTCCTATCATCATGAGTCCTATCATCAGGAGTCCTTTCATCATGAGTCCTATCATCATGAGTCCTATCATCATGAGTCCTATCATCATGAGTCCTATCATCATGAGTCCTATCATCATGAGTCCTATCATCATGAGTCCTATCATCATGAGTCCTATCATCATGAGTCCTATCATCATGAGTCCTATCATCATGAGTCCTATCATCATATCATCAGGAGTCCTATCATCATGAGTCCTATCATCATGAGTCCTATCATCATGAGTCCTATCATCATGAGTCCTATCATCATGAGTCCTATCATCATGAGTCCTATCATCATATCATCAGGAGTCCTATCATCATGAGTCCTATCATCATGAGTCCTATCATCATGAGTCCTATCATCATGAGTCCTATCATCATGAGTCCTATCATCATGAGTCCTATCATCATGAGTCCTATCATCATGAGTCCTATCATCAGGAGTCCTATCATCAGGAGTCCTATCATCAGGAGTCCTATCATCAGGAGTCCTTTCATCATGAGTCCTTTCATCAGGAGTCCTATCATCATGAGTCCTATCATCATGAGTCCTATCATCATGAGTCCTATCATCAGGAGTCCTATCATCATGAGTCCTATCATCAGGAGTCCTTTCATCATGAGTCCTTTCATCAGGAGTCCTATCATCATGAGTCCTATCATCATGAGTCCTATCATCAGGAGTCCTTTCATCATGAGTCCTATCATCATGAGTCCTATCATCATGAGTCCTATCATCATGAGTCCTATCATCATGAGTCCTATCATCATGAGTCCTATCATCATGAGTCCTATCATCATGAGTCCTATCATCATATCATCAGGAGTCCTATCATCATGAGTCCTATCATCATGAGTCCTATCATCATGAGTCCTATCATCATGAGTCCTATCATCAGGAGTCCTATCATCATGAGTCCTATCATCAGGAGTCCTTTCATCATGAGTCCTTTCATCATGAGTCCTATCATCATGAGTCCTATCATCATGAGTCCTATCATCATGAGTCCTATCATCATGAGTCCTATCATCATGAGTCCTATCATCATGAGTCCTATCATCATGAGTCCTATCATCATGAGTCCTATCATCATGAGTCTTATCATCATGAGTCCTATCATCATGAGTCCTATCATCAGGAGTCCTATCATCATGAGTCCTATCATCATGAGTCCTATCATCAGGAGTCCTATCATCATGAGTCCTATCATCATGAGTCCTATCATCATGAGTCCTATCATCATGAGTCCTATCATCATGAGTCCTATTATCATGAGTCCTATCATCATGAGTCCTATCATCATAAGTCCTATTATCATGAGTCCTATCATCATGAGTCCTATCATCAGGAGTCCTATCATCATGAGTCCTATCATCATGAGTCCTATGATGAGTCCTATCATCAGGAGTGTTGTCCTCCGCGGGTCGTAGGCCTAAGCGGCACACTGAAGCATTAACACCTCAAAAAATCATTCATTTAATGCACATATCTTTATTACGCCTTTACCTCTGATATACCTTTGAAGTATTTCTTGAGTTTTCCTACTCCCGCGGCCCGGCTTTAGGCTAGGCCTGATGCTACTGGCCCACATATCCATCCCAGCCTTGTCTGATTACCTGCAAAGGTTTCCTCTACGTATACCTGAGATATACCTGTGACCGGTGTCGAGTTTTCTATCCTCGCAGCCCTTCCATTTTTTGTGCTGAGTACAAAATATCGTACTCTGCCGGGTGTAAGCAATGAGACAGGAAAGGATGGATGGTTACATATGAGGAACTGCGCGCTGCGAGACCCAACAACCTGATTGTCCAACCGTCAATCAGAAAGCCTGTTCAGGGGCAATGATCCTAGAACCATCATGTTGGTACCTAATACCCACTTTGAACTTAGTTACCCACTATACAAAGACTGTAATATACGCCTATGAAGTCCCCAATCCTCCCTATATACCCCAAGCAAACTCCACTAGATATACCCCAGTCAGCCCCCACTACATATATACCCAAGCTAAACCCCACTAAATATACCCCAGTCAGCCCCCACTACATATATACCCAAGCTAAACCCCACTAGATATACCACAGTCAGCCCCAACTACATATATACCCAAGCTAAACCCCACTAGATATACCCCAGGCAAACTCCACTAGATATACCCCAGTCAGCCCCCACTACATACACCCCGGTCAAACTCCACTAGATATACCCCAGTCAGCCGCCACTACATACACCCCGGTCAAACTCCACTAGATATACCCCAGTCAGCCGCCACTACATACACCCCGGTCAAACTCCACTAGATATACCCCAGTCAGCCGCCACTACATACATCCCGGTCAAACTCCACTAGATATACCCCAGTCAGCCGCCACTACATACACCCCGGTCAAACTCCACTAGATATACCCCAGTCAGCCCCCGCTACATATACCAGCTAATCCCCACTACAAATACCCCAGCGAAGCCTGACTCTATATGCCCAGTGTGAAATGGTCCAAAGGTGTGCAACTACCGTAATCTAATCCTAAAGCTGAGAGGTATGCACTATGAGGAACTAGAAACACAGAAAATAAACCTGACAATTCCGAAAGAGCACAAGAGGACACATAACCACGACATGGAAAACACTCACATGAATTTGTAGTGGATAGGGGACAGACTGAAATGTGATGACTTAGAGTACAGGAACACTAATAGGAATGTTACAAAGCACTGTAAGTAGTCTCAGAATGACTGGGAAATGGAATAAGTTGAATGTGGAAGTGGTCAAGTGAAATTCTATACACAGCTTTAAGAGCATGTATGATTGAGTTCGATAGACGCGAAACCATTAATGGCGGGTGATAAAGCTTAATTAATATGTGGGACCCAGGAACCAAGACTCGACCTCAACAAACACAAATTGCTGAGTACATATACATATTCCAAAGCGATAACTTTTGCATTAATCAGGTGGGTGGGATTTTAACAATGTGTTCACTAACTGATCATATTGGAGTAAAACATGAACTGATGAATTGTGATGTTCAATTATATTTTGATTTGACGGATTCATTCGTATGGGTAATCACTAAATCATCAACGAGGACAACGTATGGTAAAAAAATTCATAACCTGAAACACTGAGTCAATGTAGATTAAACAGTTTGCTGTGTATGTGTCAACTTTGTATGGGCACTACATAGTATACTGCCATGTACTGTAATGTTTTCGTTCAGAAACGAGCGAAGTAGAGGGAGGGAGATGCACATAACTCAAGAGAGGAATGGAAAGAGAATAGACTAGGGAAGACAGACACAGACGAGACAGGTAACTGACGTATGCGACACCTGTCTCCTACTGAGAAATGAGGACAGATCTGAGGGCGGGACAGATAACACGTCATACAGTACACCTTCTCTCCTCCACAAAAGGTGAAGATAAACCTGAGAACTTAGAGTCGAGAGGATGGAAGGCGAAAGAAAATAGTATGCTTAATGGGGACAACTGCCACATGCTAAGATATGGAAAGAAAGATGAGCTCGAAACAAACATACAATACCAAACGCTGGCACACTATCTTATAGAACTAAAGTAACATTCAAAACACTTAAGAATAGCAATGTAAGATGACCTAAGTAAACATTCAGAGAACACAGTAAGACAAAGGCGGCAAAGGAAAACCATATAATGAATTGCACCAAACCAAGGGCTTTAACAACAACAGGGGTGTCAGCTGAAGCGGCGGCAGTGTTAGCAGTGACGACGACAGTGACAAAGGAGAGGTGTGAGAGGCAACGGAGAAAGCGTCAAAATCATCAGCGGTGGCGGCTTCAGGAGCGACAGCATCAGTCTGTGCTTCACAGTCCAAGCCATACCTAAAAGTTGTGCGAGATCAAATAGGCTGTGATGGATATATGGGTCAGCGGGCCGCCAGCAAAAACTACCTGGCTGACCAGGCAAGCAAAACACAAGCTTGGCTTATGGTCGCATAACAAGTCAGTGGCCATAAGCCATAGGTGATAACCCATTGCAAATT
>NC_091326.1:11047072-11217072 GCF_038502225.1 Cherax quadricarinatus | reverse complement strand
ATCTGTGTCTTGTTATTATCTTTAAAAGAAAGGTCAGCTGACATAATTATTCCCAGGTCTTTTACGTGTTTCTTACGTTCTATTTGGTAACCCTGCCTGCCTGGAGTCTACCTGGAGGTTATTCCGGGGATCAACGCCCCCGCGGCCCTGTCCACGACCAGGCCTCCCGGTGGATCAGGGCCTGATCAACCAGGCTGTTACTGCTGGCCGCACCCTCTTGAGTTTTATATATAGTGTTCCTTTTCAGTTCTTCATTCTTTCCATACCTAAGCAGCTGGAACTTATCACCATTGAACGTCATGTTGTTCTCCACTGCCCACTGGAAAACCCTGTTTATGTCTTCCTCTCCTCAGTGTCCTCTACCGTAGTGACTTTCATGCTTATTTTAGTGTCATCTGCAAATGATGATACAAAAGTGTGCCGGGTGTTTTTATCTATGTCTGCTATGAGGATGAGGAACAGCTGAGGTGTCAGGAGAGTGCCTTGGGGCACTGAGCTTTTGACCTTGCTGATGCTGGATTTTGCCCTGTTCACTACTACTTTTTGTGTTCTGTGTGTTAGGAAACCGAAAATCCATCTGTCTACCTTCCCCGTAATGCCCATGGCCCTCATTTTGTGCGCTATCACTCCATGATCGCATTTGTCAAACGCCTTTGCAAAATCTGTGTAAATCACATCTGCGTTTTGGTCGTCTTCCAGTGCCTCCGTAATTCTGTCATAATGGTTCAGCAGCTGTGACAGACATGATCGTCCTGCTCTAAAACCATGCTGGTTCGGGTTATGTAACCTGCCGTCTCATCACTCTTTCGAAGATTTTTATGATGTGAGAAGTTAGGGCTACTGGTCTGTAATTTTTAGCTAGTGCTCTACTGCCTCCCTTAAGGCCTCCGATATTTCACCTATATCTAAGCTCTTTCTCCAAAGAATACTGAGGGCTCGTGCTAGTGGTACTTTACACTTCTTTATAAATAAAGCATTCCATGAATCTGGTCCAGGTGCTGAGTGAGTTGGCATGTTGCCCATTTCTTTATCGAAATCTATGGGATTTGTACTAATGTCAGTTAGTTGGTCTGCGCAGGCTTCTTCTGGAGTGAAAAATATTTCTGCGTTTTCTGCCGTGCTGTCATTTAGTGGGTTGCTGAACACTGACTCATACTGTTCTTTTAGGATTTCACTCATTTCCTGTTCATCGTCAGTATACGAGTCTCCTCTCAGTAGTGGTCCAATTCTGCAGGTAGTTCTGAGCTTGGATTTTGCATAAGAATAGAAATATTTTGTGTTTCTTGCAATATCCTGTATGGCCCTTTGTTCCCTTTGTACTTCTTCTGTTAGGTATGACATCTTAATTTTATGCTCAAGTTCAATAATCTCTTGTTTAAATCTATCTTTCCTCTGCTGAAGCATATTTGTGTTTTTAAGCAGTTCAGTAACCCGTTTTCTTCTTCTGTACCATCTCCTACGCTCTCTCTCTATATCTGATCTTCTTCTGGGTTTCCTCAATGGTACGTGCTTCATACATACCTTGTATGTTTCTGTATTCAGCTTCTCTAAGCACTGGTGGGAATTCAGGGTGCTCATGTCTGATTCCCAGGGTATGTCTGATAGCTCTTGGTTTATTTTTTCCCAGTCAATTCCATGGTTGTTAAAATTAAACTTACTGAACATCCCTTCTCTAACATTAGTGACACAGTTCCCTAACCCTGAGTTAATACTCGTTTGAACCTCTATGATGTTGTGAGAGGAGTATATTGTTTTTGTAAGTGTTATGTCTCTGATCAGTTCTTCGTTGTTTGTGAATATCAAATCCAGGGTATTTATTTTCATTTCTAGTGGGATCCGTTATCTGTTGGTCTAATGAGTACTTTTCACAAAGCCTCATTAGTTCCCTGGTATGTACCTGTTGAGCCAGGGTGCTTCCCGGAAATATTTCTGGTATAATATTACATTGCGCCATCTTCCATTTTACACGAGGGAGATTAAAATCTCCCTCATTCCTCCACTCATTTCTTTGTTGTCATCTGTGTAAGTGCCATCTTGTCTGAGCAAGGGCCCGATACTAGATGTGGTATTTACCTTGTTTTTGTCATATGAAAAGAAATATTTCAAATTTCTTTCATTTTCACTAATCGCTCTTAGCTCCTCCTGTCTCTCCTAGGTCCTGTAAGAGTCTTTTAACTTAAGTTCGATATTTTCCACTTCCCTGGTCAGCATTTCCTTCCCTGTATCAGATAATCTAGCGTTCTTGAGGAGCTCAGTGATTCTTCGTCATCTTCTGTAGAGGAAGCGTCTTTCTCTCTCCAGTTTACTTCTCTTCTTCTTTCTTAGGGGAATATGCCTTGAACATACCTCAGCTGCCAGGAAGTTGATCCTTTCAAGGGACTGGTTTGGATCCATGTTATTTAAGATGGTCATATCGTTGAAGTTGTATTTGATGAAGACACCTTCACAGCTACATGCATTTTGCTGATCAGGACCCCCTGTGATGCAATGATGGTTGTATATTTAAGGTTTTAGTGGTGACTGTGGTAAAGTCCCTAGCAGAGTCTGGACTGGCACTAAGGATGGACGCTGAGTCTGAGTCAGCACTGGGGCTGGGGGCTGAGCCTGAGTCAGCACTGGGGCTGGGGGGCTGAGCCTGGGCCAGCACCAGCGCTGTGAGCAGTAGTGATGGGACTGGGGGATGGGTCTTGGTTAGCACTATGTGAGGGGCTTCGGTTAACTGACGTTTTTGTTTCCTGTGTTCTTTCAGTAGGTGACTATATAGTTTCGAGTCATCTGTTGTGGTCTGGGCTGTGGTTTGGGCATTCTGCAATTTTTGGTTCACTCCTCCTATCTCTTCCTCCCATGCCTTATATATCTTTGGTAGACTGTACAAGAGTTCATCTTTATTTTCTTGCTTATTTTATTATTTATTGTCCTCCTTACTACCTTTCTGATACCTGCCCAAAATTCAGTATCTTTATTGCAGAACCAGAAGCACTCTGCTAGTCTGAGGTCATTTTCTGAGGCAGTGTTTATTCATGCACAAGAGAAATGATGCTTGGAAAAGCACAGGTTGCATGTGATCCTGGATTTCCTTCCAAGGATTTTTTTTACATGTCCCACAGGTATGCTGTACTAACATACTGCCCGTATCCTGCTTCACTCTGTACGCCACGAAAAAAAAAAATGATTTCCACTTTACCTTTCTCTGCACTGGTGACAGTAATATGTGAGATGTATTTATAGAAACTGAGGCTTGAGGCATGTGGGTAGTGGTGGGTGAATTTTCGGGGGGAGGGGGTGGCTATATTATGGCATTTAATTTTGTTTTGTTCACTGTTAAACTCTTCCCAGATTCATTCCTCGCTGATCACACATATATATTTTAATTTACTGGTCTTACTAAGTTCCTCACACTGATCTAGATTGGGTTATTGTGGTATGGGGTATATGGTGTTATATGGTTGCTTGATAGCACTGCCAGACGTATGGCTGTAACACACCACCCCAGGGTACATGACACTGCCAGACGTATGGTTGTAACACACCACCCCAGGGTACATGGCACTGCCAGACGTATGATTGTAACACACCACCCAAGGATACATGACACTGCCAGACGTATGGTTGTAACACACTACCCCAGGGTACATGGCACTGCCAGACGTATGGTTGTAACACACCACCCCAGGGTACATGGCACTTCTCGCATGCACTGTCAGACGTATGGCTGTAACACACCACCCCAGGGTACATGGCATTGCCAGACGTATGGCTGTAACACACCACCCCAGGGTACATGACATTGCCAGACGCATGGTTGTAACACACCACCCCAGGGTATATGACACTGCCAGACGTATGGTTGTAACACACCACCCCAGGGTACATGGCATTGCCAGACGTATGGCTGTAACACACCACCCCAGGGTACATGACATTGCCAGATGCATGGTTGTAACACACCACCCCAGGGTATATGACAGTCAGACGTATGGTTGTAACACACCACCCCAGGGTACATGGCACTGCCAGACGTATGGTTGTAACACACTACCCCAGGGTACATGGCACTGCCAGACGTATGGTTGTAACACACTATCCCAAGGTACATGGCACTGCCAGACGTATGGTTGTAACACATCACCCCAGGGTACATGGCACTCCTCGCATGCACTGCCAGACGTATGGCTGTAACACACCACCCCAAGGTACATGGCACTGCCAGATGTATGGCTGTAACACACCACCCCAGGGTACATGGCACTGCCAAACGTATGGTTGTAACACACCACCCCAAGGTACATGGCACTGCCAGATGTATGGCTGTAACACACCACCCCAGGGTACATGGCACTGCCAAACGTATGGTTGTAACACACCACCCCAGGGTACATGGCACTGCCAGACGTATGGTTGTAACACACTACCCTAGGGTACATGGCACTGCCAGACGTATGGTTGTAACACACTATCCCAAGGTACATGGCACTGCCAGACGTATGGTTGTAACACACCACCCCAGGGTACATGGCACTCCTCGCATGCACTGCCAGACGTATGGCTGTAACACACCACCCCAGGGTACATGGCACTGCCAGACGTATGGCTGTAACACACCACCCCAGGGTACATGGCACTGCCAGACGTATGGCTGTAACACACCACCCCAAGGTACATGGCACTGACAGATGTATGGCTGTAACACACCACCCCAGGGTACATGGCACTGCCAAACGTATGGTTGTAACACACCACCCCAGGGTACATGGCACTGCCAGACGTATGGTTGTAACACACTACCCTAGGGTACATGGCACTGCCAGACGTATGGTTGTAACACACTACCCCAGGGTACATGGTACTGCCAGACGTATGGCTGTAACACACCACCCCAGGGTACATGGCATTGCCAGACGTATGGTTGTAACACACCACCCCAGGGTACATGGCACTGCCAGACGTATGGCTGTAACACACCACCCCAGGGTACATGGCACTTCTCACATGCACTGTCAGACGTATGGTTGTAACACACCACCCCAGGGTACATGGCACTGCCAGACGTATGGTTGTAACACACCACCCCAGGGTACATGGCACTGCCAGACGTATGGCTGTAACACACCACCCCAGGGTACATGGCACTGCCAGACGTATGGTTGTAACACACCACCCCAGGGTACATGGCACTGCCAGACGTATGGTTGTAACACACCACCCCAAGGTACATGGCACTGCCAGACGTATGGTTGTAACACACTACCCCAGGGTACATGGAACTTCTCGCATGCACTGCCCAACGTATGGCTGTAACACACCACCCCAGGGTACATGGCACTTCTCGCATGCACTGCCAAACGTATGGCTGTAACACACCACCCCAGGGTACATGGCACTTCTCGCATGCGATGCCACATTTTAGCTTAAAACACTTCCATTATGTTTAATCACTATCCTTGAGTCGTTCCACTGACAATTTATGGTCGCTGATGACAGTGACGGTCATGATACATCAGAATGAGAGAGAGTAATGAGCTGGGTTCCACAGGGGCCAGTACTAGGACCGCAACTCTTCCTAGTGAAGGATCTACCAGGGGAAACTGACTCCTATGTGTCACTACCTGCGGATGAAGCAAAACTAATGAGAACAGGAGATGACAGCGATAAACTCCAAAAAGACTTAAACATATTACAGATGCTATCAGTTGAAAAAACACCCCAACTTAATCAATTAACTTTTATAACGTATAAAGTCTGAATCTGGGGCGTGACAAAGTATCGTTATAGGTGAAAAAGGTGACGAAACTTTTAAAATATTAATATAACACCATGTGCTTAAAATAGTACAATAACTCTGCCTCCCGACTGTAGAGATTATATAAACTCGCTCACACACACACACACACACACACACACACACACACACGAGTCAAAGGGATGTTAGGAAGTATTTCTTCAGTCATAGAGTAGTCAGGAAGTGGAATAGCCTAGCAAGTGAGGTAGTGGAGGAAGGAACCATACATAGCTTTAAGATGAGGTATAATAAAGCTCATGCAGCAGGGAGAGAGAGGGCCTAGTAGCACTCAGTGAAGAGGCGGGGCCAGGAGCTGAGTCTCGACCCCTGCAACCACAATTAGGTGAATACACACACACACACCGGGGTCAGGAGCTGTGAATCGACCCCTGCAACCACTACTAGGTGAGTACACCCCCCCCCCACACACACACACAACTGGCAATCCATTACTTTGTTCTACTTATCCATGACTGTGTTCCAGTTATCCATGATTGTGTTCTAGTTACACAAGATTGTTTTAGACATCCATAATTGTGTTCCAGTTATCCATGACTGTGTTCCAGTTACTCATGATTGTGTTCCAGTTATCCATGATTGTGTTCCAGTTACCCATGACTGTGTTCCTGTTACCCATGAATGTGTTCCAGTTACCCACGACTGTTCCAGTACCCATGACTGTGTTCCAGTTATCCATAACTATGCTCCAGTTATCCATGAATGTGTTCCAGTTACTCATGATTATGTTCCAGTTATCCATGACTGTGTTCCAGTTACCCATGAATGTGTTCCAGTTACCCATGACTGTGTTCCAGTTACCCATGGCTGTGTTCCAGTTATCCATGACTGTGTTCCAGTTACCCATAATTGTGTTCCTGTTACCCATGAATGTGTTCCAGTTACCCATGACTGTGTTCCAGTTACTCATGACTGTTCCAGTTACTCATGACTGTGTTCCAGTTATCCACGACTGTGTTCCAGTTACCCATGACTGTGTTCCTGTTATCCATGACTGTGTTCCAGTTACCCATGACTGTGTTCCAGTTATCCATGACTGTGTTCCAGTTACCCATGACTGTGTTCCAGTTACCCATGACTGTGTTCCAGTTACCTATGACTGTGTTCCAGTTATCCATGACTGTGTTCCAGTTACCCATGACTGTGTTCCTGTTACCCATGACTGTGTTCTAGTTATTCATGACTGTGTTCCAGTCACCCATGACTGTGTTCCAGTTATCCATGACTGTGTTCCAGTTACCCATGACTGTTCCAGTTATCCATGACTGTGTTCCAGTTACCCATGACTGTTCCAGTTATCCATGACTGTGTTCCAGTTATCCATGACTGTGTTCCAGTTATCCATGACTGTTCCAGTTATCCATGACTGTGTTCCAGTTACCCATGACTGTTCCAGTTACCCATGACTGTGTTCCAGTTACCCATGACTGTTCCAGTTATCCATGACTGTGTTCCAGTTACCCATGACTGTTCCAGTTACCCATGACTGTGTTCCAGTTATCCATGACTGTGTTCCAGTTACCCATGACTGTTCCAGTTATCCATGACTGTGTTCCAGTTACCCATGACTGTTCCAGGTATGCATGACTGTTTCAGTTACCCATGACTGTTCCAGTTACCCAAGACTGTTCCAGTTACCCATGACTGTTCCAGTTATCCATGACTGTTCCAGTTACCCATGACTGTGTTCCAGTTACCCATGACTGTGTTCCAGTTACCCATGACTGTGTTCCAGTTACCCATGACTGTGTTCCAGTTACTCATGACTGTGTTCCAGTTATCCATGACTGCGTTCCAGTTATCCATGACTGTTCCAGTTACCCATGACTGTGTTCCAGTTACTCATGACTGTGTTCCAGTTATCCATGACTGTGTTCCAGTTATCCATGACTGTTCCAGTTACCCATGACTGTGTTCCAGTTACCCATGACTGTGTTCCAGTTACCCATGACTGTGTTCCAGTTACCCATGACTGTTCCAGTTATCCATGACTGTGTTCCAGTTACCCATGACTGTGTTCCAGTTATCCATGACTGTGTTCCAGTTACCCATGACTGTGTTCCAGTTACTCATGACTGTGTTCCAGTTATCCATGACTGTGTTCCAGTTATCCATGACTGTGTTCCAGTTACCCATGACTGTGTTCCAGTTACCCATGACTGTGTTCCAGTTATCCATGACTGTGTTCCAGTTATCCATGACTGTGTTCCAGTTACCCATGACTGTGTTCCAGTTATCCATGACTGTGTTCCAGTTATCCATGACTGTGTTCCAGTTACCCATGACTGTGTTCCAGTTATCCATGACTGTGTTCCAGTTATCCATGACTGTGTTCCAGTTACCCATGACTATGTTCCAGTTATCCATGACTGTGTTCCAGTTACCCATGACTGTTCCAGTTATCCATGACTGTTCCAGTTACCCATGACTGTTCCAGTTATCCATGACTGTTCTAGAGCAGCAGAGTTATAAGAGACAGCACTGCTAAGTGTAAGCAGATTTCCAGTAATTACAATAACGAACATTTTTCACCACATGACTAAAATGCTTTTTAGAAGTGTCAATAAAACTTATTAAGTGAATGTTGGTTGTTTTAATTTCATGTTTATATGACTAAAAATTGCAATAACATCACAGTAAACAGCTGATATCACAATATGCAAAAAAAAAAAATCCACTGTGAAAAAATAGTGAAATTCCAAGCGCTTTTGTGATTTCTTATCAGGTCCTTGATAACGTGAAAAATCATGAAAGTGTTTGTAATTTCACTATTTTTTTCACAGTGGTTGTTGTGCATGACTGAAAATAATTCAGACTTAATTTTGTAACTGATTCCTGATTATATCTTCACTGGATTTCTAAATATGAAGATAAATTCAGATTATTTTCCAATTCACGAGCTTCAGAGGGGAGCATATAATTAATAATTTATGATGACATGGCATTCTGAGAAAGAAAGGTATTCAGTATTTAACCTCTCTGATTCTTAAATACATAATGAACAATAGGCTTTTCCCTATACACCAAAAAGTTATCAAATTTTAAAAATAAAAAAAAAATAAAAACGTATTGGCATCGGCAAAAATATTTAGTATTGTCCCATCACTAATCGGATTAGATGCCAGAATATCAATCATGAAACGAATACGAAGGAAGTGTGAAAAAGAATTTAAATATGAATTTCAACGTAGCATAAGAGGCGTACAATGTGTGACGTGTAACAAACAGTTCCATGTAAACATTAAAATGGTATAAAATACCGACAGGTTCCATGTAGCCTGTGCTGGTATACATACAACCGCTGGCAATGAAACCGAACAAGACCAATGTTACTGCATTTGTAGAGAGATAAAAGACATTTGGACAGCTATAACGTGAGGTCTAATAACAATAGCAATGTTGTTAGGTAAGACACATATGCAACAGTTAGACAACTTTATTCCGAAACGTTTCGCCTACACAGTAGGCTTCTTCAGTCGAATACAGAAAGTAGGCAGGAACAGTAGAGATGTGAAGACGATGTAATCAGTCCATCACCCTTGAAGTCGCAGAATTTGAGGTTGTCAGTCCCTCAGCCTGGAGCAGTTGTCTAACTGTTGCATATGTGTCTTACCTAACAACCTGTCGGTATTGTATACCATTTTGATGTTCAACAATAGCAATGACAAAGTCTTGCTTGGAAAACTTACCCTCGACTACACCACATCTTACTAGAAGATATCAGAAACACTTCTGGGACAAGTGTAGAAGTTTTTAAGAGAAAACTGGAAAAGTATCTTCACCAGGTGCAAGATCAACCAGGCTGTGATGGATATGTGGGTTAGCAGGCCACCATCAGCAACAGCCTGGTTGACCAGGTAAACATCAGACGAGCCTGACTCATGGCTGGGCTCTGGTAGTAGAAAAACTCTTGGATGTCATCAAAGGTATATCAAAAGTATATCATTTATTTTGTACAACTTGTCAGACACTGCAACATCATGGAATCTTGGTACAGAGAACATCTACACAACCTTCTTGCTTACTACTGGCTCATTCATACACAAATAACCCGCACATAAAAGAGAGAAGCTTACGACGACTTTTCGGTCCGACTTGGACCATTTACAAAGTCACACTGTGTGACTTTGTAAATGCTCCAAATCGGACCGAAACGTCGTCATAAGCTTCTCTCTTTTATGTGCGGGTTATTTGTGTATCGTTCCAGTCACGGTATTGTGCCTTTTTTTGTTATTTACTTGCCCATTCCTTGGGTATAACCTATTTCCACTGTGATTCCCGCCAACCAATGATAATGCCTTCATCTGCTGCACGTACTAAATCTGTCGCCAGTATATAAGCGCCTAGCTCCATGACTGCTTCAGTGCTACGGTGCTCGTCACCAACTCCAAGGATGATTACCTCATCTTTTGTATATAATTCTTCACATTGTGTCCTTGTATTGATAAAGCCACTGGTTGGCGAAATGTCTACTTAAAAATAAAGATATCCAGATGTTGTATATGTGTCTAATTCTTCATCGTGTCGGTATTGTATACCATTTATGTACCACACAGAAAGAGCCATTGAACGGGAAAGGAGAGGATACAGTCGAGGTAGACTAAAACCAAATTTATTTACAACAAAATCTTCTGGTATCCCTAGTATGGAACAAGGCGCGGGGCGATGACCCCGGGGACAATTAACACAGACCGACCAAGTGAACCAACCAAGCTCATTGCAGCTAAGTAGATCACAAATTAACCAAGTAAGTTATTTTAAATACAACCAGGTCAAACTCATTAAAGTCTGAAAATTTACCTACGAAACCAGTCCGTTTAAAATAAGCAGTTCATGTAACCCAGCTAACATTGTAAGCCAATCAAAACACTTTCTAAATATGAGGTTGACTACACTAGCTCACAGATTAGTAGTGGCCTCCGCCTGCAGGCCATCACGGTCTCTACACAATAAAGGGAACAGGTGCAGGCAGCGCTGTGGAGAGAGGTAGCAAGGAAGGAACAAGAGGGAAGGAGAGAGAGAGAGAGCAAGTAAGGAGGGGACAAATGGGAAGGAGAAAGAGGGTAAACAATGAGGGGACAAGAAGCAAAACACGGGGAGAGGGGGGAACAAGTAGGAGACAAGAAGAAAAGCAAAAGGGGAATCTAAGGGTAGAGGGGAAATGACGGTCAACAAGAGAATGGAAAGTACAAGAGGGAAGGAAGCTAGTGGAAATAAAAAAGAAATGGAAAGAAGAGAAAATGAATGGGAACAAGGGGCACAAGAACCTGGGGAGACAAGAGAAAAGAAAGAGGTCCACAGGTTTCCCGTATCAGGTTTATTCTACAAATCAGATACACAGCTGAGATTCAATGTTTATTTATTAATTTTAACGACATCCGCACCATGTTCACACCACGACCCTACAATCAACCAACGGGTGCAGGCAGGTTTCTTAGATAAAAGGACATAAGTGCAACTAGTGTGACAATTTACTGTGGCAACGTTTCGCTCTCCGGGAGCTTTGTCAAGCCTTTACGAACAATATAGGGACACAGAAGGTATATATAGGTCCCTGTACTGTTTGTAACGCCTTGACAAAGCTCCTGGAGAGCGAAACGTTGCCACAATAAAATGTCACATTAGTTGCACTTGTGTCCTTTTACCTAACATATGTCGGTAATTCTACCCACATTATTACAGGCTTCTTAAAGTACAGAGCAGCAGCTACTTCATAATCGACTGCGATAAAAGACAACTCAAAATTGTGACTACAGCAATAACAAAAACAATCTGACAAACGCATCATCTTTTTCCACCTGTAGTGTTGTGATGTAAACCACTTACAAACACCGGCAAGTATGAGACACTTATGCAACATTTGGGAATCTTTATTCAGGAAACGTTTCTCCAGCCAGTGGCTTCTAGAGTCCGATACAGTAAAGAACGGTGGAAGATGAGGAGTTTGAGGTAATCAGTCCCTCAGCCTGGAATCGACGTGTTCAGTTCATCAGTCTTGAGAAAAGTACAGCATATGGTAGGTATAATGTTTGCCGGGAAACAGGACAAGTATTTCTTGACGTAGGTCTTAGTCATATGATGACCCACAGCTGTAGCTTTCGGTCATTTGACCGAGGACTTACGCTGGCTTACCGATCCAGCTCTTTAAATATCATGGTTATGATTATAACCATTAGGAATGTTACCTTACCATATGATAGGAGAAGTGACTTATGTACTGACGTTAGTATATAAGCGTCAGCCTTCTTGCCTGTGCTCCAGAATCTTTACGACTACGGTGCTCTTCACACCAACTCCAATGCTAAGGGACTGATAGTTCTACTGTCTTCAAATTATGTCCTAGAATTTGTATCGATAAAGCAAATGGATGGCGAAACGTCTACAATAGATACCCAGATGTTGCACATGTGTCTTAATTTTCATCTTCAAGGTGAGTAGAAGCAGGAGGAGACGGAATTGCCACTGAACAAATCCACCAGTGTCAGCCTCGCCAATACAGAAACAACATCGCTGCTACCATCGCTTCCAAATGAATAGCTATGATCCAACAAATGGTAGTAAAAGAGACACGTTTAACAAAGAAACCACGAGTGAGGCTCGAACCCCACACTAACCCCCACCTGTTCTGTGATTGTCTGCAATCGCGTTATTACGATTTCGTGAGTCAATCCTTTCAGCAATGCCATGAGTCACCCACTGGAAGCCATACCAGATGCATGAAATACATAAGAACGGGTATATATAATATATGAGGGAGGTGAGGGGTCGCCGGGTCAGGTTAGGTTGCCTCGGGAGAGATCAGGTACCGTTGAGACGGGTCAAGTACCACTGGGACAGGTCATGTGCCGTTGCAGGAGAGGCCAAGGTGACACTAGGTGGAAGTGAAATAATGGTATCTTGGGTTTAATCTGTTGATCCAATATTATCTTTGCAATGAAAATAAGAGTTCAGCTCCATGGAACTGAACTCTTCTCCAGGCTGAGGAACTGAACTCTTCTCCAGGCTGAGGAACTGAACTCTTCTCCAGGCTGAGGAACTGAACTCTTCTCCAGGCTGAGGAACTGAACTCTTCTCCAGGCTGAGGAACTGAACTCTTCTCCAGGCTGAGGAACTGAACTCTTCTCCAGGCTGAGGAACTGAACTCTTCTCCAGGCTGAGGAACTGAACTCTTCTCCAGGCTGAGGAACTGAACTCTTCTCCAGGCTGAGGAACTGAACTCTTCTCCAGGCTGAGGAACTGAACACCTCAAATACTTTTTCTCCAAGGTTGATGGACTAGTTACATCATTTTTGTTTCATTACTACTGCTGCCTCTGCATTTGGAAATATAAACACATAAGCAGTATAATGTGATCCTTTACTGACAATGTTTCGCCCACACAGTGGGCTTTATCAAGCCACAAACAGATTTACCTGGGTGAAAGGTACGTGAGAATTTATAGGATGGAGTCAGGTGGAGAATGCTGCATGTGACAATCTTCCGAGTGGGGTGACAGTCTGCAGAAGGTCTACTCATATACTTGTCCAATCTCTTTTTAAATCTACTTACTGACTCCGGCCATACAATAGAGCGGAAAAATAATGTAAGGGACCTGGGAGTAGTAATGTCTGAGGATCTCACTTTCAAGGATCACAACAGTGCCACGATCGCACGTGCAAAGAAAATGATAGGATGGATAATGAGAACTTTCAAAACGAGAGATGCCAAGCCCATGATGATCCTTTTCAAATCACTTGTTCTCTCTAGGCTGGAATACTGCTGTACATTAACATCTCCATACAAAGCAGGTGAAATCGCAGATCTAGAGAGTGTACAGAGATCCTTTACTGCACGTATAAGTTCTGTCAAGCACCTTAACACCTTAACTACTGGGAACGCTTGGAAGCACTTGACTTGTACTCGTTGGAACGCAGGAGGGAGAGATATATCATAATCTACACTTGGAAAATCTTGGAAGGAATGGTCCCAAATCTGCACACAGAAATCACTCCCTACGAAAGTAAAAGACTGGGCAGGCGATGCAAAATGCCGCCAATAAAAAGTAGGGGCGCCATTGGTACACTAAGAGAAAACACCATAAGTGTCCGGGGCCCAAAACTGTTCAACAGCCTCCCATCAAGCATTAGGGGAATTGCCAATAAACCCCTGGCTGCCTTCAAGAGAGAGCTGGACAGATACCTAAAGTCGGTGCCGGATCAGCCGGGCTGTGGCTCGTACGTCGGACTGCGTGCGGCCAGCAGTAACAGCCTAGTTGATCAGGCCCTGATCCATCGGGAGGCCTGGTCGTGGACCGGGCCGCGGGGGCGTTGATCCCCGGAATAACCTCCAGGTAACCTCCAGGTGCTAGACTTTATCACCCTACTCGGAAAATTGTCACATGCAGCATTCTCCACCTGACTCCATCCTATAATTACTCATGTACCTTTCACCCAGGTAGATCTGTTTGTTGATAAATTAGACACATGTGCAACTCTTGGGTATCTTTATTGAGGAAACGTTTCGCCACACAGTGGCTTCATCAGTCCATACAAAGGAGAATCTTGAAGAACAGGAGGAGAATGAGGTAATCAGTCCCTCAACCTTGAGTCGATGTGGTCAGTCCATCAATCTTGATGGACTGACCACATCGACTCAAGGTTGAGGGACTGATTACCTCATTCTCCTCCTGTTCTTCAAGATTCTCCTTTGTATGGACTGATGAAGCCACTGTGTGGCGAAACGTTTCCTCAATAAAGATACCCAAGAGTTGCACATGTGTCTAATTTATCAACATGTCGGTTCTCTGAACCATTCATCTACAAAGATCTGTTTGTGACTTGATAAAGCCCACTGTGTGGGCGAAACGTTGTCAATAAAGGGTCACATTATACTGCTTATGTGTTTATATTTCCATTGTGTCGGTACTCTGTATTTGACTGAAGAAGCCTACTGGGTGGGCGAAACGTTTCAACAATAAAGACACCCAACTGTTACACGTGTGTCTTAATCATCAACTTGTCGGAATTTTATACCATTTTCAATAGTAACATGACTGTTAGCAGGAGCCTCAACACAACTTGTATTTTGTACTGTTGTTTTCTTTGTAAATAAGACGTGCTTGTTTCCACTGCACGAAGTTTGAAGGTGAGTTGCAATGTCGTCACGTGTTACGTGTGTCATACACTTTGCATGCATATTTGCGTTCATTCAGTCTGGACCCCCGAAACTCTCTCCAGGTAAACTCCAGGTATCTAAGTCCCTGATGTCCCCCATGCTCTGAATGGGGCTGTCAACACTAAATACTCTAAATGAGAGAGCACAAGCGATTTGAATAGTGTCACCACTGGCGCTATCTCCTTTGTTTTAAAAGTTCTCGTTATCAACCCTGTCATTTTCCTAGTTGTTGTGACAATTTTTTTTATTGCATTCGTTGAGAGAAAGAGCAGTTGACATAATTATTCCCAGGTCTTTCATATCTTTCTTTCGTTCTAGTTGATGATCCTCTTGGGTTTAGAATACAATGTCCATTTTTGAGAGCTTCATTCTTTCCACATCTAAGTAACTGGAACTTGTCACTACTGAACGTCATGTATACCTGGAGTTTACCTGGAGGTTATTCCGGGGATCAACGCCCCCGCGGCCCGGTCCATGACCAGGCCTCCCGATGGATCAGGGCCTGATCAACTAGGCTGTTACTGCTGGCCGCACGCAGTCCAACGTACGAGCCACAGCCCGGCTGATCCGGCACTGACTTTAGGTATCTGTCCAGCTCTCTCTTGAAGGCAGCCAGGGGTTTATTGGCAATTCCCCTAATGCTTGATGGGAGGCTGTTGAACAGTTTTGGGCCCCGGACAAGTCTTATGGTGTTTTCTCTTAGTGTACCAATGGCGCCCCTACTTTTAATTGGGGGTATTTTGCATCGCCTGCACAGTCTTTTACTTTCGTAGGGAGTGATTTCTGTGTGCAGATTTGGGACCATTCCTTCCAGGATTTTCCAAGTGTAGATTATGATATATCTCTCCCTCCTGCGTTCCAACGAGTACAAGTCAAGTGCTTCCAAGCGTTCCCAGTAGTTAAGGTGCTTGACAGAACTTAAACGTGCAGTAAAGGATCTCTGTACACTCTCTAGATCTGCGATTTCACCTGTTTTGAATGGAGATGTTAATGTACAGCAGTATTCCAGCCTAGAGAGAACAAGTGATTTGAAAAGGATCATCATTGGCTTGGCATCTCTTTTGAACGTTCTCATTATCCATCCTATCATTTTCTTTGCACGTGCGATCGTGGCACTGTTGTAATCCTTGAAAGTGAGATCCTCAGACATTACTACTTCCAGGTCCCTTACATTATTTTTCCGCTCTATTGTATGGCCAGAGTCTGTAGTATACTCTGTTCTAGTTATCTCCTCCAGTTTTCCATAACGGAGTAGTTGGAATTTGTCCTCATTGAACATCATATTGTTTACCGTTGCCCACTGGAAAACTTTGTTTATATCTTCTTGGAGGTTAACAGCGTCCTCAGCAGATGACAGCCTCATGCAGATCCTAGTATCATCCGCAAAGGATGATATGGTGCTGTGGTGTACATCTGTCTATGTCTGATATGAGGATAAGGAATAAGATGGGGGCGAGTACTGTGCCTTGTGGAACAGAGCCTTCACTATAGCAGCTTCCGATTTAACTCTGTTGACCATTACTGTTTGTGTTCGATTTGTTAGGAAGTTGAAGATCCATCTCCCCATTTTACCAGTTATAGTATTTTTTTTTTTTTTTTTTTTTGGGAGTTCTTCAGTCTTTCCATATGTAAGCAGGAGGAACTTACCACCAGTGAACGCCATGTTATTCTCCACTGCCCATTCCAAAACCTTACTTTCATCTTCTTGCAGCTTCGTTTCTTCTCCATCCATGAAGGTCGAACCCTTCCTCCCCCCCCAGCCCTCCTAACCCCTCGATCTTTAGCAGATCAAGAAAAAAGTGTCTCTAGCTACTACTACTATTATCACCCCTCTCTCCCCCTCTCACAACAAGTGGACACGAGAGGGATGGAGCAACATCACAGAAGCGTGAGAAGTGAGGGGAGTCCGGAGGGTCTGTGGGGGGGGTGGAAGGGAGTGGAGTGAAAGGGAGGGTGCGTGAGAGACGTGAAATGGAGGGGGAAGTGAAGAGACATAAGAGGGAAGTAGATGCGAAAGAGGGAGAAGGCGGGTGCAGGAAGGAGAGACGAAGGCGGAAAGGGGGAATAAGGGAAGGGGAGGTGAAAGGAACGGGTTCGGGGGAGAGAGAGAGAAAGAGAGAGAGAGAGAGAGAGAGAGAGAGAGAGAGAGAGAGAGAGAGAGAGAGAGAGAGAGAGAGAGAGAGAGAGAGAGAGAGAGAGAGAGAGAGAGAGAGAGAGAGAGAGAGAGAGAGAGAGAGAGAGACGTGTGAGGAAAGGGATCGTGAGGGAGGTAGGGGGAGTGAGAGAGGCAAAAGAGCAGGGGAGGGAGGAGGGGGAAGCGTGGGAACATGTATAAGATGCTACACTGCACCCCAGGACGTTCACCTGTTACCTCCCCCCCCCTCCCAAGCACAACACTCATCCATTCCACCCCCCACCCACCCTCTCATTCACCCCTCCCTCTCAACACCTCTACCCCCCTTCCATCACCCACCCTACCTCCCTTTCCATCACCCACTTATTCCATTCCTTCACCCCTCCCTCCCTTTCCCTCTTTATTCTTATCCATCAGTCACTCTCCTTCCCCCAGCAGCGAGTGTTCCACACAAGTGATCCATCCATGTTATTGCTGAGCTGAAGGGCTCTAGAACTAAGGAAGTGGAGCTACCCCTCCCCATCCTCGAAACAAACCTAATTACCTCCTATACCCAGGTACTGTTTGACCCCCACGACTTTAGAGCTCCACCATTCCCATAATAATAATATGTGCATCATCTGGGTGATGGAAGAGTGTCTGATACATCTGTGACCAGTTTCGAAAGTCTTCCTACGCCTGTAGCCCAGCCAGTGGCAAGGCTTTCCTGGTACTTGCCTGGTCAACCAGGCTGTTGCTGCTGGCGGCCCGTTGACCCATATATCCGTCACAAGCCCAGTTCATCCGGAGGAAGTGATCAGGATTCCTCTTGAGGGCGTCCATACTTTCTCCAACAATATTTCTGATTTCTTTGGTAATATGTTGTGTAGGCTTGACTCACGAGTGTTGATACAGTGTTCTCTTATTGTGTCCCCGGCTTGCCGGCTCCTCACTGCATTTATTTTACACTTTCTCCTGTACGTTGTTCTGGTGTTGTGTAAGCTTGGGACTAGGCCCTCAAGTATCTTCCAAGCATACATTTTGTATTCTCTTCTCTCATACAGAGTACATACTCTTAAACTTTTAGGTTTTTCCAGTAGTTCAGTTGGTAGTGGTTAGAATGGCGGTGGTGGTGGTTGGAGTAGTGGTGGTGGTGGTTGGAGTGGTGGTGGTCGGAGTGGTGGTGGTTGGAGTGGTGGTGGTCGGAGAGGTAGTGGTTGGAGTGGTGGTGATTGGAGTGGTGGCGGTTGGAGTTGTGGTGATGGTTGGAGTGGTGGCGGTTGGAGTGGTGGTGGTAGTGAAGGAGAGTGCTCAAACAGAAGAAAAGACGAGATGAGACATGATTGGAATTTTTAATTAGATACATCAGTAGCGCCCTGGTACGAGGAAGGTGGTGAGGTAGAAGGGAAATACAAAAGATGGAAGGTATACATTTGATATATACCTTTGAAGAGTTTCGAGAGTTAATCTACTCTCTGAGCCCGGCCATGGGCCGGAGGCGGTAGAAGGGTAAGAGAAAGGAGAAGACAAGCGGAGGGCAATAAGTGGGGGAGGTAGGTAGGCGAAATTGAATTTCTAGAGAATGTAGAGAGAACCTTCACTGCACATATACGTTCAGTCAAGCACCCTAATGGGAAAGTTTCAAGTCCCTAAACCTGTACACCTTGGAATGCAGGCGACGAAGACATATCATAATTTACACCTGGAAAATCGTAGTTGGACTGGTCCCAAATCTGGACACATAAATCACTCCTTGCGAATGCAAGAGGTTCGGCAGATTGTGCGATATACCACCAGTGAGAAGCAGGGATACCATGAGTACAGTGAGAGACAACACAATAAGTGTGAGGGGTCCAAGAGTAGCCAACAGCTTTTCATCATACATAAAGGGAATTACCAACAGCCCTCTAGCTGTCTTCGAGATGGAACAGTAAAGGATCCTAGAGTCATTTCCTAATCAGCCAGGCTGTGGTTCGTAAGTTGGACTACGTGCGGCCAGCAGTGACAGCCTAGTTGATCAGGCCCTGGTCCATAGGCAGGCCTGGTCATGGACCGGGCCAAAGGGGTGTTAACCCCCCGAACAACCGCCACGTAGATGCCAGAGGAGATGAAGAAAAAGAAAATAGGGGGGGAAAGAGAGCGAGAGAGAGAGGATGGGGGATTTTTGGACCACCCGGAGGGTAGGAATGCTCAAATTTAAAGAGCGCTTGGAACAGCTGGTCACTGGGCGCTCTCTACTATAAAAACCTCACACTGCCACACTCTCCCAACAAGACTATAGTAGTGTGTTTTTCAGAGTACTGTGTATACACCCAGAGTTTAAGCCCTATCTTAGGTATTAAAGTATTCTTGGCTGGTGGTGAACAGGTTACAAGGAGCTTCAATGACCCTCGTATAGTTGATAGATTTTAAAACAAATTAACCGAACAACCACTCACCCATATACATACACATGCAAAATCAGTACGACCGTCTGACAGAAGCCAGGAGCCGGAACTAACAACTATATGCTCGACCCCTTCAATAACATCTAGATAAGTACACAGGTTAAAATTATAGCAACTTACAGAAATCAACCGCAGAGCCACCAAGATAAAGAATATAATTACCATACCTGGAGGTTATTCCATAGCAAGTTTTGCTGCATCTATTATCGAACTTTAAATGTACAGTCTCGAAAAAAATGTTGTGGTTCCCCAGGTCCTGCTATGTACCTTGAGTAATATTAAGCGGTGTGATGAATTATGACGTGTGCAACACTTGGGCTGATGATTATGACACATGTGCAACACTTGGGCTGATGATTATGACACATATGCAACACTTGGGCTGATGATTATGACACATATGCAACACTTGGGCTGATGATTATGACACATGTGCAACACTTGGGCTGATGATTATGACACATATGCAACACTTGGGCTGATGATTATGACACATATGCAACACTTGGGCTGATGATTATGACACATATGCAACACTTGGGCTGATGATTATGACACATGTGCAACACTTGGGCTGATGATTATGACACATATGCAACACTTGGGCTGATGATTATGGCACATGTGCAACACTTGGGTTGATGATTATGACACATATGCAACACTTGGGCTGATGATTATGACACATATGCAACACTTGGGCTGATGATTATGACACATATGCAACACTTGGGCTGATGATTATGACACATGTGCAACACTTGGGTTGATGATTATGACACATGTGCAACACTTGAGCTGATGATTATAACACGTGCAACACTTGGGCTGATGATTATAACACATGTGCAACACTTGAGCTGATGATTATGACACATGTGCAACACTTGGGCTGATGATTATGACACATGTGCAACACTTGGGCTGATGATTATGACACATGTGCAACACTTGGGCTGATGATTATAACACATGTGCAACACTTGAGCTGATGATTATGACACATGTGCAACACTTGGGCTGATGATTATGACACATGTGCAACACTTGGGTTGATTATGACACATGTGAAACACTTGGGTTGATTATGACACATGTGCAACACTTGGGTTGATGATTATGACACATGTGCAATACTTGGGATGACGATTATGACATGTGCAACACTTGGGTTGATTATGACACATGTGCAACGCTTGGGCTGATGATTATGACACATGTGCAACACTTGAGTTGATTTATGACACATGTGCAACACTTGGGATGATGATTATGACACATGTGCAACACTTGGGATGATGATTATGACACATGTGCAACACTTGGGCTGATGATTATGACATGTGCAACACTTCGGTTGATTATGACACATGTGCAACATTTGGGTTGATGATTGACACATGTGCAACACTTGGGATGATTATGACACATGTGCAACACTTGGGTTGATTATGACACATGTGCGACACTTGGGTATCTTTACTCTTGAAACGTTTCGCCTACACAGTAGACTTCTTCAGTCAAATACAGAGGCAGCAGGTGTAGTAGTAGTGAAATGAAAATGTAATCAGTCCATCAACCTTGGAGACAGAGTATTTGACTTAAAACAAGTCTACTATGTAAGCGAAACGTTTCAACAATAAAGATACCCAACTGTATCTTAATTGGGCATTAAAATGGTATAAAATACCGACAGGTTGTTAGGTAAGACACATATGCAACAGTTAGGTATCTTTATTTCGAAACGTTTCGCCTACACAGTAGGCTTCTTCAATCGAGTACAGAAAAGTTGATAGAAGCAGAAGATACTTGAAGACGATGTAATCAGTCCATCACCCTTAATGTTTTGAGGTGGTCAGTCCCTCAGTCTGGAGAAGAGTATTGTTCCATAGTCTGAAACAATATGGAGTTGAAGTGACAGGATGGAGCCTTATATACCACCAAGAGGTGAGATGTAGGCCACTAGTAGAGGTAAGAATGAAGTCGTTGGGAGGTCAGGTCCCTCTCAAATCCAGTCATTCTCACTAGTAGAAATAGTCCAAGTTGATTTCAGGTCTGTACCAAGATACCCTTGTGTTGCAGTGTCTGACAGAGTGGACATTCTGTCACTTCAACTCCATATTGTTTCAGACTATGGAACAATACTCTTCTCCAGACTGAGGGACTGACCACCTCAAAACTTTAAGGGTGATGGACTGATTACATCGTCTTCAAGTATCTTCTGCTTCTATCAACTTTTCTGTACTCAACTGAAGAAGCCTACTGTGTAGGCGAAACGTTTCGAAATAAAGATACCTAACTGTTGCATATGTATCTTAATTATCAACTTGTCGTTATTTTATACCATTTTCAATATAACACTTGGGTATGTTTATTGTGAAAACGTTTCGCCAACCAGTGATTTCATCAGTCCAATACACATAAGAATGGTTGAAGATCAGAAAGAGTTTGAGGTAATCTGTCCCGCAATTGATACCCAAATGTTGGACAAGTGTCTAGTTCATCAGCCTGTCGGTTCTCTGAACCATTTATCTGCATGTTAACTGTGTGCCACAAAAATGGTTATAATAACCATAATTTTTAAAGGGGGTGGACCAGTAAGCCAGCGGAAGGCCTCGGTCAGATGACCAAAAGCTCCAATAGCGGGTCATCATATGACAAAGACCCGCTTCAGGAAACACTTGTCCTGTTTCCTGGCAAACCTTACCTAACCTAACCTATGTGCCACAGGTTAGGAGGAGGAACACTGCAGTAAGCCTACTGATCCATACTAGGCAGGTTTCTCTTAAACCCTAGGAAGTGATCAAGGTCCCAGGAGCGAAACTTTTCTAATAAGTATGTCCTAGTGTTTGCTCACCTGGCTTTTTAAACCAAAAACAGAGACAATTTTAGCTAGTCAGAAGAAAATTTATTTTTTTTACTAGCTAGAGAAAGATTTTCTGACCAGCTGGAGGGAAATATTTTCTGACCAGCTGGAGGGAAAGATTTTCTGACCAGCTGGAGGGAAAGATTTTCTGACCAGCTGGAGGGAAAGATTTTCTGACCAGCTGGAGGGAAAGATTTTCTGACCAGCTGAAGGGAAAGATTTTCTGACCAGCTGAAGGGAAAGATTTTCTGACCAGGTGGAGGGAAAGATTTCCTGACCAGCTGGAGGGAAAGATTTTCTGACCAGCTGAAGGGAAAGATTTTCTGACCAGCTGAAGGGAAAGATTTTCTGACCAGGTGGAGGGAAAGATTTTCTGACCAGCTGGAAGGAAAGGTTTTCTGACCAGCTGGTGGGAAACTTTTTCTGGCCAGCTGAAGGGAAAGATTTTCTGACCAGCTGAAGGGAAAGATTTTCTGACCAGCTGAAGGGAAAGATTTTCTGACCAGCTGGAGGGAAAGATTTTCTGACCAGCTGGAGGGAAAGATTTTCTGACCAGCTGAAGGGAAAGATTTTCTGACCAGCTGGAGGGAAAGATTTTCTGACCAGCTGGAGGGAAAGATTTTCTGACCAGCTGAAGGGAAAGATTTTCTGACCAGCTGGAGGGAAAGATTTTCTGACCAGCTGGAGGGAAAGATTTTCTGACCAGCTGAAGGGAAAGATTTTCTGACCAGCTGGAGGGAAAGATTTTCTGACCAGCTGGAGGGAAAGATTTTCTGACCAGCTGAAGGGAAAGATTTTCTGACCAGTTGGAGGGAAAGATTTTCTGACCAGCTGGAGGGAAAGATTTTCTGACCAGCTGGAGGGAAAGATTTTCTGACCAGCTGAAGGGAAAGATTTTCTGACCAGCTGGAGGGAAAGATTTTCTGACCAGCTGGAGGGAAAGATTTTCTGACCAGCTGAAGGGAAAGATTTTCTGACCAGTTGGAGGGAAAGATTTTCTGACCAGCTGGTGGGAAACTTTTTCTGGCCAGCTAGAGAGGGAATTTTTTTTGACCATCCAGAGGGGAGAGAAAAGATATTTTTGACCATCCAGAGGGGAGAGAAAAGATATTTTTGACCATCCAGAGGGGAGAGAAAAAATATTTTTGACCATCCAGAGGGGAGAGAAAAGATATTTTTGACCATCCAGAGGGGAGAGAAAAGATATTTTTGACCATCCAGAGGGGAGAGAAAAGATATTTTTGACCAACCAGAGGGGAGAGAAAAGATATTTTTGACCATCCAGAGGGGAGAGAAAAGATATTTTTGACCAACCAGAGGGGAGAGAAAATATATTTTTGACCATCCAGAGGGGAGAGAAAAGATATTTTTGACCAACCAGAGGGGAGAGAAAAGATATTTTTGACCAACCAGAGGGGAGAGAAAAGATATTTTTGACCAACCAGAGGGGAGAGAAAAGATATTTTTGACCATCCAGAGGGGAGAGAAAAGATATTTTTGACCATCCAGAGGGGAGAGAAAAGATATTTTTGACCAACCAGAGGGGAGAGAAAAGATATTTTTGACCAACCAGAGGGGAGAGAAAAGATATTTTTGACCAACCAGAGGGGAGAGAAAAGATATTTTTGACCATCCAGAGGGGAGAGAAAAGATATTTTTGACCAACCAGAGGGGAGAGAAAAGATATTTTTGACCATCCAGAGGGGAGAGAAAAGATATTTTTGACCAACCAGAGGGGAGCGAAAAGATATTTTTGACCAACCAGGGGAAAGATGGGATATTTTTTTAATCCACTAAGAACTATTAAAAAAAAAAAAACATTAAAATAAAGATATGGGATACTGAATGTTGCACGTGTGTCCTTTTACTTAACATATTGTCAGTAATTCTACTAACATTAGAGAATATAAATAGAATGATTTGCCCGGACTCATCTCAAAGATACCGGAAAAAATGTATAAATGATTTAGAAAATCGACAAGTTGAAAAATGAGACAAAAATAGACTCCAGGCTGAGGGACTGACTACCTCAAACTATTCCTCATCTTCCACTGTTCTTCTCTGTATTGGACTGAAGAAGCAACTGACTCCCAAAAATGTTTCCAGAATAAATATACCCAAATGTTACACAAGTTTATCATACCCAGCATAAGCAGCCTGATCAACCAGGCTGTTGCTCGCCCCACGTCATCTAACGTACGAAGTACAGCCCGGTTCATCAAAAAAAAAAATCCAACAAGCATTTTTTTCCCAGATATACAAGGGCTTAAACCATCCAGCAACAACACAATACCGTTTATTAATAGACACCTGGCAGAGCCAAATGCAATGTTGCAGCTTTCACAGATACCTACCTGAATAAATGAAATATGGATACCTGGGTACCTACGAACACAAGAATGGAGGAACACTGTGGCAGGTCTACTAGCCCATACTAGGCAAGACCTTCTCAAAACAAACCTTTTCTCAAAGCCAGTCAACAATTTGATTCAATATTTCAGGTACTAATCAAACCCAGGTCTTCCCAGTCATATATCTGGGTACAACTTACCTAGATGTGACCGAAGGGACAGACAAGGAGGGGTGGAAAGGTTGGTGCTAGATCAACCAGGCTGTGATGGACGTGGGGCAGCGGGTCACCAGTAGCAACAGCCTGATTAACCAGGCTAGCACCAGACGAACCTGGCCCATGACCGGACTCCGGGAGTAGAAATTATTATAATCACGGGGGAGCGCTAAACCCGTAGAATTATACAGCGCATGTGGGGGGGAGACATTCAGGATCAATTCAAGGAACTATAAACACATATGCAGTATATTTATATTTCCACTGTGTCGGTATTTGATACCATTTATTTCCATCAATTCAGGGAACTGGAGCACAGATCCAATTCCCTAGATCAAGAGCACCTCACCAGCGTCAAGGAACCTGCCTTGAGTCGGGAGTAGAAAGACTCTTGGAACTCATCAAAGGTAAAGACATTTAAATCAAGGAGTCACTTATTTTTTACAGTTACTTAACACTACACTACTTAACACTGACCTTATATTCTAAAATAATGAAAAGCTGGTACTGAATATAATGGTGCTCAAGACAGTAAATTCAGATCACACCCTAATCGAACTTCAGACCTGCATCAAAATATAAACTATGAATTCAACTTCAACTTCAACAACAAAAAATCATCCGTGACCAAATCATTCGTCTCCTTATTAGAAGCATGCTGGGAAGATATATTGAAAAAATATAGATTCCAACTAGTGTCTCGAGAGGATTACCTCTATGGCTCGTGAATGGTTTGAAAAACCGACAAGTTGAAGATTGAGACACTTATGCAGCATATGGAAATCTTTATTCAGGAAACGTTTCGCCACACAGTGGCTTCATCAGTCCAATACAAAGAGGAAGGCGTAAGGAGAGGAGGAGAATGAGGTAATCAGTCCCTCAACCTGGAGTCGATGTGTTCAGTCCATCAATCTTGTAGAATGTACAGCATAGGGCCGTAGACGTGGCTTATATACTGTAGTGAGGTGACGTGAAGCAGATGGAGGCGGGGTCATAGTGGTACCATCCACTAGTCGAAGTAGGTCTTCGTCCAAAGGTTGAACAAGTGTTGAAGAATTCTTTGTAACAAGATCCCATGATGCTGCAGTGTCTGACAGTTGTGATGAATGGTTTGAAAAACCGACAAGTTGAAGATTGAGACACTTATGCAGCATATGGAAATCTTTATTCAGGAAACGTTTCGCCACACAGTGGCTTCATCAGTCCAATACAAAGAGGAAGGCGTAAGGAGAGGAAGAGAATGAGGTAATCAGTCCCTCAACCTGGAGTCGATGTGTTCAGTCCATCAATCTTGTAGAATGTACAGCATAGGGCCGTAGACGTGGCTTATATACTGTAGTGAGGTGACGTGAAGCAGATGGAGGCGGGGTCATAGTGGTACCATCCACTAGTCGAAGTAGGTCTTCGTCCAAAGGTTGAACAAGTGTTGAAGAATTCTTTGTAACAAGATCCCATGATGCTGCAGTGTCTGACAGTTGTGATGAATGGTTTGAAAAACCGACAAGTTGAAGATTGAGACACTTATGCAGCATATGGAAATCTTTATTCAGGAAACGTTTCGCCACACAGTGGCTTCATCAGTCCAATACAAAGAGGAAGGCGTAAGGAGAGGAGGAGAATGAGGTAATCAGTCCCTCAACCTGGAGTCGATGTGTTCAGTCCATCAATCTTGTAGAATGTACAGCATAGGGCCGTAGACGTGGCTTATATACTGTAGTGAGGTGACGTGAAGCAGATGGAGGCGGGGTCATAGTGGTACCATCCACTAGTCGAAGTAGGTCTTCGTCCAAAGGTTGAACAAGTGTTGAAGAATTCTTTGTAACAAGATCCCATGATGCTGCAGTGTCTGACAGTTGTGATGAATGGTTTGAAAAACCGACAAGTTGAAGAATGAGACACTTATGCAGCATATGGAAATCTTTATTCAGGAAACGTTTCGCCACACAGTGGCTTCATCAGTCCAATACAAAGAGGAAGGCGTAAGGAGAGGAGGAGAATGAGGTAATCAGTCCCTCAACCTGGAGTCGATGTGTTCAGTCCATCAATCTTGTAGAATGTACAGCATAGGGCCGTAGACGTGGCTTATATACTGTAGTGAGGTGACGTGAAGCAGATGGAGGCGGGGTCATAGTGGTACCATCCACTAGTCGAAGTAGGTCTTCGTCCAAAGGTTGAACAAGTGTTGAAGAATTCTTTGTAACAAGATCCCATGATGCTGCAGTGTCTGACAGTTGTGATGAATGGTTTGAAAAACCGACAAGTTGAAGATTGAGACACTTATGCAGCATATGGAAACTATTCAGAAAGCGCCGTCATCACAGCGGTTTCATCAGTCAATACAAGAGAGGGCGCGAGATAGGAGAATGCAGAACAGTCTCGTGAGATAACAGTCATCAATCTGGGAGATCGTACAGCATAGTTCCGTAGACGTGGGCTTATATACCGCAGAGGTGCGTGAAGCAGATGACCCCGCCTCCATCTGCTTCACGTCACCTCACCTACAGTATATAAGCCACGTCTACGGCCCTATACTGTACATTCTACAAGATTGATGGACTGAACACATCGACTCCAGGTTGAGGGACTGATTACCTCATTCTCCTCCTCTCCTTACGCCTTCCTCTTTGTATTGGACTGATGAAGCCACTGTGTGGCGAAACGTTTAAAGATTTCCATATGCTGCATAAGTGTCTCAATCTTCAACTTGTCGGTTTTTCAAACCATTCATCACAACTGTCAGACACTGCAGCATCATTGGATTTTGTTACAAAGAATTCTTCAACACTTGTTCAATCTTTGACGAAGACCTACTTCGACTAGTGGATGGTACCACCATGACCCCGCCTCCATCTGCTTCACGTCACCTCACTACAGTATATAAGCCACGTCTACGGCCCTATGCTGTACATTCTACAAGATTGATGGACTGAACACATCGACTCCAGGTTGAGGGACTGATTACCTCATTCTCCTCCTCTCCTTACGCCTTCCTCTTTGTATTGACTGATGAAGCCACTGTGTGGCGAAACGTTTCGAATAAAGATTTCCATATGCTGCATAAGTGTTCTCAATCTTCAACTTGTCGGTTTTTCAAACCATTCATCACAACTGTCAGACACTGCAGCATCATGGGATCTTGTTACAAAGAATTCTTCAACACTTGTTCAACCTTTGGACGAAGACCTACTTCGACTAGTGGATGGTACCACTATGACCCCGCCTCCATCTGCTTCACGTCACCTCACTACAGTATATAAGCTACGTCTACGGCCCCTATGCTGTACATTCTACAAGATTGATGGACTGGAACACATCGACTCCAGGTTGAGGGACTGATTACCCATCTCCTCCTCTCCTTACGCCTTCCTTTGTATTGGACTGATGAAGCCACTGTGTGGCGAAACGTTTCCTGAATAAAGATTTCCATATGCTGCATAAGTGTCTCAATCTTCAACCTCTCTGGCTCTATAAGTACTGTATGTCACTAAGCAAAGCGACAAGATGAAAGCTGGCAAGCTAGAGAGAGAGAGAGAGAGAGAGAGAGAGAGAGAGAGAGAGAGAGAGAGAGAGAGAGAGAGAGAGAGAGAGAGAGAGAGAGAGAGAGAGAGAGAGAGAGAGAGAGAGAGAGAGAGAGAGAGAGAGAGAGAGAGAGAGAGAGAGAGAGAGAGAGAGAGAGAGAGAGAGAGAGAGAGAGAGAGAGAGAGAGAGAGAGAGAGAGAGAGAGAGAGAGAGAGAGAGAGAGAGGAGGCAAAGAGAGAGAGAGAGAGAGAGAGAGAGAGAGAGAGAGAGAGAGAGAGAGAGAGAGAGAGAGAGAGAGAGAGAGAGAGAGAGAGAGAGAGAGAGAGAGAGAGAGAGAGAGAGAGAGAGAGAGAGAGAGAGAGAGAGAGAGAGAGAGAGAGACAAGGTTATCTGCCTGATGAACTTATTCCACCTCTAAATCGACAGGATGGGACCACCTCTACTAGTAGTCAAGAGAAAGCGGACCTCTTTGCTGAACACTTTGCTACCAAAATGCAAGTTCCTGATCCAGCAAGGGACCCTCCTTGGCTAGCTGCAAGAACTGTATCAAAACTGTCAGGGGTGACAATAAGGCAGGAGGAGGTGCATTTCCTTCTTAAATCCACTTGACCAAGAAAGGCTGTGGGCCCAGACAAGTTGAGCCCAAGATTGTTGAGAAGATGTGCAGACCA
Organism: Cherax quadricarinatus; assembly: GCF_038502225.1. Classification (NCBI taxonomy): domain Eukaryota; kingdom Metazoa; phylum Arthropoda; class Malacostraca; order Decapoda; family Parastacidae; genus Cherax; species Cherax quadricarinatus. The sequence continues at coordinate 11,187,940 of NC_091326.1, read as the reverse complement.
GCTAGCAGCACCTCTAACTCGCATCTTTCAACACTGCCTAGTACAGTGCAAATGGCCCTCTCCATGGAAAGAGGCAAATGTAGTCCCTGTTCACAAAAAGAAGAGCAGAGCAGAAATCAGCAACTACAGACCAGTGTCACTCCTGTCAATCACTGGTAAGATCCTTGAGACAATAATCTCAAGACAAATGACAGATTTTTTTGACTACCACTCACTACTTTGTGATCGTCAATATGGCTTCAGGAAAGGTTACTCTGCTGCTGATCTGTTGTTAAACCTCTCCATTAAGTGGCACCAGTCACTGGATGAATCCAAAGTCAGCTGTGTGGTAGCACTGGACATTGCTGGCGCTTTCGACCGGGTGTGGCACCAGGGCCTCTTAGCAAAACTTCAAGCACTGGGAATTGCAGGCTCTACGCTATGTCTCCTCAGTGATTACCTTCATGGTAGATCTCTAAGTGTAGTCCTCAATGGAACGGAATCAGCAAGACATCCTATTGGGGCAAGCGTTCCACAAGGAAGTGTGCTGGGTCCACTGTTATGGAATGTCTACTTCAACGACCTTCTTCATCTCATCCCAGAAGAAATGCCAGCTGCTCTAAGCTACATCAATCACCAGCTGAGAGCTATATCAGCTTGGGGAAATAGATGGCAAGTAACATTTGCACCTGAGAAAACGCAAATGATGATCGTCTCTAGGCACCATGATGGTAATGCTGGTGCAGTAGTAAGGATGAATGGGACGATGTTGGCACCTGGAGAAGAAGTTGATATCCTTGGGGTGAAATTTGACTCCAAACTAACCATGAAGAACCATGTTGTAAATCTTGCAAACAAGGCAGCCAGGAAGCTTACAGCACTTCGCCGTATCTCGCATCTGCTTGACAGTAGGGGTTGCAAGATACTGTACGAGGCACAAGTACGCTCACACCTTGAGTATGCTCCACTTTCTTGGTTTGCCTGTCCCCCTTCTCATCTGCGACTGCTTGACAGAGTAGAGAACAGAGCAAGACGTCTCATCTCTCGCCTGGACCCATCCTGGATGGATCTGTCATTTCAGCAGAGCCTTCAACATAGGAGGGATGTGGGTGGCCTTACTGTTATGTACAAGGCCAATATTGTCAAAATACCTACACTTGGATCCACTTCGAGGACAGCGCGAAACAAGCTTTTATGCCACAAGACGGGCAGAAAGCAGCAACTTCACTCTGGCTGTACCCTTCTCCAGAACATCACTCCATCTGAGATCATACATACCCAGGATGACTCGAGTATGGAACACATCTGTTCAGCATAATGATGTCAACGAGATAACGTCAGTTGATCAAATGAAAATGCTGGCCCACAGATGGCTCCAACTTCATCCTGTTCCCTACTTGTATGTCTCATAACAATAAAAATGCTTTCAAATGAGCTGATGTAGGTAATAGCCTTCAGCTTGCCAATAAAGTTAGGAATCCTTAACCTGTAAATAGCTGTCAATAAAGCTAGGATCCTTAACCTTGTAAAACCCTGTGTGAAGAGAGAGAGAGAGAGAGAGAGAGAGAGAGAGAGAGAGAGAGAGAGAGAGAGAGAAAGAGAGAGAGAGAGAGAGAGAGAGAGAGAGAGAGAGAGAGAGAGAGAGAGAGAGAGAGAGAGAGAGAGAGAGAGAGAGAGAGAGAGAGAGCGAGAGAGAGAGAGATGAAGATTTGTTGGGCAAATATTTTTGTTAAGTGAGTTTGGGTCTGACAAGGACCTGCCTAGTAGGGGCCAATAGGCCTGCTGCAGTGTTCCTCCATTCTTATGTTCTTGAGAGAGATGCTCCCTTTACAGGCGAAAACGAAGAATCACAGAGCTTCTCAAAGGTGCCAGACTATCTGGGCGCAGCAAAGAACACTGGCTGGAGACACAGAGGATAATTCACACTTCATGAATTATACAGAGTCCAGAAGAGACAGAGTTAACTAATAACAGTTAATGTAATTTAAATAAATCCCAAATGCTTCACGTGAAAAAATACAGACCAAAAACCACATCCAGAAGCGGGCACAGACGACAGAAAAATAGTAAAATACTGAAGTGTCAATATAATTCTGTGTCCAGCCAGCAGTTAACCGGACTAACAGTTAACATACCAAATTAATTTTTCATGAACATACTCAAAAGTTTGCCTACATCCTCAAAATTTCTGATATAAATTTAATTTCACTCACCTAAAAAGCCATTGACAGCATAGCCCAGCACTGTCTCCTGGACAAACCTTGTGGAGTTCCATGTTACTTAAGAGCTGCAAGAAACACCTATCAAGTGCCTTAAACATTCTATAGAGAGGGCACCTAAATACGGGGGTCATCCCACAGTCGCTAAAAACAATGGATACTGGTCCACTTGATCAAAGTTAAGATACTGAACCTCTACAACCACGGTGCTCTCCACACCACCTCCAAGGCTCAGGGACTGATTACCTCATCTTTTGTATATAGTTCTTCTGTCTTCTAATTATGTCCTAGAATCTGTATTGATAAAGCCACTGGATGGCGAAACGTCTACAATAAAGATAATCAGATGCTGTGCATGTGTCTTAACTTTTATCCTGTTGGTATTGTATACATTTCTTGCACAACTGGTCCACTTACCTAGAGGTCCTTCCGAGGAGCATTATTATTATTATTATTATTATTATTATTATTATTATTATTATTATTATTATTATTATCAAGGGGGAAGCGCTAAACCCGGAGGATTATACAGCGCTTGGGAGGGGGGGGGGGATGTGGAAGGCATTCAGGCTTAATTCGGGGAACTGGAGCACAGATTCAATTCCCTAAATCAAGAGCCCCTCACCAACATCAGTTCCGAGGAGCAACATCCCCGCGGCATAGTCCTTGACCAGGCAGAATATGCACACAGAAATCACTCCCTACTAAAGGAAGAGACTCGGCAGACGGTGCGAAAATACCCAAAATGAAAAGATGGGTGTCATGAGTATACTAAGAGATAATAAGTATACGGGATCCAATACACTTCAACAGCCTCCTTTCAAAGATAATGTGGATTACAACCTGACCCCTAGTCGTCACCAAGGAACTTAATAAGTTCCTTAAGTCAGTTCTCGATCAGCCGGGATGTGGATCGTACATAGGAGTGGTGGTGGCTCCTAACACCTGGTGGTTGTTGCTAACATCTGGTGGTGATGGCTGATAACACCTAGTAGTGGTTGCTAACACCTGGTGGTGATGGTGGCTACTAACACCTGGTGGTTGTTGCTAACATCTGGTGGTGGCTGATAACACCTAGTGGTGGCTGATAACACCTAGTGGTGGTTGCTAACACCTGGTGGTGATGGTGGCTACTAACACCTGGTGGTTGTTGCTAACATCTGGTGGTGGCTGATAACACTTAGTGGTGGTTGCTAACACCTGGTGGTGATGGTGGCTACTAACACCTGGTGGTTGTTGCTAACATCTGGTGGTGATGGCTGATAACACCTAGTGGTGGTTGCTAACACCTGGTGGTGATGGTGGCTACTAACACCTGGTGGTTGTTGCTAACATCTGGTGGTAGCTGATAACACCTAGTGGTGGCTGATAACACCTAGTGGTGGTTGCTAACACCTGGTGGTGATGGTGGCTATTACACCTGGTGGTGGTTGCTAACACCTGGTGGTGGTTGCTAACGCCTGGTGGTGGTGGCTGATAACACCTGGTGGTGGTGACTGCTAACACCTGGTGGTGGTTGCTAACATCTCGTGGTGGTGGCTGATAAAACCTGGTGGTAATGGTGGCTACTAACACCTGGTGGTGGTCGGTAACACCTGGTGGTGGTGGCTGCTAACACCTGGTGGTGGTGGTGACTGTTAACACCTTGTGGTGGTGGTTGCTAACACCTGGTAGCGGTGGTTGCTAACACCTGGTAGTGGTGGTTGCTAACACCTGGTGGTGGTGGTTGCTAACACCTGGTAGTGGTGATTGCTAACACCTGGTGGTGGTGGTTGATAAAACCTGGTGGTAGTGGTTGCTAACACCTGGTAGTGGTGGTTGCTAACACCTGGTGGTGGTGGTTGCTAACACCTGGTGGTGGTGGCTGTTAACATCTGGTGGTGGTGACTGCTAACATCTGGTGGTGGTTTCTAACACCTGGCAGTGATGGTTGCTAACACATGGTGGTGGTGGTTGCTAACACCTGGCAGTGGTGGTTGCTAATACCTGGTGGTGGTGATGGTGGTCGCTAAAACCTGGTGGTAGTGGTTGCTAACACCTGGTAGTGGTGGTTGCTAACGCCTGGTGATGGTGGTTGCTAACACCTGGTGGTGGTGGTTGCTAACACCTGGTGGTGGTGAGGGTGGTTGCTAACACCTGGTAGTGGTGGTTGCTAACACATGGTGGTGGTGGTTGCTAACACCTGGTGGTGGTAGCTGCTAACACCTGGTGGTGGTGATTGCTAACACCTGGTGGTGGTGGTTGATAAAACCTGGTGGTAGTGGTTGCTAACACCTGGTAGTGGTGGTTGCTAACACCTGGTGGTGGAGGTTGCTAACACCTGGTGGTGGTGGCTGCTAACATCTGGTGGTGGTGACTGCTAACACCTGGTGGTGGTTTCTAACACCTGGCAGTGATGGTTGCTAACACATGGTGGTGGTGGTTGCTAACACCTGGCAGTGGTGGCTGTACCTCCTGGTGGTGGTGATGGTGGTCGCTAAAACCTGGTGGTAGTGGTTGCTAACACCTGGTGGTGGTGGTTGCTAACGCCTGGTGATGGTGGTTGCTAACACCTGGTGGTGGTGGTTGCTAACACCTGGTGGTGGTGAGGGTGGTTGCTAACACCTGGTAGTGGTGGTTGCTAACACATGGTGGTGGTGGTTGCTAACACCTCGTGGTGGTGGCTGCTAACACCTGGTGGTGGTGACTGCTAACAACTGGTGTGGTTGCTAACACCTGGCAGTGATGGTTGCTAACATATGGTGGTGGTGGTGGTGGTTGCTAACACCTGGCAGTGGTGGTTGCTAATACCTGGTGGTGGTGATGGTGGTCGCTAAAACCTGGTGGTAGTGGTTGCTAACACCTGGTAGTGGTGGTTGCTAACACCTGGTGGTGGTGAGGGTGGTTGCTAACACCTGGTAGTGGTGAGGGTGGTTGCTAACACCTGGTAGTGGTGAGGGTGGTTGCTAACACCTGGTGGTGGTGAGGGTGGTTGCTAACACCTGGTAGTGGTGGTTAACACATGGTGGTGATGGTTGCTAACACCTGGTGTGGTTGCTAACATCTGGTGGTAGTGGTAATTGCTAACACCTGGTGGTGGTGGTGATGGCTGCCAACACCTGGTGGTGGTGGAGGCTGCTACCACCTAGTGATGGTGGCTGCTAACACCTGGTGGTGGTGGCTGCTAACACCTCGTGGTGGTGATAGTGGCTGCTAAGGTCTGGTGATGGTGGTGGCTGCTAACACCTAACATCTAGTGGTGGTGGTGGCTGCTAACACCTGGTGGTGGTGGTGGCTGCTAACACCTGGTGGTGGTGGCGGCTGCTAACACCTGGTGGTGGTGGTGGTGGCTGCTAACACCTGGTGGTGGTGGTGGCTGCTAACACCTGGTGGTGGTGGCTGCTAACACCTGTCAAAACTAGTGTCCCTCCCCAAACGATGTGTCATTGATCTCGCTCTCTTTTATCTGTATGTCTGGCCTCTCTTTTCCGTTCTCTTTACCCGCCTCTCAAGCACGTCCTCTTTATTTTTGCTCTGCTCTCTCCAGCCCCTGTGCAACCCTGCCTCCTCTTTAACATTCTATATCTTTTTAAGACTTTACTACTGGCTTTCTCTACACACTCTTCCTTTCCTACTCTCCTATATTACAGTTATTCCTCCAGGCTGCCCTTATCCTTTATTTACCTCCATGCAACAGGCTTTATCAGCTTTCCTTACTATGCGGATTCCTTTATTCAGTTTTCTCATCTGGTGCTATTTTTATTATCCTCTGACTCTAACCTTGGAACCTTCCTCACTCAAGGAATTCAACTTTACTACACAAAAGATATATGGAAACATACAGAGTCGACCCTCCGTCAGTTTAACGATTAGCGGACGGTGGATCGAGCCCCCGTTACTCTTCGCTCTGAATGGCCAACACGGGTTTAGCGCTTCACATGAATATAAGAATCAGTGTCAAAATAGTGAAGCAGGTGTAGAGTGGGGAACATTACCTAATTAAACAACAATAACTGTAGATATCTGTCAGTCAGAGTTGTACTTACATGTACTCATCTATTTGTGGTTGCAGGGGTCGATTCACAGCTCCTGGACCAGTTTCATCGTTGATCACTACTAGATCCACTATCTCCTTGCTCCAAGAGCTTTATCGTACTTCTTGGGGGATAGAGATGAGATGCTAGCATAACGTTTTAACATACCTTGGACTCTGGTAGCAGTGGACCTCCTATAACAGCTGCAGCTAAAACATCACGTGATCAACTAGGTACTTACGACTAGGAAATTATATGTGCAGGTTATATTAAGATGGAGCAGTGGAAGTCCTCCGTGTGTGTGTGTGTGTGTGTGAGAGAGAGAGAGAGAGAGAGAGAGAGAGAGAGAGAGAGAGAGAGAGAGAGAGAGAGAGAGAGAGAGAGAGAGAGAGAGAGAGAGAGAGAGAGAGCGAGCGAGAGAGAAACTTCAAGCACTGGGAATTGCGGGCTCTACGCTATGTTTCCTCAGTGATTACTTTCAATGGAACGGAATCAGCAAGACATCCTATTGGGGCAAGTGTTCCACAAGGAAGCGTGCTGGGACCATTGTTATGGAATGTCTACTTCAACGACCTTCTTCATCTCATCCCAGAATCCCATGCATATGCAGACGACTGTACACTGACATTCACTTATCCAAAAGAAATGCCAGCTGCTCTAAGCTACATCAATCACCAGCTAAGAGCTATTATCAGCTTGGGGAAATAGATGGCACGTAACATTTGCACCTGAGAAAACGCAAATGATTATGGTCTCTAGGCACCATGATGGTAATGCTTGTGCAGTATTAAGGATGAATGGGAGGGTGTTGGCACCTGGAGAAGAAGTTGATATCCTTGGGGGGGGGGGGTGAAATCTGACTCCAAACTAACCATGAAGAACCATGTTGTAAATCTTGCAAACAAGGCAGCCAGGAAGCTTACAGCACTTCGCCGTATCTCGCATCTGCTTGACAGTAGGGGTTGCAAGATTCTGTACGAGGCACAAGTACGCTCACACCTTGAGTATGCTCCACTTTCTTGGTTTGCCTGTCCCCCCTCTCATCTGCGACTGCTTGACAGAGTAGAGAACAGAGCAAGACGTCTCATCTCTCGCCTGGACCCATCCTGGATAGATCTTGTCATTTCAGCAGAGCCTTCAACACAGGAGGGATGTGGGTGGCCTTACTGTTATGTACAAGGCCAATATTGTCAAAGTACCGTACTTGGATCCACTTCGAGGACAGTGTTTCTGATATACGGGATCAATCTCGCCATATAATTTCCAGCGCATTTGTGTCCATCCTGTAATTTGGAGACCACAACTAAGCAGTATAGTCTAAGATACCTTACTAAAGATATAACTTATATCTTATACTTTACCAAAGCGCTATAGTTTCTTTTCTAGGATTAAACTCTTACATTTGTCCGTACTGAAGTGCACCGGCCGCTTCCCCGACATCAACCTAATCCCACCACAACGTCAACCAGAAACTCTTGCTGTAAAAAGTTATTAGGCTCGGTTTAAGCCTTTTGTATATGAAGAGGTAAAAACCTTAAACCTAAAGGTTGTTTCTAACAAACAATGTTGCTAGAATTACCCACAATATGTTTGGTAAAATGACACATCTGCAACTTAAGAACTTGTAGAATTACATACAATATGTAAAGTAAAAGGACACAAGTGCAACTAATGTGACATTTTATTGTGGCAACGTTTCGCTCTCAAGGAGCTATTTTTTTTCTTTTACACTGGCAGGATTGCTGATGTTTCCATTCTGTCTCATGAACAAGTAAGGAAAATAAGTCATACATACTTCCACTTACACTCAGTATACACCTATCTTTACTGTGCTATGTCAGTGTTAATAGTTCTTCCCCGGTGAAGGGGCTCTTGATCCAAGTAACTGCACTTGCCCTTCCCTTCCAAGTAACAGAACTTGATCTTCCCTTCCAAGTAACTGAACTTGCCCTTCCCTTCCAAGTAACTGAACTTGACCTTCCCTTCCAAGTAACTGAACTTGCCCTTCCCTTCCAAGTAACTGAACTTGCCCTTCCCTTCCAAGTAACTGAACTTGACCTTCCCTTCCAAGTAACTGAACTTGCCCTTCCCTTCCAAGTAACTGAACTTGCCCTTCCCTTCCAAGTAACTGAACTTGACCTTCCCTTCCAAGTAACTGAACTTGACCTTCCCTTCCAAGTAACTGAACTTGACCTTCCCTTCCAAGTAACTGCACATGACCTTCCCTTCCAAGTAACTGAACTTGACCTTCCCTTCCAAGTAACTGAACTTGCCCTTCCCTTCCAAGTAACTGAACTTGACCTTCCCTTCCAAGTAACTGAACTTGCCCTTCCCTTCCAAGTAACTGAACTTGCCCTTCCCTTCCAAGTAACTGAACTTGACCTTCCCTTCCAAGTAACAGAACTTGATCTTCCCTTCCAAGTAACTGAACTTGCCCTTCCCTTCCAAGTAACTGAACTTGACCTTCCCTTCCAAGTAACTGAACTTGCCCTTCCCTTCCAAGTAACTGAACTTGATCTTCCCTTCCAAGTAACTGAACTTGCCCTTCCCTTCCAAGTAACTGAACTTGCCCTTCCCTTCCAAGTAACTGAACTTGCCCTTCCCTTCCAAGTAACTGAACTTGCCCTTCCCTTCCAAGTAACTGAACTTGACCTTCCCTTCCAAGTAACTGAACTTGACCTTCCCTTCCAAGTAACTGAACTTGACCTTCCCTTCCAAGTAACTGAACTTGACCTTCCCTTCCAAGTAACTGCACATGACCTTCCCTTCCAAGTAACTGAACTTGACCTTCCCTTCCAAGTAACTGAACTTGCCCTTCCCTTCCAAGTAACTGAACTTGCCCTTCCCTTCCAAGTAACTGAACTTGCCCTTCCCTTCCAAGTAACTGAACTTGCCCTTCCCTTCCAAGTAACTGAACTTGCCCTTCCCTTCCAAGTAACTGAACTTGACCTTCCCTTCCAAGTAACTGAACTTGCCCTTCCCTTCCAAGTAACTGAACTTGCCCTTCCCTTTCAAGTAACTGCACATGACCTTCCCTTCCAAGTAACTGAACTTGACCTTCCCTTCCAAGTAACTGCACATGACCTTCCCTTCCAAGTAACTGCACATGACCTTCCCTTCCAAGTAACTGCACATGACCTTCCCTTCCAAGTAACTGAACTTGACCTTCCCTTCCAAGTAACTGCACATGACCTTCCCTTCCAAGTAACTGCACATGACCTTCCCTTCCAAGTAACTGCACATGACCTTCCCTTCCAAGTAACTGCACATGACCTTCCCTTCCAAGTAACTGCACATGACCTTCCCTTCCAAGTAACTGCACATGACCTTCCCTTACAAGTAACTGCACATGACCTTCCCTTCCAAGTAACTGCACATGACCTTCCCTTCCAAGTAACTGAACTTGACCTTCCCTTCCAAGTAACTGCACATGACCTTCCCTTACAAGTAACTGCACATGACCTTCCCTTACAAGTAACTGCACATGACCTTCCCTTCCCAGTAACTGCACTTCAACTTAACATTAAGGTGTAACAAGCTAGAGAAAAATACACTAACAACATTTTACACCAGATTCTGAACTTCAACGCGATGGAGAGAATACCTGACAGTGTTAAAAGACCTGTACCCGAGGCTATGCCTGTGACCGGTTTCCAGGACTCTCCTTCGGCAGCAGCCTGAGCTGAGGCCAGACTTTCTTGATAAATGCCTGACCAACCAAACTGTTTGTGCTAGGTGACTGCAGACCCACACGACCATCAAATCCCGGCTGATACGGCATTTATAGAAGGAAGCTATCCAGCACAGACCCCTGAGGGAGCTGGACAGATAAGTAGTCAGTACCCGATCATCCGGGCTGTGGTTCGTACGTTGGACTACGTATGGACAGCAGTAGCAGCCTGGTTGATCAGGCTCTGATCCACCGAGAGGCCTGGTTAAGGACTGGGCTGCAAGGGCATTGACCCCTGGAACACCCTCCAGGTAGGTATCTTAAAAACATTATTTCTGATTATCTGCTGGTAGTAAGTATGTAAAGTAAAAGGACACAAGTGCAACTAATGTGACATTTTATTGTGGCAACGTTTCGCTCTCCAATAGTATGTAATAGTAGTATGCAGTTTAAGAGTCTTTGGACCACGGTGTTGACAGTACCTCTGATGGGTTTCGAGAGTTTTTCTACTCCTGGAGCCCGGCCTTGGACAGTGTTCAATAATTGCACTACTATATCCCAACACAAGGGATAAAGTTCACCCCTTCCCTTACGAACTCAAATACGTAATTACACAAACAAGCGCACCGTCATTTTCAACCACTTCCCACTCATATACTGTATATGTAACGAAAGGCGTGCATGTGTGTGTGTATATAAACGGTTTGCTTTAATCTCTGTCTTACGGGTTAAGTATTCTTGATATTATTGTAGAGATGAATTACACCCTCGGTCCCATGTGCAGTCGATGGTTCGTAAACCTAACAACTAATACCCCGCTAAACAGGCCCCGCCCTTCCCTGACCCCGCGAGTGTGGACGTGAGAACGTGACCTGACCCCATGCCTCATTGCCCCGGGCCCTGTCATGTCACTCCGTGGCCTCCCACCCCACGGATCCCCCTTCCTCAGCTCGAATAACCTTTTCTTTACTACCACAACGGAGCTTTGTGAACCATGATGAAAATGGTATAAAATACCGACAAGTTGATGATTAAGACACATGTGTAACAGTTGGGTATCTTTATTATTGAAACGTTTCGCCTACACAGTAGACTTCTTCAGTCAGATACAGAGGCAGCAGGTGTAGTAGTGAAATGAAGATGATATAATCAGTCCATCAACCTTGGAGATATGAAGTAGTGAGAACTCTTTCCCAGGCTGAGGGACTGACCACATCAAATATTATTTCTCCAAGGTTGATAGACTGATTACATCATTTTCATTTCACTACTACACCTGCTGCCTCTGTATCTGACTGAAGAAGTCTACTGTGTATGCGAAACGTTTCAACAATAAAGATACCTAACTGTTGCACATGTGTCTTAATCATCAACTTGTGAACAATGATCGAATAAATGAAACAAGAATAACGTTGATGTTACAAGTTTTCGGAGCATGAACAAATATTATTATTCACATGGCATTATAAATTACCTTCAACAGCCCCCCCCCCCCACCAGCAATCCTACGGTGGTACTGGTGAAAGGAAGGAAGATGCTAAACTGTGACTCAGAGGGTTCAAAATACACTGGTAAGAAAGTAAAACATTTACAGTTAATAGTCTACTGGGGTTCATTTAAGTCTCCTCTTCTGCCTTTTGATCCTCGCACACCACACCCTAAGGTTATTCACTTCTTTACGCCTTCAGCTCTTCTCTCTCTCTCTCTCTCTCTCTCTCTCTCTCTCTCTCTCTCTCTCTCTCTCTCTCTCTCTCTCTCTCTCTCTCTCTCTCTCTCTCTTGTGGCTACCTACCTACCAGTCTGGAGGGTGTTCCGGGGGTCAACGCCCCCGCGACCTAGTCCTTGACCAGGCCTCCCGGTGGATCAGAGCCTGATCAACCAGGCTGTCACTGGTGGCCGCACGTAGTCCAACGTACGAACCACAGCTGAGACCCTTTCCTGCCAAATTCTCAAGACGAACTCCTCACGCAACCATAACTGAGCACTTTCTTCTCGTGAAGGTCAATCTCCCTCTCTCTAGCTGTAGCCAAAATTAAATTACCTTCCCGGTCCCCTTTTGTGAAAACAGACCGTCTACCCATTTTTTAAGGCTTCTGGGATTTCACCTGAATCCAAGTACTGTTCTAAATGATATTTTGCATTTCTTTACAAATAACACATTCCCGCGACCACGTCCAAATGCTGCGTGCATCGGTAGGTTCTCTATTTCCTTTTCTAATTCCGTCGGATATACTACGTACCTGGAGAGTCCATATAACAACGGTATATAACACCGACAAGAAGATAAGACATGTGCAATATACTGAACAAGTGTCTTACCTATCTACCCAGACTGTGTTTCCAGCGAATACCTTTGACAAATCTCGAGTTTTTTTTTTTTACTATCGGGCCAACGCCCTCCAGGCCTGGTCCCAGACCAAGCCTCCCGGTGGATGACCTGATCAACCAGGCTGTTGGTGCTAGCCACGTGAAGTCCAGCGTCAGCACTACAGCTCGGTTAATCAGGCAATGACTTCTGAAACTTATCCACTTTCTTCTAGATGACAGTCAGAGGTCTGTTGGTAATCCCTCTTAAGTATAAATTTTTATGTATAAAGTGAGGACAGTGTCAAACCATTACAATAATATTAAACAACAGCGACAAGATGAGAAACGAAGACAGGTGCAACATAAGCACGTCATGTGCACGAGTTATGCCGGAGATTAACCAGCAAGTTATGGGGATGAAAATCGACACGTGCAATATCTGGGTATCTTTAATTTTGTAGACCTTTCGACATCCAGTGGCTTTATCAAGGACATAATGTAAAGACTGTCCTTGTATTGATAAAGCCACTGGATGGCGAAACGTCTACAAATTTAAGATACCCAGCCAGATGTTGCACATACCTGTGATGAGTTCCGAGATTTTCTACTCCTAGAGCCCGGCCATAGGCCAGGAACATGTGTCTAATTCTTCAAATTGTCGGTATTGTATACCATTTATATACAAGTTGGAGAGAATATTTTTTATATCAAAATTACATGGTGGTGTTGAGTCAGACAAGTACACTTACTATAACGACATACAATACCGACACGATGAGAAATAAGACACATGTGCAACATAATGGTATCTTTATTTGAAGAAGTCTCGCCAACCAGAGGCTTTTTCAATTAAGAACATAAGAACATAAGAACGAAGGAACACTGCAGAAGGCCTACTGGCCCATGCGAGGCAGGTCCAAGTCCCTACCGGCTTAAGCCAATGCACCCAACCTAGTCAGGTCAGGTCACATTGACTTAAGGGAGGAACACGGCAACCGACCTGTTAGCACAAGCTATCAGGTCCAACTCACACCCACCCACATCTACTCATGTATTTATCCAACCTATTTTTAAAGCTACACAACGTTCTGGCCTCTATAACGGTACTTGGGAGTTTGTTCCACTCATCCACAACTCTATTACCAAACCAGTACTTTCCTATATCCCTCCTGAATCTGAATTTTTCCAACTTAAAACCATTGCTGCGAGTCCTGTCTAGGCTAGATATTTTCAGCACACTATTTACATCCCCTTTATTTATTCCTGTCTTCCACTTATAAACCTCAATCATATCCCCCCTAATTCTACGTCTTTCTAGAGAGTGCAGTTTCAGGGCCCTTAGTCTATCCTCATAGGGAAGGTTTCTGATACATGGGATCATCTTTGTCATCCTCCTTTGTACATTTTCCAGAGAATTTATATCCATTCTGTAATACGGTGACCAAAACTGTGCAGCATAATCTAAATGAGGCCTAACCAAGGATGTATAGAGTTGAAGAACAACCTGAGGACTCCTATTATTTATGCTTCTTGATATGAAGCCAAGGATTCTATTAGCTTTATTGCGAACACTTATGCACTGTTGTCTTGGTTTCAGATTACTGCTAACCAGAACTCCTAAATCTTTTTCGCAATCCGTAATATTAAGATCTACATTATTTAGTTTATATGTGGCATGGTTATTGTCCTGTCCAACATTTAGAACTTTGCATTTGTCTATATTAAACTGCATCTGCCACTTCTCCGACCACTGCATCAGTCTATTCAAATCTTCCTGGAGTGCTCGAATGTCCTCGTCAGAATGAATTCGACGGCCTATTTTGGTGTCATCGGCAAACTTGCCGATGTCGCTCTTTATGCCCTCATCTATGTCGTTTATGTAGATTGTGAACAGCAGGGGGCCCAACACTGACCCCTGTGGAACACCGCTCGTGACGCTTCCCCACTCTGATTTCTCCCCATTTATGCAAACTCTCTGCTGCCTATTTGTCAACCATGCCTCTATCCAGGAAAAAATTTCTCCTCCTATTCCATGTGCTTTAATTTTCCTCAATAGTCTCTGATGTGGGACCCTGTCAAAAGCCTTACTGAAGTCCATATACACAATATCATATTCATTACCATGATCTACCTCCTCAAATACCTTAGTGAAAAAAGTTAATAAATTCGTAAGGCAGGAACGCCCCTTTGTAAAACCATGCTGAGATTCGTTGATTAATTTATGCTTTTCAAGGTGGCTACGAACTGCCTCGGCAATTATTGATTCCATAAATTTTCCCACTATGGAGGTTAGGCTTATTGGTCTATAGTTCGAAGCTAAGGACCTGTCACCTGTTTTGAAAATAGGTATCACATCTGGCACGTTGCACATGTGTCTAATTCCTAGCGTCTGTTAGCCTCAACTAGCTAATGAAAACTCCAAGCTCAGGATGATGGATTTCATTATGCGATGTATGAAAGCTGGTAGGCTGGCTGGCGTGTCCATCCAGTCGTATGTTTTATGGAATATAAGAGAAAGAAGCAGCTTCAGTACTCACCGCAGACAGTGCAGTCTCAGGCAGGACAAGTACTTACCTAGAAAGAAACATAATATATCAATACTTCTACCTCGTTTTCATTACACAAACCGCCTCTAATGACATAATGTAAATTCAAACCTTTGTTTGTCATTCTTTATTACAAATAAATGAACACAATTAAGATACAGATTTAAACTTTCGATTTCACATTACTGTGATCTTCAGTCAAAAAAATATATATATATAAAAATATATTAATGCCTTAACATAATTGTAAGCATTGAAATGCTTAAAACATTTACATTATAATTATAATAAATGAGAATGAATCCCTTAACACAGCGTCACCATTGAAGGTCACACGTCACACAGATGGAAGATATGACGAGTGGAAGGTTGCATGTAATACACGTCACCATCAACACTGACATACCTGTGAACAGTTTTCAGGGTTCTTCAACTTTCACAATCAGACTTCCTTGTTGATTACCAGGTCAACGAGGCTGTTGATGTTTGTGGCTAACTGGACCACACAACCATCACAGATTGGCTGATCTGTCACTTGGCGCTCATCTCCACCAACCCATTCTTGTACCACCAGTGATGTTCGAGCAGATTTTAACGTATTTTCGTTATTTTCACCCACCACGTTGCCAAACGTGTCACGGCGCTTCTACGCTTATTTGTGGTTATATATCCATCACAACCTAGTTGTTCTGACACTTGTTTCCTCTTGAAGACTTCTATACTTATCCCAGCAGTTTCTTTTTTTTTTTTTTTGTAAGATGTTCAATAGCCTGGGACCATGGCTGTTGATACAATGTTCTCTCACTGTGCACAAGGCACCCCTGCTTTTCACTGGATTTATTTTACACTTCCTTCCATATCTCTCACTCCAATATGTAGTTATAACAGTGTAAAGAGTTTGGACTAGGCCCTCACACACTTTCCAAGTATATATTAGGATGCATTTCTCTCCTTCACTAAAGAAAATGAAGTGTAAATGTAAGACTTAAGTTACAGATTAACCAGTGAGAAACATTTAGACTTTAAACTAATGTAAAACACTTTTATATACAAAAAGAAAATCTGACGTGCCAGTCTAACACTGACTCAGTCTAACACTGAGTACTATAAAAGTAACTTTACCAAATAATCTCTTGTCATTTTAAAAATTTTCAGTGAAGAATCACCCCCCCCTCCTCTCCCGCCACCGGTCCCACACAACACAAACCTTCGTAGTGTATGGCTCGTATCCTCTAACCGCCCACCTCTTCCTATACCAGGGAAGCCAGGTCCATGACCAGGCTGTCAAGTTCTCACATCTGAAGGGAAACTATCGAAAACCCTTGGAACTTTTATGCTTAATGTTGCTTTACGCTTCTCGCTGTCCAGTTGAGTTCTCCATTCTCTCCATATCAAACCAACTAAAATATTACCTTCGATGATGTTATTTTCATTTGTCCATTACAAAAGTTTGTTGATATTAGTTAGTAATTTATCTGTACCCTCTACAGATGTGACTTTCGTATTTATTTTGGTATCGTCCGCAAAAGACGACATGAAGTTGTGACAGGTGTTTTATCTGTATCTGATATAAGGAACAGAAACAGTAAAGGTGCTAGGAATGAGTACTCAGCTTTTTTACTTTCCTGATATTCGTCATTTGTTTTGCTTATTACTTCTCTTTTGTGTTCTTTTTCTGTTTGTTACATTAAATATTTATTTCTCCAATTCTTCTATATAACTGCTGACCAAATGCTATAGACTATTTTTTCACGGTCACACCTGTCAAATGCTTTTACAAACCACATCTACGTTTTGACTTTCTTGCAAAACTTGAGTGATTGTGTTGTAATGATCTAAGAGTTGTAGCAAGGAAGATCTTTCTGTTCTGGACCCACGGGTTCTGTCTCATACCTTTCTATAAAAAAGGTAAAAATAGGTAACTCAGCACCCTTTCAAGGAATTTTTTATATGCAATAAATAATAATATTTATTTTTACAAGTACATGACACAACTTATACAGACCCAGCTGACGTCAATAACATACTATGTACATAGAAAGTCCCTGGTTATGCAGTGCATCTCGGGCAAATTAGGTTAATTTTGTCCCTAGGATGCGACCCACACCAGTCGGTTATCACCCAGGTACCTACTTGCTGCTAGGTGAACAGGGACAGCAGGTGTCTTAAGGAAACACACCTCAATGTTTCCACCCGTGATATTAGCCCTACTAGTTTGTAATCGTTCCTTTAGTTGTGCTCTCTGTTTAAGACTCATTAAGCTTGACCTGTATGCGACATGTCTCTCATTCACCAACCTCTCAGTATTCTACCTCTGATCTAATGATATGTCGTACAAACTTGTCGAATTACCCTTACCTTACTAATCAAATTCAATGCGACTGCTCAAAAAGTGCTAACATACGAGCCTGGCCCATGGCCGGGCTCCGAGAGTAATGAAACCCTCGAAACTCTTCAAAGGCACACACACACATTATATATAATTATATATAATTATATATATATATATATATATATATATATATATATATATATATATATATATATATATATATATATATATATATATATATATATATATATATATATATATATATATATATATATATATATATATATATATATAACATGCGAATAATTTTTGCTAGGAACGCATATTTGTCTTTGGTAATACCAGAGTGAAGACCGTTAGGGAGGGAGGCGTCATCGAGACCCGTTACACCAGGAGCGCTCTCCTCAAGGACACGAGAAAGTCTTGCCAGATAAACAAAAACAACACCACATTTCCACGTCATATATGGTGACCATTTGCCAGATAGTCCAGGGTTTCTGCTTCTGCTTGTAATAAAATACGCGATAAAGCCCACAACTTGAACAACCAGAAAGACAGCAATAGGAGGAAGGTGGTGCCTGTCTGTGACAAGGTGATGTCACTTGTCAGCAGGGTGACTGCCTCAGGGTAAGCATGAGGTATTAGCCTCCGCATCCATCCGTTATCCGCTCTCCAGGGATTAGAAGGTTTTGCCTCGAGGGGCGAGTTTACTGGGCAGCGGCACTCACCTTACCAGAAAACATACCATCTGAGATGCGTAGATAAATGGTTCAGAGAACGGACGTTGATAAATTAGACACATGTGCGACACTTGGATGTCAACAAAGATACCAAGTGTTGTACATTTGTCTAATATATCGACCATCTGAGATGTCTTACCCTCCGCTACACGTTTACACATACTGTAGTTTTTGATACTCCAGTCTGCAGAGGTTTCATTTTCATTTTCCTTGACATTCCAATTTACAGTATTTCCCTCGAAGCGTTTCTTCTGGTCCTGGTACTTGATTTTCTAGTGGTAGTACCTCCTTTGTTTTATCTTCAATTTCCACTTCTCCATTTTCTTGAATCTTGTTTTGACTTCATGCGGCTAGCACAAACAGCCTTGATGAATAAGACACATGCGCAACACTTGGATATTTCTTGCTAAAACGTTTCGCCCATACAACAGATTTCTTCAGTTAAGTACAAGTTATTTTAATATTGAAGACAGTGGAAAAAGACAGGCCTTAATATATAAGATATAATAAAAACAATCGAAAACAGGCGAGTTTAATAATGCAAAACAAGCCACATGGGATGGAAGTCTTTAGCTCAAGATCTTTCGCACTCTCGTGCGTCGTCAGGAGCTATGTAATGTTGCACGATAGCAACAGGAAGGAGAACGTGTCAGTGGCTGCTACTGACACATTCTGCCTTGCCTCAGAGAATTTCCCCTTCTACCTGTTGCTGTCTTGCAACATTGCAAAGCTCCTGATGACGCACAAGTGCGAAAGATCTTGAGCTAAAGATTTCCATTCCTCATGTGACTTGCTCTGCATATAAGGTATATATATATATATATATATATATATATATATATATATATATATATATATATATATATATATATATATATATATATATATATATATATATATATACAAGACATCGACACCATGCCTAACCCTTCTAGGGTAGGGTAGGTGCCTGAGCCCGAGCTTACAGCTCACAAGACTGTCATTCCCATTAGCTCCCTTGGGGCGGGGATGGCAGACCAGAGAGGCCTAGCTTGTGGTTAGGCCTAGGGACAGTTGGTCCCAAAGATGAGGAAGTACATGTGCCTCCTCCCATGGGAGACTTAGGTCTCAGACACTCCCTAAAGAGGGAGCCAAGGCCGGGCCACCACTTGGAAAAGGCCCGGGCCGGGAGAATACCGGTGAATCTTTAATAATAATAATAATATATATGAGAGATACTAACGTGAGGTAATTTAACCTTGTATATTTCATTTATGCATTTGTCATTATTATATACCTTGTTATAGAAGTTATTCATTTAGTTCCAAAGTCTTGACTGAAAGTGGTCAGTCCCTGAACCTTGATGTCTAAGAGACTAGCCCACCTTCAAGTATGGGCCAGTGGACCTATTGTAGTGGTCTATTTCTTTCTTATGGCTGAAAACTCCCACCATAATAATAATAATAATAATAATAATAATAATAATAATAATAATAATAATATATTTATACAAGTACAAGGTATACCGTTATAGCTGACATCAGTGACATACTACTATATAGAAAGCCGCTTGTTATGCAGAGCATTTCGGGCAAATTAGGTCAATTTTGTCCCAGGATGCGACCCACACTAGTCGACTAACACCCAGGTACCCATTTTACTGATTACCTGGAGGTTATTCCGGGGATCAACGCCCCCGCGGCCCAGTCCATGACCAGGCCTCCCGATGGATCAGGGCCTGATCAACCAGGCTGTTACTGCTGGCCGCACGCAGTCCAACGTACGAGCCACAGCCCGGCTGATCCGGCACTGACTTTAGGTATGTGTCCAGCTCTCTCTTGAAGGCAGCCAGGGGTTTATTGGCAATTCCCCTAATGCTTGATGGGAGGCTGTTAAACAGTTTTGGGCCCCGGACACTTATGGTGTTTTCCCTTAGTGTACCAATGGCGCCCCTACTTTTTATTGGGGGCATTTTGCATCGCCTGCCCAGTCTTTTACTTTCGTAGGGAGTGATTTCTGTGTGCAGATTTAGGACCATTCCTTCCAAGATTTTCCAAGTGTAGATTATGATATATCTCTCCCTCCTGCGTTCCAACGAGTACAAGTCAAGTGCTTCCAAGCGTTCCCAGTAGTTAAGGTGCTTGACAGAACTTATACGTGCAGTAAAGGATCTCTGTACACCCTCTAGATCTGCGATTTCACCTGCTTTGAATGGAGATGTTAATGTACAGCAGTATTCCAGCCTAGAGAGAACAAGTGATTTGAAAAGGATCATCATGGGCTTGGCATCTCTCGTTTTGAAAGTTCTCATTATCCATCCTATCATTTTCTTTGCACGTGCGATCGTGGCACTGTTGTGATCCTTGAAAGTGAGATCCTCAGACATTACTACTCCCAGGTCCCTTACATTAGTTTTCCGCTCTATTGTGTGGCCGGAGTCAGTAGTATACTCTGTTCTAGTTATTATCTCCTCCAGTTTTCCATAACGGAGTAGTTGGAATTTGTCCTCATTGAACATCATATTGTTTACCGTTGCCCATTGGAAAACTTTGTTTATATCTTCTTGGAGATTAACCGCGTCCTCAGCAGATGACAGCCTCATGCAGATCCTAGTATCATCCGCAAAGGATGATACGGTGCTGTGGTGTATATCTCTGTTTATGTCTGATATGAGGATAAGGAATAAGATGGGGGCGAGTACTGTGCCTTGTGGAACAGAGCTCTTCACTACGACAGCCTCCGATTTAACTCTGTTGACCACTACTCTTTGTGTTCGATTTGTTAGGAAGTTGAAGATCCATCTCCCCACTTTCCCAGTTATTCCTTTAGCACGTATTTTATGGGCTATTACGCCATGATCGCATTTGTCAAATGCTTTTGCAAAGTCTGTGTATATTACATCTGCATTCTGATTTTCTTCCAGTGCATCCAAGGCCATGTCATAGTGATCCAGTAGTTGTGAGAGGCAGGAGCGACCTGCCCTGAACCCATGTTGCCCTGGATTGTGCCGATTTTGGGAATCCAGGTGATTTGCAATCCTGCTTCTTAGCACTCTTTCAAAGATTTTTATGATGTGGGACGTCAGAGCTATTGGTCTATAGTTCTTAGCTAATGCTTTGCTGCCACCTTTATGGAGTGGGGCTATATCCGTTGTTTTAAGTGACTGTGGAATTTCACCCATGTCCAAGCTCCTCCTCCATAGTGTACTTAGGGCACACGAGAGGGGTTTCTTGCAGTTCTTAATGAAAACAGAGTTCCACGAGTCTGGGCCCGGGGCTGAGTGCATAGGCATGTTGTCAATGGTTTTTTCGAAATCTATCGGAGTTAGGGTAATGTCGGAAATCTGGCATACATTTATGGAGTTTTGAGGCTCATTCATGAAGAAATCATTTGGGTCGTCGATCCTCAGACCGATTAGTGGTTCATTAAACACAGAGTCGTACTGGGATTTCAATATTTCACTCATTTCCTTGTTGTCATCTGTGTAAGTCCCATCCTGTCTGAGTAAGGGCCCGATACTAGATGTGGTATTTGCCTTGTTTTTGGCATATGAAAAGAAATATTTTGAATTTCTTTCAATTTCACTAATAGCTTTAAGCTCCTCCTGCCTCTCCTGGTTCCTGTAAGAGTCATTTAGCTTAAGTTCGATAGTTTCCACTTCCCTGGTCAGCGCCTCCTTTCGTGTATCAGATGGGTGAACATAGACAACCAGTTTAAGGAAACACGCCCAGTGCTTCTACCTTCGCCGGGAATCGAACCTGGACCCTCGCCTTGTGAAGCGAGAGCTTTAGCCACCAGGCCACGGGGCACCGTAACGCTCGCCCTCCCATGACACTACATGTATAAGTACTCATTGCCCAAACTTCCTTAAAATTATGCTAAAATATTCATTGGACGAGAAAGGAGTGATCTGCTACAGTCATCAATACTATCCTTCAGCGACACCGATCATGCAGCACTCACCCCACACCTGCTATACTACACCGATCATGCAGCACTCACCCCACACCTGCTATACTACACCGATCATGCAGCACTCACCCCACACCTGCTATACTACACCGATCATGCAGCACTCACCCCACACCTGCTATACTACACCGATCATGCAGCACTCACCCCACACCTGCTATACTATACCGATCATGCAGCACACCCCACACCTGCTATACTACACCGATCATGCAGCACTCACCCCACACCTGCTATACTACACCGATCATGCAGCACTCACCCCACACCTGCTATACTACACCGATCATGCAGCACTCACCCCACACCTGCTATACTCTAATTATTTTCAACTTATTTAACCTAAATTTTATCATCTTCGACTTGGTTAAATAATTCCTCATAATCTGCGACGTGGTTAAATAATTCCTCATAATCTGCGACGTGGTTAAATAATTCCTCATAATCTGCGAGGTGGTTAAATAATTCCTCATAATCTGCGACGTGGTTAAATAATTCCTCATAATCTGGAACGTGGTTAACCAATTCCTCATCCTGGACTTCGCTAATCAATTCCTCATCACCTGGAATTTGCTCACCAAAAACTCGCACTTAGGAACAACTGCAGTAAGGCTTACTGGCTCAAAGAAGGAAAGAAAAGATTCAAGTTAGAGGAAAGTCTGACGAAAGGAAAGACAAAAAAAAATGCAGAAGACAGGTCAAGAGGAAAATAAGAGAAAGAAGCAAAGGCACAAGTGTTTCGAAGATTAGGACACGTGGCAATGTCCTGGGAAAGGCGGACATCTACAGAGGCAAAGGTCTGGGAGGTTACCTGGAGGTTATTCCGGGGATCAACGCCCCCGCGGCCCGGTCCATGACCAGGCCTCCCGATGGATCAGGGCCTGATCAACTAGGCTGTTACTGCTGGCCGCACGCAGTCCAACGTACGAGCCACAGCCCGGCTGATCCGCCACTGACTTTAGGTATCTGTCCAGCTCTCTCTTGAAGGCAGCCAGGGGTTTATTGGCAATTCCCCTAATGCTTGATGGGAGGCTGTTGAACAGTTTTGGGCCCCGGACACTTATGGTGTTTTCTCTTAGTGTACCAATGGTGCCCCTACTTTTTATTGGGGGCATTTTGCATCGCCTGCCCAGTCTTTTACTTTCGTAGGGAGTGATTTGTGTGTGCAGATTTGGGACCATTCCTTCCAAGGTTTTCCAAGTGTAGATTATGATATATCTCTCCCTCCTGCGTTCCAACGAGTACAAGTCAAGTGCTTCCAAGCGTTCCCAGTAGTTAAGGTGCTTGACAGAACTTATACGTGCAGTAAAGGATCTCTGTACACTCTCTAGATCTGCGATTTCACCTGCTTTGAATGGAGATGTTAATGTACAGCAGTATTCCAGCCTAGAGAGAACAAGTGATTTGAAAAGGATCATCATGGGCTTGGCATCTCTCGTTTTGAAAGTTCTCATTATCCCTCCTATCATTTTCTTTGCACGTGCGATCGTGGCACTGTTGTGATCCTTGAAAGTGAGATCCTCAGACATTACTACTCCCAGGTCCCTTACATTATTTTTCCGCTCTATTGTATGGCCGGAGTCAGTAGTATACTCTGTTCTAGTTATTATCTCCTCCAGTTTTCCATAACGGAGTAGTTGGAATTTGTCCTCATTGAACATCATATTGTTTACCGTTGCCCACTGGAAAACTTTGTTTATATCTTCTTGGAGGTTAACAGCGTCCTCAGCAGATGACAGCCTCATGCAGATCCTAGTATCATCCGCAAAGGATGATACGGTGCTGTGGTGTATATCTCTGTTTATGTCTGATATGAGGATAAGGAATAAGATGGGGGCGAGTACTGTGCCTTGTGGAACAGAGCTCTTCACTATGGCAGCCTCCGATTTAACTCTGTTGACCACTACTCTTTGTGTTCGATTTGTTAGGAAGTTGAAGATCCATCTCCCCACTTTCCCAGTTATTCCTTTAGCACGTATTTTATGGGCTATTACGCCATGATCGCATTTGTCAAATGCTTTTGCAAAGTCTGTGTATATTACATCTGCATTCTGATTTTCTTCCAGTGCATCCAAGGCCATGTCATAGTGATCCAGTAGTTGTGAGAGGCAGGAGCGACCTACCCTGAACCCATGTTGCCCTGGATTGTGCAGATTTTGGGAATCCAGGTGATTTGCAATCCTGCTTCTTAGCACTCTTTCAAAGATTTTTATGATGTGGGATGTCAGAGCTATTGGTCTATAGTTCTTAGCTAATGCTTTGCTGCCACCTTTATGGAGTGGGGCTATATCCGTTGTTTTAAGTGACTGTGGAATTTCACCCATGTCCAAGCTCCTCCTCCATAGTGTACTTAGGGCACGCGAGAGGGGTTTCTTGCAGTTCTTAATGAAAACAGAGTTCCACAAGTCTGGGCCCGGGGCTGAGTGCATAGGCATGTTGTCAATGGCTTTTTCGAAATCTATCGGAGTTAGGGTAATGTCGGAAATCTGGCATACATTTATGGAGTTTTGAGGCTCATTCATGAAGAAATCATTTGGGTCGTCGATCCTCAGACCGATTAGTGGTTCACTAAACACAGAGTCGTACTGGGATTTCAATATTTCACTCATTTCCTTGTTGTCGTCTGTGTAAGTCCCATCCTGTCTGAGTAAGGGCCCGATACTAGATGTGGTATTTGCCTTGTTTTTGGCATATGAAAAGAAATATTTTGAATTTCTTTCAATTTCACTAATAGCTTTAAGCTCCTCCTGCCTCTCCTGGTTCCTGTAAGAGTCATTTAGCTTAAGTTCGATATTTTCCACTTCCCTGGTCAGCGCCTCCTTTCGTGTATCAGATATTCTAGCACTCCTGAGGAGCTCAGTGACTCTTCGTCGTCTTCTGTAGAGGGAGCGTCTTTTTCTCTCCAGTTTACTCCTGCTCTTCTTCTTTCTTAGGGGAATATGCCTAGAACATGCTTCGGCTACCAGGAAGTTGATCCTTTCAAGGCACTGGTTTGGATCCATGTCATTTAAGACATCTTCCCAACATGTTTCGTTTAGGACATGGTTTACCTGGTCCCAGTTGATGTTCTTGTTGAAATTGTATTTTGTGAAGACACCTTCACAGGTACATACATTCTGCTGTTCAGGACCCCTATGCATGTACGTCTGGACTTCGATTAGATTGTGATCGGAATTAGTTGTTTTTTATATTCTTATGTCTCTTATCAGGTCCTCATTATTTGTGAAGATAAGGTCAAGTGTGTTTTCTAGTCTTGTTGGCTCCACTATCTGCTGGCTTAAGGTGTGTTTTTCGCAGAGACTTAGTAGCTCATGTGTGTGTGACCTTTCATCTGCGCTACCTCCGGGGATTGTTTCAGCTATAACATTATTTGCTACATTCTTCCATTTTGTATGCCTTAGGTTGAAATCACCAAGCAGTAAGATGTTTGGGGATGGAGCACAGCCATTTTATTATCTGGTTGACCAGGCAAGCACCAGAAAAAGCCTGGCCCAAGGCCGGGCTCCGAGAGTAGGAAAGCACTTGAAACTTCTATAGCAGTTATATCTACCTGGAGGGTGTTCCGGGGGGTCAACGCCCCCGACCCAGTCCTTGACCAGGCCTCAAGGTGGATCAGGGCCTGGTAAATCAGGCTGTTACTGCTGGCCGCATGTAGTCCAACGCACGAACCACAGCCGGGTTGATCCGGCACTGACTTTAAGTATCTGTCCAGCTCCCTCTTGAAGATAACCAGGGGTCTATTGATAATTCCCCTTATGGCTGGTGGGAGGCTGCTGAACAGTCTGGGCCCCAGACATTCATTGTATTTTCTCTTAGTGTAATAAGTCACTCTGTCTGACTTTTTTGGGTTATCCCAGGTTCTCTACACATATGCTGCTATGTATGATAATTCTATGTAACTGTATTTGTGTATACCTGAATAAACTTACTTACTTACTTGCGTGTTACAAATCCTGCCGTCGTGCACCTGCCATGTACAGTCATGTATAACCCTCGCACCATGCCTTCGATTTTTCTGGCAATAAGTTATTTCACATTTATTTTTACATATAGTTAACTGTTTTCAATAATATGAAATCGTAATTACAAAACAGTTTATCATTAGTTAACATAGTCACCGAAGAAAATGGTGCATAACAGCTTTCATTGGGACGAGGTTTCGTTCCATGTAGAGCTATTGTCATGGCATGATAAGTCTCTGCGCAGGGCTTGTTGTGCAATGTGGTATTTATTGACTATTGACGGCACTACGCCGACATCATTAAATTTACCAAGAGACCGACGTTTGTACAATGAGAGGAGTATATCTGAGAATTTTATATATATATATATATATATATATATATATATATATATATATATATATATATATATATATATATATATATATATATAAATCGCAAACAAGCGACACAAGATGCAAAAAACTACAGGGGGAGAGGAAAGATAGCTCTAGGCCTTTCGTGTTGCAATCAACACATCATCAGGAGCTTGCAATGTTACAGGAAAGCGGATAAAATCTGAGCAAATACGTTCAGAGCGTTTTTGCTAACAAATATAGGTGTGTGTGTGTGTGTGTGTGTGTGTGTGTGTGTGTGTGTGTGTGTGTGTGTGTGTGTGTGTGTGTGTGTGTGTGTGTGTGTGTGTGTGTGTGTGTGCGCTAAAAGTTTCAGAACTGAAAGATCATGCCTCTCACAACTGCTGAATCACTATCGCAGAATAACGGAGACAGTGGAAGAAAGCCAAAACGTAGATATGATATACACACATTTTGCAAAGGCATCTGACAAATGCGATCATTGGGTGATACAGCAAACATAGATAAAACACACGTCACAGTTTTGTATCATTTGAAAGTGACACTCAAATAAGCATGAAAGTTACGTCGGTAGAAGACAGTGAAAAATCGCAGTGGGGAACATGATGTTCAGTGGTGATAAGTTCCAGCTGCTTAGGTATGGAAAGACTGAAGAATTCAAAGAAACTGTATGCAAAACTTTAAAGGATCACCAAATAGAAAGAATGGAATACGTGTAAGGCCTGGGAGTAATTATCCCTTTATACCTGCTGACCTTTCTTTCAAAAATCACAATAAGGTCAAGGTCGTGACAGGGTGGATAATGAGAACTTTCAAAAGAAGGTAAATGGTGCCAATGTGACACTTTTCAAATCGCTCATGCTCTTTCATTTGGAATATTGCACAGTGTTGACGGCCTAGTTCAAGGAAGGAAAGATAGAGCTGGAACAGATAGAGATAGTTTACTGTCCGCATATAGCCAACAAAATATTTAAATTACTGGGAACGCATTAGTCCTATATGTGTGTGCTTACTGGAGCGGAGGAGAGAGATACACAATAGTATATACCTGAAAAGTACTTGAGGGCCTTGCCCCACTTCTGCACACTGTAATAATATACTGGACTGAGAGATACCTGGAGTTTACCTGGAGAGAGTTCCGGGGGTCAACGCCCCCGCGGCCCGGTCTGTGACCAGGGAGGAAAATAAACCTAATGAAAAGCAAGGGTGCAGTGGGCACAATAAGGGAGCACTGCATCAACATTCGTG
Organism: Cherax quadricarinatus; assembly: GCF_038502225.1. Taxonomy (NCBI): domain Eukaryota; kingdom Metazoa; phylum Arthropoda; class Malacostraca; order Decapoda; family Parastacidae; genus Cherax; species Cherax quadricarinatus. Next base: position 11,160,617 of record NC_091326.1, on the reverse strand, counting down.
GTCCCAGATAATTCATCATCTTACTAGAAGATATTAGAAACACTGTTGGGTCAAGTGTAGAAGTCCTCAAGAGAAAACTAGATAAGTATCTTCACCAGGTGCCAGATCAACCAGGCTGTGATGGATATGTGGGGCAGCGGACCACCAGCAACAACAATCTGGTTGACCAGGCAAGCACCAGACGAGCCTGGCCCAAGACCGGGCTCTGGGAGTAGAAAAACTCTCAGAACTCATCAAGGTATATCAAGAGTACAAAAGCATAGTATTCAATTTAACCAGAGTCCAGTGTTAATAACCTCCAGTAGTTGAAGCACTTAAAGGAGAAAGACACGTTCACCATTTTCCGTTTAGCCTAATATACAAAATACCCAGCCTACCTACATCCTTGTATAACTAACATTCATGTACCCATTATTGTAAGCTGATCCTCTCTTTTAAAGTTGATGTAAATAACTCAGTTTACCGTATTCCTAATATATCTCCTTTTATTGTAGGTGATTTTCACACAGTTGAGTTACTCAGCTGCTTAAACTTTTAAGGTTTAATAATAAGATATTACAAAGACCCCAATGAAGGCAACTTTGTCTGACTTTCCTGGTTTATCCTAGGTAATTTACAATATATATGATAATGTTACTTATGTGTACCTGTACCTAAATAAACTTATTTATTTACTATTCTTACACAAAAATAATTCAAACTGTACGTCAGTACATTTTGAATTTTCACAAAGTATCAGTTAACATTAATGTCCATTATCCAAGCCAGGCAACAACTACCTTCTAAAAATGAGTTAAATATTAAAACAAGACTAACATAACTGAGAAGAAAACAGCAAGTACAACACAACCAATAATTCCACTGCAGCAGATGACGTCAAGAAGAGGTGCAGAGAGGGGCTAGGAGGGAGGCTAGGATAAAAGAACCAGCATCCCTCCCTCCAAGAAGACTGGAGGTCAGGTGGGGGTAGAGATAGACAACTAGCACCCCTCCATGAAGGAAGGGAGCAAATAAGAGGTGGAGAATAGGAGACGAGAGGTGAGTATCGGAGGCGGGAGGTCGTGATAGGAGACGGGATGTGGGGGTCGGAGATGGGAGGCAGGGACAGATGGGAGGCAGGGATTGGAGATGGGAGGTACTAGGGATAGGAGGAGACGGGAGGATGGAATAAGAGCCCCTCCCAACACCACTACCAAGAGAGCACGTGGAGGGCGCAACACGTGCGCTCACCCACCACCCTCAACACATCAATATATCACTTCCTATCATAAAATAAAAGTTTAAAGATAAAACCCTGACTCAGTATTGAGGAAACCCTTAATGAGGAGATGGTGGTGGAGTATCTGCAGCGGAACCAAGATATAAAATAAAGTTAGCTGATTGCAATAACGGGGTCCGGCCATTTAAACACCAGTTCTTGCAATGGCTGTTAATCTACATTTTAGCAAGAATAAACAACTCATCTAGCTGTAGTGCTGTAGTATAATGCTGTAACATTCGCAAGTATGCAAACTGTAAGTTGTACATAACGAGCAACACTATATGTTTGATGGAGCAAGATAGAGTGAGTGGCGGTGTTTGGCAGCTGTGTCAGTTGTCATGGTGACGGCCGCCCACGTGACCTCCACTAACTAACGTTCTCTCCCACAACCAACGTTCCCACTAACGTTTTATCATCACCACAACCACAAGAGATACTCGCACACTCTGCTCACAGTTCTACCTCAACGTGTATATTAATTACCCAGTATGGACAATTTTTAAAAGATATTGCAACGCCAAAAATTCGCTCTACCAATAATTATTAATTTATATAGAGCAAAAGGAAACAGTTCACTATACTGCTCCTTTTATGACTGTTTTACCACGGGTGTGTGTTAGTTACCATTTTGTCCTAGGCACATGTCGATTAGACACTAGGCCTGTTGTGTATGTGTGTGTGCATATCTGTGTGTGTGTGTGTGTGTGCATATTTCTGTGTGCATGTGTATATCTCGGTGCATGTGTATATCTCTGTGTGCATGTGTATATCTGTGTGCGTGTGTATTATATCTGGGTGTGCGTGTGTATATCTGTGGGTGTGCCTGTGTATATCTGTGGGTGTGTGCACATATATGTGTGCGTGTGTATATCTGTGTGCGTGTGTATATCTGTGTGCGTGTGTATATCTGTGTGCGTGTGTATGTGTGCGTGTGTATATCTGTGTGCGTGTGTATATCTGTGTGCGTGTGTATATCTGTGTGCGTGTGTATATCTGTGTGCGTGTGTATATCTGTGTGCGTGTGTATATCTGTGTGCGTGTGTATATCTGTGTGCGTGCATGTGCACGTGTGTGTGTGTGGGTGTGCATGCGCGCATGTGGGTAATATACCATCTTATTTTAATATACCACTACTGCTGAGATAAACTGACAAATAATTTTTAAACAACTCTCATAGCTTGTAATAGTGTGTTTAAACAGGACTTCTGTACACTAATATTAGCAAGACTAAACATTAGTTACTATGTAGGAACACAAGTAGTGTATCATGAGATCAAAATCAAATATAGAAAATCACTATCTTGTAACCAATATTCAAAATCATGATCTTTGATTGTTCAATACTCACAATATATAAACGTTTATTTATACTTGATGACTGAAGCACCATTATGGAAATACAGTAATCAATGAGCCTCTTTCTAGTGTATAAAATTTACATACTTGAAACTGAGAAATCCAAATGGTAGTACAACAACATGCTACCTCACACCAATGTAGCAGAGCGCTTATGAGTGACTCTAGCAGGAACTGCCTGGTGCAGAGGAGCAGCATGTGTACTCACCTAGTTGTACTCACCTAGTTGAGGTTGCGGGGGTCGAGTCCGAGCTCCTGGCCCCGCCTCTTCACTGATCGCTACTAGGTCACTCTCCCCGAGCCGTGAGCTTTATCATACCTCTGCTTAAAGCTATGTATGGATCCTGCCTCCACTACATCGCTTCCCAAACTATTCCACTTACTGACTACTCTGTGGCTGAAGAAATACTTCCTAACATCCCTGTGATTCATCTGTGTCTTCAGCTTCCAACTGTGTCCCCTTGTTACTGTGTCCAATCTCTGGAACATCCTGTCTTTGTCCACCTTGTCAATTCCCCTCAGTATTTTGTATGTCGTTATCATGTCCCCCCTATCTCTCCTGTCCTCCAGTGTCGTCAGGTTGATTTCCCTTAACCTCTCCTCGTAGGACATACCTCTTAGCTCTGGGACTAGTCTTGTTGCAAACCTTTGCACTTTCTCTAGTTTCTTTACGTGCTTGGCTAGGTGTGGGTTCCAAACTGGTGCCGCATACTCCAATATGGGCCTAACGTATACGGTGTACAGGGTCCTGAACGATTCCTTATTAAGATGTCGGAATGCTGTTCTGAGGTTTGCTAGGCGCCCATATGCTGCAGCAGTTATTTGGTTGATGTGTGCTTCAGGAGATGTGCCTGGTGTTATACTCACCCCAAGATCTTTTTCCTTGAGTGAGGTTTGTAGTCTCTGACCCCCTAGACTGTACTCCGTCTGCGGCCTTCTTTGCCCTTCCCCAATCTTCATGACTTTGCACTTGGTGGGATTGAACTCCAGGAGCCAATTGCTGGACCAGGTCTGCAGCCTGTCCAGATCCCTTTGTAGTTCTGCCTGGTCTTCGATCGAGTGTATTCTTCTCATCAACTTCACGTCATCTGCAAACAGGGACACCTCAGAGTCTATTCCTTCCGTCATGTCGTTCACAAATACCAGAAACAGCACTGGTCCTAGGACTGACCCCTGCGGGACCCCGCTGGTCACAGGTGCCCACTCTGACACCTCGCCACGTACCATGACTCGCTGCTGTCTTCCTGACAAGTATTCCCTGATCCATTGTAGTGCCTTCCCTGTTATCCCTGCTTGGTCCTCCAGTTTTTGCACCAATCTCTTGTGTGGAACTGTGTCAAACGCCTTCTTGCAGTCCAAGAAAATGCAATCCACCCACCCCTCTCTCTCTTGTCTTACTGCGGTCACCATGTCATAGAACTCCAGTAGGTTTGTGACACAGGATTTCCCGTCCCTGAAACCATGCTGGCTGCTGTTGATGAGATCATTCCTTTCTAGGTGTTCCACCACTCTTCTCCTGATAATCTTCTCCATGATTTTGCATACTATACATGTCAGTGACACTGGTCTGTAGTTTAGTGCTTCATGTCTGTCTCCTTTTTTAAAGATTGGGACTACATTTGCTGTCTTCCATGCCTCAGGCAATCTCCCTGTTTCGATAGATGTATTGAATATTGTTGTTAGGGGTACACATAGCGCCTCTGCTCCCTCTCTCAATACCCATGGGGAGATGTTATCTGGCCCCATTGCCTTTGAGGTATCTAGCTCACTCAGAAGCCTCTTCACTTCTTCCTCGGTTGTGTGCACTGTCCAGCACTTGGTGGTGTGCCCCACCTCTCCGTCTTTCTGGAGTCCCTTCTGTCTCCTCTGTGAACACTTCTTTGAATCTCTTGTTGAGTTCTTCACATACTTCACGGTCATTTCCTGTTGTCTCTCCTCCTTCCTTCCTTAGCCTGATTACCTGGTCCTTGACTGTTGTTTTCCTCCTGATGTGGCTGTACAACAGTTTCGGGTCAGATTTGGCTTTCGCTGCTATGTCATTTTCATATTGTCTTTGGGCCTCCCTTCTTATCTGTGCATATTCGTTTCTGGCTCTACGACTGTTCTCCTTATTCTCCTGGGTCCTTTGCCTTCTATATTTCTTCCATTCCCTAGCACACTTGGTTTTTGCCTCCCTGCACCTTTGGGTAAACCATGGGCTCATCCTGGCTTTTTCATTACTCCTGTTACCCTTGGGTACAAACCTCTCCTCAGCCTCCTTGCATTTTGTTGCTACATATTCCATCATCTCATTAACTGGCTTCCCTGCCAGTTCTCTGTTCCACTGAACCCCGTTCAGGTAGTTCCTCATTCCTGTGTAGTCCCCTTTCTTGTAGTTTGGCTTCATTCGTCCTGGCCTTCCTGCTTCTCCCTCCACTTGTAGCTCTACTGTGTATTCGAAGCTTAAAACCACATGGTCACTGGCCCCAAGGGGTCTTTCATATGCGATGTCCTCGATATCTGCACTACTGAAGGTGAATACTAAGTCCAGCCTTGCTGGTTCATCCTCTCCTCTCTCTCTTGTAGTGTCCCTTACGTGTTGGTACATGAAGTTCTCCAGTACCATCTCCATCATCTTAGCCCTCCATGTATCTTGGCCCCCATGTGGGTCCAAGTTCTCCCAATCGATCTCCTTGTGGTTAAAGTCACCCATGATCAGGAGCTTTGCCCTGCATGCATGAGCTCTTCTGGCCACTCTAGCCAGTGTGTCAACCATCGCTCTATTGCTCTCGTCGTACCAACTCTCGTGTGTGTGTGTGTGTGTGTGTGTGTGTGTGTGTGTGTGTGTGTGTGTGTGTGTGTGTGTGTTTGATGAGTTCAAGTTTCTACTCCCGGAGCCCGGCCATGGTCCAGGCTCGTCAAATATCACAACACTTACCCTAGCTTAGCTTAGCCTTGCTAGAGAGCGGGAGGGAAGTGATGCTGAGGCGAGGGAGAGGGAAACAGAGAACATAAGAAAGAAGTAACACCGCAGCAGGCCTACTGGCCCATGCGAGGCAGGTCTAAGTCTCCCACCGGCTAAAAAGTGGATTAAGGCAAATGGGGGAGGGTAACTGGGAATGAAAAGAATATAAAGGGGAAAATTAGTAAAGGGAAAACTGTGAATAACTTAAAATACTGACTATATACTCTCCGGAGTGAATGAGAGATGCATGATAACATATATGTGGAAGATACTTGAGGACCTAGTCTCGTACCTACACACCAACTTGCTGGGGGGATTATCATGGGGGAGCGCTAAACCCGTAGGGATTATACAGCGCCTGGAGAGGGGGAGCGGAAGGCATTCGGGCTTAATTCCGGGAATTGGAGCACAGATCCAATTCCCTAGATCAAGAGCCCCCAGTACGCCCCTCACCAGGGAGAGGGAGAGTTACGGGAGGCAGCGAAAATTCAACCAGTTAAAATCAACGTCACATCCCTGGTCCGCGACTTTTCAACCTGCAACCAGCTGGTATCAGAAATGCTGCCGGAACAATTGCAAAAGTCTTCAAAGAGGAATCTCGATCACTATCTCCGCTAAGTGCCAAATCAAGCAGGTTGTGATGGACATGTGGGCCAGCGGGACACCAACATCAACAACTAGGTTGACCAGAAAAAGCAACAGAAAAGCTGGCCTCAAACCGGGGTGCTGGGAGGGGGAGGTGGGTAGGAAGACTCTCAAAACCGATAACAAGTATATTACAGGTCACAAGTACAATCAGCAGTAACCAAAACCACCAGCAGCACCACAACTACCTCAACCACCACCAACCCCGTATCAGCACCACAACTACCACCATCAGTACCAGGCAATGAACATTATCACCATCACCACCACAACCATGAGCATCACCACCATCATGACCGGCAAAACTACCAGCTCCGTTATCAAAACCATAAGCAGCATCAGCAGCATTACAACCAACAATACTGTCAGTCACGTCATCAGCACTACAACCACGGCTATAAGTAGCAGCAGCAGCAGCAGCAGCACTACGAGCCTTCTCTTCTTAAGACTTTTAATATTAAAGTTGTATTTAAAAATCTTGATACAGTAAAAAAAAACTTTTGATAAAGAATTCCCCCCAAAATGCTGACGGATGTGTCTATAAGATTCCTTGTAAAATTTGCGATAAAGTTTATTACGGTCAAACTGGTAAAAATCTCGAACTTAGATTAAAACAACATAAATATAGCATTAGAACTGGACAAGATTCCAATGCTCTATTTATTCATGTGAGAGATTTTAACCATCCAATTGATTTTCAAAAAGTTGAGAAAGTTGTATCAAGCAAGTCCATGGTCGACAGGAATATAATTGAATCTTGTTTCATAAAAAGCAGTTTTGAAAATAATATGAATATTTCCTTTGGTTTATATAAATTAGACTCATTTATAATTAATAAAATTTGGTTAAAGTTTAATAATACATTGGACAAGTAATAAACCTTATTTCTTGGGTAGAATATTTTGTTAGTGGGATGTGGTGAGGACCTGTCTAGTTGGACCAGCGGACCTACTGCAGTGTTCCTTTTTTCTTATGAGTCCGGTATTGTCGCGCGTCAGGTGTTTCTTTGTTGTGGGGGTTGACTGTGAGGTGTAGTCTAAGCCCTTTAATTGCCTTCCTTTGATGTATTACTTTCATAGTTCCTTGACAATGTGAGTAGTCACGAAAGCGCTTGGAATTTCACTACTCTTTCACAGTGGTTGTTTTGCATATTTTAAAAATCACCTGTTTACTGTGATCTTACTGCATATATATATATATATATATATATATATATATATATATATATATATATATATATATATATATATATATATATATATATATATATATATATACATACATACATACATACATATATATATATATATATATATATATATATATATATATATATATATATATATATATATATATGCATATATATATATATATATATATATATATATATATATATATATATATATATATATATATATATATATATATATATATATATATATATATATATATTACAACCAACCAACAGTACTGTCAGTCACGTCATCAGCACTACTACAACTACGATCATAAGCAGCAGCACAACCACCGCAATCCCCACCACCCCCAGTATCAGAAATAGTGCAAACAGCAGCAGTTCCAGCAGTAGCAGTACCACCACCATCAGTAGTAGCAACCCTGACTAACACCTACGTCGCCACTGGACAAGTTGACGCAACACACCTGCCACTGCTTATAATGACAACACTAAATGCATCACCTCTTCCTCCATAAATTATACACAAAATATAAAATAAATACAAACTTGGGGCATATTCTTGAACTGACGTGTGCCGTCTATCACTGAGCAACGTCACCAAACCCACAAAAAAAGAGGTTTTTAAGAAGTGCGTCTTGTGAGGGGGGGGGGATAAGGGAGGAGAGAGGGTACAGGTAACATGCTTTCATTCCCAGGGTTTCTTCCTGGTGAGCAATTGCGCAAGGTTCCTCTCTACATCCCACCCCCCCCTCATCCCCTTGCCCCACTCTTAAGGAAAATGGGGGAAGGGGGAGACGCATGTGATTTTATGTGCGTCTGCATCATAGAGCGCTTACGTATTCCCCGTCACGCTCACAGTCAAGTTTACAAGAGCGTTGACTGTCTTGGTTAAGGTGCGTGTGCACTTCCAGATGTGTGTGTGTGTGGGGGGGGGGAAGGGGTAGTCTAAGCTCCTGGGCCCGCCTCTAACTATACTGACTGGCATTAAAGACTTTCCTCTCTCTCTCTCTCTCTCTCTCTCTCTCTCTCTCTCCAGAGCGTTGTCATACATAGTACATTTTTGAAATACTACCTAATGCATTGGCTTCCTATATTTTCTTAAGTAGTTCGTTCCACTTCCACACAACTCTATAACTGAAAAAGCATTTCCCAACGTCTCTATGGCTCATCTGCATTTTTAATTCGTATCTATGTTAAATAAATAACAAAAAGGCACAATACCGTGACTGGAACGATACACAAATAACCCGCACATAAAAGAGAGAAGCTTACGACGACGTTTCGGTCCGACTTGGACCATTGACAGTCACTTTGTAAATGGTCCAAGTCGGACCGAAACGTCGTCGTAAGCTTCTCTCTTTTATGTGCGGGTTATTTGTGCATGTATCTATGTTCCGCTGACCCTGATCCTCTCGTTTAGTCCTATCCATACCACTGATATATCTTTGATGAGTTTTCCAGATGTCTCCCCAGTCCTGTTCTCCGAGGCTTGGAAACAGGTCTCTATGCTGGTAAGTGATCAGATGGGAGGTTCTACGCTGCATATACCCAACTGCTGTGTATACCCAGTTGTTGAGTATAGCTAACTACTGTGTATATCCAACTGCTGTGTATAACCAACTGCCGCCTCTTAACTATTAGCGATCTACTTTCCTGCTTCCTGGCCACAAAGGTCGGGTCACACTACTATAACTGTGTATGGTCTGCCTTGATTATCACTTCGTCCAAGTTTTTTATAACAGCCCCATGACTTACCTGTATTTTTAGCCGCCATCTATTCCCTTTGTCTCCATGTCCTCGCATCTCAACCCCCCTTCCCCGGGCCGATGTTCCTATTCACTATAATCCCATCCGAGAACTCACTGTAATTATTAGGTCTTTCCTGGCCCTTCTCTCTTCTAATGTTGTTAGAATTCATTATGTTACTCTTCGCAGATCTTCCACCTCAGTTACTGCGTCATTCTACTCTCAAATCCTTGCATCTTTACAAGTTTCTACGTGATAAATTAGACACATATGCAACTCTTGGGTATCTTTATTGAGGAAACGTTTCGCCACACAGTGGCTTCATCAGTCCATACGTAGGAGAAACTTGAAGAACAGGAGGAGAATGAGGTAATCAGTCCCTCAACCTTGAGTCGATGTGTTCAGTCCATCAATCTTGAAGGTTGAGGGACTGATTACCTCATTCTCCTCCTGTTCTTCAAGTTTCTCCTACGTATGGACTGATGAAGCCACTGTGTGACGAAACGTTTCCTCAATAAAGATACCCAAGAGTTGCATATGTGTCTAATTTATCAACATGTCGGTTCTCTGAACCATTCATCTACATAAGTTTCTACGTGAGTATGCTTTATTAAGTACAGGCTCCATACTGGCGCCGCATACTCCGGGATGGACCTGACGTAACTTGTATATATGAGATAGAAGTGGCGGAGGCTCTCTCCATTCACAGCTTCCATAGTAGGTATGACAGAGTCAGTCCAGTAAATGTCGACGAAAGCCAACAACAACAACAAAAAAAAAGGCAGGTATCAGGCGCAGTTTCCACCCCAACAACCAACTCGGTACGTACACTACTCGACATCCACACACACCATTCCACAGCCGCCACCCATCACCATAGCCACAGCCACTCGTCAACATAGCTACTACAGCCACCCATCAAAGCTACACCACAGCCACCTATAACATAGCTACACCACAGCCACTCATAGTTATACCACAGCCACCTATCAAGATGGCTACACCACAGCCACCTATCAACATAGCTACACTACAGCCAACCATACAGCTACACCACAGCCACACGCACCACAAGGAGACCTTAACAAGTGTATTCAAACACACGACTACAGCCACACAACACGCACATGATCATAATACGAATCAAATGTACATATTGCCTGCTTGCTGACATCATCGTGACCTTTAACCTAGCATGACCCCGAGAAAGACCTTGTCAATGTCTTAACGTACCTAACTAGCAACACCTACTATCTCCCTCCACGCCAGGCACGTTGAACCTGACGACCTAATATGATAACTAAGATGACTTCATTCCTAGTTTGTGTTGGCATGAAAGTTGGGGCAGTGTGGTGGAGGTGAGTCGTTGTGTTGAAGTGAGGAGTAACACGGTGGTGGTGATGGCAAGCTGTGATGGTGACGTTGGCAGCAGCGTGTGAGGTCAGCTGTTCAGTGTAGCAGGTGTTGCCACTCGCCACTAGTGTTGCTATACCCAACACGTACACAAAAAATGCAATTCAGTGTAGCCAAGGGCACAGCGCCATCCACAGCTATTACCATACTAAACCACAATCCACTACGACGAACAGTGTTACCACAAAATAACAGACTATTGTCACACCTAGCCCCCAACTTTAAAATAAAAAAGTAACTGAAAGTACCTGAACCTGAAGACGATTCAGGTTCAGGTACCATCAAGCCCCCAGCGGCCCGGTCCTAGACCACTCCTCTCAGATGAAGACCTGTTCAGACTATCGTTGCTAGCAGCACGCAACCAAATGTATATTTTCAGCTCGACTGATCAAGATATAATTTGACTACCTTATCAAGTTCTCTCTTGAAGAGAACTACAGTTCTGTTGGTAATTCACCATGTATATGAAGGGAGGGTGCTGATAAGTCTTGGTTCTCTTACATTTACTGAGCTGTTTCTTAGTATACTCAGAGCACCTCTTTTTTCCACTGGAGTTATTTTGTACAGTCGAGCCTCTTACGCTTGTAGGATACATGAAGGATGTTTCCCGGGAGTCAACGCCCCCGTAGCCCGGTCCCAAACCAGGACTCCTGGTGGACCTGGTCAAGCAGGCTATTAGTGCTGCCCGCACACATTCCAACGTACGAATCACAGCCCGGTTGGTCGGGAAGTGATTTGAGGTTGTTATGTTCCCTCTGGAAGACAGAGGTTTGTTGGTAATTCCTCTTACTTACGGAGAGAGGGCCTTGAAGAGTCGGTGTGTAGATATGGGACCAATCTCTCCAGAACTTTTCAAGTGTAAATTATGATGTATCTTTCTCGCCTACGTTCCTCGGAGTACAGTTCAAGGTACTTAAGGCATTCCCAATAATTTAGGAACCTGACTGAATTTATACGGACAATGAAGGTTCTCTGTATTTTCTCAAGTTCTGTCTCAAAAGAGGTTGCTTGTGTGTAACAATATTCCAGTCCAGAGGCACTAGTCTGGCTTAAAACGTAAAATCACTGGCGAAGCATCTCTTGTTCTGAAGGTTCTAGTTATCCAGCCGATCAATATCCTTGAGCTTGTGATAACAACGATGCTGTGAGCCTTGAACGTAAGCTTTGATTTCACCACTCCTAATTCCCTCATATTTCCCTTCCACCCTATTGAGTTACTTGGGGTCTATTTTATACTAAGTTTCAATCTTTAATTAAATTTTTCCATAACGTTGTAACTAAAATTTGTCTTCACTAAGCATCATATTGTTCTGTGGTTCACTGGAAACTTGATTATCATGAGCTTCCAGACTTTTGGCCTTAATGGACGGCTCTCTCTTAGAAATTCCAGTATCGCCAGCAAAGGTTTATATGGCGATGTGACTTATGTTTCTATATCGGATACGAGAATAAAAAAGAGAAGTGATGAGAGTAGTGTACCTTGAGGAACACAACATTTCACTCAGGCAGACTCCTGATATTTGTTGACTATTACTATTACAGCCCGAATTGTTAGAAAAAAAGCTACTACAGCACAAGAGTGCTGCTCATACTCTTCGTGAGCAACACGTACACACACACACACTCAGCAGTCATCAATCACTTGTGTAACTGCTACGCCGCAATGAAGAAACTTAAGAACTGTTCAAACACTTTGATGCAACACTAGCTAGCTTACATGAACTACTTCACCGGAACACACGCACCTCTCACCACCCTTTCCCGCAGGCACGGCTCGGTGAGTGCACACACGGGGCCACATATAGGCGAGTACACACACACATACACACACACACACACACACACACACACACACACACACACACACACACACACACACACACACACACACACACACACACACACACAACGTGTTTTGAATGATTTTCTAAATTTAAAGCACCATCCGGGGTCCCAGACTATTCAACATCTTACAAAAAATATCAGAAACACAGCTGGAACAAGTGTAGAAGTCTTCAAGAGGAAACTGGACAAGTATCTTCACCAGGTGCCAGATCAACCAGACTGTGATGGATATGTGAGGCAGCGGGCCTCCAGCAGCAACAGCCTACTTGACCAGGCAAGCACCAGACGAGCCTGGCCCATGGCCGGGCTCAGAATGTACATAAACTTTCGAAACTCTTGAACTGCTGCCTTCCAAGGAGAGTACTTTGAGGGAGACACCTTGAACTGCTGCCTTCCAAGGAGAGTACTTTGAGGGAGACACCTTGAACTGCTGCCTTCCAAGGAGAGTACTTTGAGGGAGACACCTTGAACTGCTGCCTTCCAAGGAGAGTACTTTGAGGGAGACACCTTGAACTGCTGCCTTCCAAGGAGAGTACTTTGAGGGAGACACCTTGAACTGCTGCCTTCCAAGGAGAGTACTTTGAGGGAGACACCTTGAACTGCTGCCTTCCAAGTAGAGTACTTTGAGGGAGACACCTTGAATTAAGTAATCAGGTAAACCTACAAAGAAGAGAAAGGCACAATACCGTAACTGGAACAATACACAAATAACCCGTACATAGGAGAGAGAAGCTGATGACGTTTCAGTCCGACTTGGACCATTTACAAACAGCCCAAGTTGGGCCGAGACGTCATGTCATCAGATGTCTCTCCTATGTGCGAGTTATCTGTGTAAGGCAAGCCTACAATTTTTCGTGGCATTGCAAGAACTTTCTGCTAACACTTCGTGTCTTCAAGTAACGCTCTTTTCGTCCTCCAGAGATTTTGTTTGTTACTCGAGAACTTTTATCTGATCAGCTTAAAAATTTTAACCAATGAAGTGTAATTAGCGTAAGGTTGATGGAACTGCTGGCATAGGGAGATGTCATCTGGTCAATTTTGTAAGGTTATTCCTGGTTCTGGTTCCTGTGATAAGTGGAATAAGCCTCTTTTGACTGACTTCTAACTTTCAACACTAGATGGAATTGTTACTGCAGTGTTTAAGTGCCAGTTTACCCATTTTATTAATTTGTGCATGGTGTAACTGAAGGTGTTACTTGTGTTTGATGTTTAACTTTCAAAACTAGCGAGTGCTTCTTAGGGCAACGTTCAAATTTATTGGGATCTGTGTATATGATAATTACTTGTGAAGGCACACCTTTAATGAGTTTCTAGAGTCTTACTACTCTCGGAGCCAGGCCATGGGCCAGGCTCGTCTGGTGCTAGCCCGGTCAACCAGGTTGTTGCTACTGGAGGCCCACTGCCCCACATATCCATCACAGCCAGGTTGATCTGGTATCTTATTCACATCAAATCTTCAACACTGATATTTAAATGCATTAGAAATTGATGCTGCAGTCTATACTAGTCATTTTGCATGCAAAGATGTAGAAGGGGCTCGGCTTATGTATGGGACACGAGAACACTTGGACTGTGCAACTACAGGAGCACATCTAGTTTAACTTTATTCTGCTAGTAGTGTCAAAGTGGTATTGATGGCCTGCTGATGCCAGAGTGGTGCTACCCTGCTGGTGCCAGAGTGGTGGTGCTACCCTGCTGGTGCCAGAGTGGTGGTGCTACCCTGCTGGTGCCAGAGTGGTGGTGAAGGACTGCTAATGAGTTGTGTGATGGCACTGGGTATGTGATAATGATCAACATGTGGTGATAGCCTGGTAGTGGCGTCACAACACTGCCTGACCTCCACCTCAAAATAACAATGGAAGAACAAAGTATAAGAGGAAGAATGGCCGCCACCACAATAAATACCATTTTAGTAAAGGCACCGTTGTCACTTTCTCGTAGCGTCCATAATCTGCTACTGGGACCAGGATGTGGAGGCGATGCATACCTTTGATGAATTTTTAGTGTTCCTACTCTGGAAGCCCGGCCCTTGGCCAGGCTTGTCGGGTATTTGCATGAACAACCAAGCTGTTGTTGCTGGCTGTCCACTGCTCCACTTATCCAGTACTTGGTGAAGATATTTGTCCCGTTTCCTCCTGAAATTCATATTTCACGCTTGTCCCGGTAGTGTTTCTGATGTCTTATGGTAAGGTGTTCAACAGTGTAGGACAACGGGATGTTAATACAATGTTCTCTTACTGTGCCTTCGGCACCCCTGCTTGTCACTGGCTTTATCGTATATTTTCTCCCACATCTCTCTCACTCCAGTATGTAGTTATTCAAGCACTTTCCTCATACATATTATCATGTATCTATCCTCCGCTTCGGCTAGTGCATATTAAGGACTCTGAAGTGTTCCCAGTAATTTAAATGCCTCATTAGAGCAATGCTGGCAGCAAATGATCTCTACGTCTGTTCCACCCCTGATATCTCCCCTGCCCTCAACGGAGTCGTCAACAATGAACAATACTCTAAACAAGAGAGCACATAGGACATGAACCGTGTCACCATTGGCACTGAAACTTCCCATTCATTTTCTTGTCCATCGTTACATTACCTTATTGTGTTCTCTGAAAGAAAGATCAGCTGACATAATTACTCAAGAGGTCTTTCATGTGTTCCTTTCGTTCTATTTGATGATCCTTTTGGGTTTTGTATATAGTGTCCCTTTTGAGTTCTTCATTCCTTCTCTACAATAGCAGCTGGAACTTGTTACCATTGAATGTTCTGTTACTCTCTACTGCCCACAACCTGGAGGGTATTCCGGGGATCAACGCCCCTGCAGCCCGGTCCATGGCCAGGCTTCCTTCGGTCATGGACTGGGAAAACTTTGCTTCCACCGTGACTGTGCCAGTTATTTATGCTAAGGTGCATAATTAACTGGCACAGTCACGGTATTATGCCTTTTTGTTCTATCAAGGTGATTTTTATGTTTATTTAGGCATCCGATGAACCCAGGAATTATAAACACATCAACACTGTTAATATATCATGGAATTACCCTAATAATGGCAGTCAAGTCTCTGTCCCTACTTCTGTTTGGCTGATTTCAAAGGACTGAAAAATTACCTGGGTGGGCTAAACTGGAATGACCTAACTATGGGTCTGGTAGGTGGTGATGGTTGCCAATATGACTTTTTCCAGAGCATAGTTCATGCTGCTCAGACAACTTTTGTTCCAAATAAGGAAATCAGATCAAACAAAAATTATCCTAAATGGATGAACAATAGATTAAAACATCTTATTGGTCAAAAGAGAGGCATATATAGGCAAATCAAAAGAGGAGAGGGGCAGTTAAGAAATCAATATATTCAGTTAAAAAGAAATAAAAAAGGGAATAAGAAAAGCAAAAGGAGATTATGAGGTTAAAGTTGCAAGAGAATCAAAGACTAACCCAAAAGGATTCTTTCAGGTATACAAAAGTAAGATCAGGGACAAGATAGACCCACTCAAAAGTTACTCGGGTCAGCTCGCCGACAGTGATAAGGAAATGTGTAGAATTTTTAACACTTACTTCCTCTCAGTTTTTACACAGGAAGATACTAGCGATATTCCAGAAATAATAAATTATGTAGAACAGGACGATAATAAACTATGCACGATTAGGGTCACAAGTGACATGGACCTTAGACAAACAGAGAAATTAAAACCTAACAAATCCCCAGGCCCTGATGAACGGTATGCAAGGGTTCTAAAGGAATGTAAAGAGGAGCTTAGCAAACCTTTGGCTAATCTTTTCAACATATCACTACAAACTGGCATGGTGCCAGATAAGTGGAAAATGGCAAATGTGATACCTATTTTCAAAGCAGGTGACAGGTCCTTAGCTTCGAACTATAGACCAATAAGCCTAACCTCCATAGTGGGAAAATTTATAAGATATTATGGAATCAATAATTGCCGAGGCAATTCGTAGCCATCTTGAAAAGCATAAATTAATCAACGAATCTCAGCACGGTTTTACAAAAGGGCGTTCCTGCCTTACAAATTTATTAACTTTTTTCACTAAGGTATTTGAGGAGGTAGATCATGGTAATATGATATTGTGTATATGGACTTCAGTAAGGCTTTCGACAGAGTCCCACATCAGAGACTATTGAGGAAAATTAAGGCACACGGAATAGGAGAGAATTTTTCCTGGATAGAGGTGTGGTTGACAAATAGGCAGCAGAGAGTTTGCATAAGTGGGGAGAAATCAGAGTGGGGAAGCGTCATGAGCAGTGTTCCACAAGGGTCAGTGTTGGGCCCCTTGTTGTTCACAATCTACATAAACGACATAGATGAGGAAATAAACAGCGACATTAGCAAGCTTGCCGTTGACACCAAAATAGGCAGTCGAATTCATTCTGACGAGGACATTAGAGCACTCCGACCACTGATGCAGTGGTCGGGGAAGTGGCAGATGCAATTTAATATAGACAAATGCAAAGTTGGCATTGGCTTAAGCCGGTAGAAGACTTGGACCTGGCTTGCATGGGCCAGTAGGCCTCCTGCAGTGTTCCTTCTTTCTTATGTTCTTATTACCAGAGGAAACAACTGAAAAGGCAGTCGACACGACCACCTGGCCTCAGGCAGATCTGTAAGGCTACAAGAGGCCTCGAAACCAGTTATAGGTTATGTCACCTGTACCAGGCTTGCAACACTTGTGACCCAACACGCACTCACCACCCAACCTGCAACACATCAACATTCTACTGCACAACATTTAACACAAAATAAAACCATTCACAAAGTAATATTTTACTTGATTTAAATTTATCAAGAATCTCTTCTTAACTGATCTCTACCTACACCCCCATAAGAGCAACTATCATATCAGCTTTTGTCGTATGACCTATACGTGTTTAGCATCTATTTTCACAATAATAATAATAATAATAATAATAATAATAATAATAATAATAATAATAATAATAATAATATTATCTCTCAAAATAAATGAAGAAGCTCACGAAAGCGCCAATATAAATAGAAGAATATACTTTTTATCATGATGGTAAAGTTATAAATCACGGTCAACTTGACAGTGAGACAAAGATATGTAACAGCTGAATACTTCCCCTTCAACGATACTTATAGTATTGTGCTGTATCAATCACACACATGTACTGCTGGCTCTCAACTACATCTGTTAATGAATGTTAAAATGGTATACAATACCAACAGGTTGGTAGGTAAGACACATGGGCAACAGTTAGGCAACTTTACTCCCAAACGTTTCGCCTACACAGTAGGTTTCTTCAGTCGAGTACAAAAGTAGGCAGTAGCAGTGGAGATGTGAAGACTGCTCCTGCCTATTTTCTGTACTCGACTGACGAAGCCTACTGTGTAGGTGAAACGTTTCGGAATAAAGTTGCCTAACTGTTGCCCATGTATCTTACCTACATCTGTTAATACACGGAACTTGCATAAATTTTATCACTTGGTATAGACAGTGTTAATGTACTCACCTAGTTTTGTTTACATGGATCAATATCATAACCAGCTTAATTATTTCTGGCCTCCGGGACCCACTCATAACTACAGGGTCCCGCTTATACAGCAGGTTAGGGTTCAGAGTTACTGTTGTAAAGCTAAAATAGCTGTAAAGTGAAACATAGCCCTTTTTAACTTTCAAATGCATACAAAAGCCTAATAACATGCTTACACTATCATATATTAAGTAAGTAACACAGCTTGGCCCAAAAAATCTATACATTACTTAAAATATTTTCGTCCTTAGGAATGAGTATAAATAAAAAAAGCTGCATTAGCGAAACGCTGTAAAGCGAGGCCCTCCTGTACTCTTGAAGCTGTGTATAGTGTTTGCCTCAAGCACATGTTCATCTACTGTTTGAGTGCAGTCTTAGGTTTTATGTTAATGATCACAGGGATCACCGCTCCCGCAGTCCTATTTCATACCGCATCTTCTAGTCTGGAAAAAAAATTTGTGGAAACAAGAGATAATTAACACATTCCAGAAAAAAAAAGTATAATGAACGCAGGTATCAGTTCGTAAGATTTATCTGTCATACTGTTACATCTTCAGGACACAAACTCAGCAACAGAAATCTTGCTGTCAACTATCAGATATTCTTACCCATCTTGACTGCTGTTAATTAGACTAAGAATGACAAACTGGACTGCACTAGATGTGATGTTAGATGAGTTAATATACTGCAACCATTAGTCATTCTGGTATAATGAATCATTATTATAATTAAAACGAAGCGTTAAACCCACAAGGGTAACGAATGGCTGTACCTTCTGTGAAGACCATTCTCGCACCAGGAAGTACAAACGTTCAGAATTTAAAGTTTAGTATTTTTCCTAAGCCACGTCGTTGCCAGACGTACAGCGGCCGTTCTTTTGCAATTATTTTGTGGTGCAACATGTTTTTATAGGTTTATGTAACCCAACCTTCCCCAATATAACGTAACCCAACCTTCCCCAATATAACGTAACCCAACCTTCCCCAATATAACGTAACCCAACCTTCCCCAATATAACGTAACCCAACCTTCCCCAATATAACGTAACCCAACCTTCCCCAATATAACGTAACCCAACCTTCCCCAATATAACGTAACCCAACCTTGCCCAACATAACGTAACCCAACCTTGCCCAACATAACATAACCCAACCTTGCCCAACATAACATAACCCAACCTTGCCCAACATAACGTAACCCAACCTTGCCCAACATAATGTAACCCAACCTTGCCCAACATAACATAACCCAACCTTGCCCAACATAACGTAACCCAACCTTGCCCAACATAACATAACCCAACCTTGCCCAACATAACATAACCCAACCTTGCCCAACATAACGTAACCCAACCTTGCCCAACATAACGTAACCCAACCTTCCCCAATATAACGTAACCCAACCTTGCCCAACATAACGTAACCCAACCTTGCCCAACATAACATAACCCAACCTTGCCCAACATGACGTAACCCAACCTTGCCCAACATAACGTAACCTAACCTTCCCCAACATAACGTAACCCAACCTTCCCCAACATAACGTAACCCAACCTTCCCCAACATAACGTAACACAACTTTACCCAACATAACGTAACACAACTTTGCCCAACATAACGTAACACAACCTTGCCCAACATAACGTAACCCAACCTTCCCCAACATAACGTAACCCAACCTTGCCCAACATAATGTAACCCAACCTTCCCTAACATAACGTAACCCAACCTTGCCCAACATAACGTAACCCAACCTTCCCTAATATAACGTTACCCAACCTTCCCCAACATAACGTAACCCAATCTTCCCCAATATAACGTAACCCAACCTTCCCAACATAACATAACCCAACCTTGCCCAACATAACGTAACACAGCCTTGCCCAACATAACGTAACCCAACCTTCCCCAATATAACGTAACCCAACCTTGCCCAACATAACGTAACACAACTTTGCCCAACATAACGTAACACAACCTTGCCCAACATAACGTAACCCAACCTTCCCCAACATAACGTAACCCAACCTTGCCCAACATAACATAACCCAACCTTCCCTAACATAACGTAACCCAACCTTGCCCAACATAACGTAACCCAACCTACCCTAATATAACGTAACCCAACCTTCCCCAACATAACGTAACCCAACCTTCCCCAATATAACGTAACCCAACCTTCCCCAACATAACGTAACCCAACCTTGCCCAACATAACGTAACACAGCCTTGCCCAACATAACGTAACCCGACCTTGCCCAACATAACGTAACCCAACCTTGCCCAACATAACGTAACACAACCTTGCCCAACATAACGTAACACAACCTTACCAAACATAACATAACCCAACCTTGCCCAACATAACGTAACACAACCTTGCCCAACATAACATAACCCAATCTTCCCCAACATAACGTAGCCCAACATAACGTAACACAACCTTGCACAACATAACGTAACCCAACCTTCCCCAACATAACGTAACCCAACCTTGCCCAACATAACGTAAGACAACCTTGCCCAACATAACATAACCCAACCTTGCCCAACATAACGTAACCCAACCTTGCCCAACATAACGTAACCCAACCTTGCCCAACATAACGTAACCCCACCTTCCCCAACACAATGTAACACAACTTTGCCCAACATAACGTAACACAACTTTGCCCAACATAACGTAACACAACCTTGCCCAACATAACGTAACTCCACCTTCCCCAACATAACGTAACACAACTTTGCCCAACATAACGTAAGACAACCTTGCCCAACATAACGTAACCCAACCTTGCCCAACATAACGTAACCCAACCTTGCCCAACATAACATAACCCAACCTTGCCCAACATAACGTAACCCAACCTTGCCGAACATAACGTAACCCCACCTTCCCCAACATAACGTAACACAACTTTGCCCAACATAACGTAACACAACTTTGCCCAACATAACGTAACCCAACCATGCCCAACATAACGTAAGACAACCTTGCCCAACATAACGTAACCCAACCTTGCCCAACATAACGTAACCCAACCTTGCCCAACATAACGTAACCCAACCTTGCCCAACATAACATAACCCAACCTTGCCCAACATAACGTAACCCAACCTTGCCGAACATAACGTAACCCCACCTTCCCCAACATAACGTAACACAACTTTGCCCAACATAACGTAAAACAACTTTGCCCAACATAACATAACCCAACCATGCCCAACATAATGTAAGACAACCTTGCCCAACATAACGTAACCCAACCTTCCCCAACATAACGTAACCCAACCTTGCCTAACATAACGTAACCCAACCTTCCCCAACATAACGTAACACAACTTTGCCCAACATAACGTAACACAACTTTGCCCAACATAACGTAACACAACCTTGCCCAACATAACGTAACCCAACCTTCCCCAACATAACGTAACCCAACCTTCCCCAACATAACGTAACCCAACCTTCCCCAATATAACGTAACCCAACCTTCCCCAACATAACGTAACCCAACCTTCCCCAACATAACGTAACCCAACCTTCCCCAATATAACGTAACCCAACCTTCCCCAACATAACGTAACCCAACCTTCCCCAATATAATGTAACCCAACCTTCCCCAACATAACGTAACCCAACCTTGCCCAACATAACGTAACCCAACCTTCCCCAATATACCGTAACCCAACCTTCCCCAACATAACGTAATCCAACCTTCCCCAATTTAATGTAACCCAACCTTCCCCAACATAACGTAACCCAACCTTCCCCAACATAACGTAATCCAACCTTCCCCAACATAACGTAACCTAACCTTCCCCAATATAACGTAACCCAACCTTCCCCAACATAACGTAACCCAACCTTCCCCAACATAACGTAACCCAACCTTCCCCAATATAACGTAACCCAACCTTCCCCAACATAACATAACCCAACCTTCCCCAACATAACGTAACCCAACCTTCCCCAACATAACGTAACCCAACCTTCCCCAATATAACGTAACCCAACCTTCCCCAACATAACGTAACCCAACCTTCCCCAACATAACGTAACCCAACCTTCCCCAATATAACGTAACCCAACCTTCCCCAACATAACGTAACCCAACCTTCCCCAACATAACGTAACCAAGTCCAGTTTAAAATAAGTTAAATAACATTTACGGAATAATATGAAGGGGTAAAAACATTACGCTGACTACGTCAAGTGACGTAGTAAAATGAGAATGGGTTAACCTGGGTGGTTGATGACTAGCAACCATGAACTTATGTATAATACCTGGCTATCAGTAGTCAGCAATCACACACATATATATCTGCTTAGCTATATCTGTTACTAGGCAAGACTGGAACGATACCTGTTAGTAGGTAAGACTGGTGTTATACCCATTAATGGGTAACACTAGCACGACACCTGTTAATAGGTAACACTAGCGCTGTACCTGTTAACAGACAACACTAGCACTGTACCTGTTAACAGGTAAGACTAGCACTGTACCTGTTAACAGGTAAGACTATTACAAGTTTCTCAGTGTAGTTATACTCTTTATTGCTTCATGGTAACAACAACAACAACAAAAATAAAAATGTTCACCCACATCCCAATAATAAACGTTATATAAGTTCTAAATTGTTTAGACGCGGCGTTTTCATTTGATTTTATGTGCGTAAAGTGCGTAACAGGTGGCATTTACCTTAATATATATTCACTTTTATGATCGCCTCCTACACAACACCCTGGTAATGTGCTCCACACATACTACACAACACCCTGGTAATGTGCTCCACACATACTACACAACACCCTGGTAATGTGCTCCACACATACTACACAACACCCTGGTAATGTGCTCCACACATACTACACAACACCCTGGTAATGTGCTCCACACATACTACACAACACCCTGGTAATGTGCTCCACACATACTACACAACACCCTGGTAATGTGCTCCACACATACTACACAACACCCTGGTAATGTGCTCCACACATACTACACAACACCCTGGTAATGTGCTCCACACATACTACACAACACCCTGGTAATGTGCTCCACACATACCACACAGCACCCTGGTAATGTGCTCCACACATACTACACAACACCCTGGTAATGTGCTCCACACATACTACACAACACCCTGGTAATGTGCTCCACACATACTACACAACACCCTGGTAATGTGCTCCACACATACTACACAACACCCTGGTAATGTGCTCCACACATACTACACAACATCCTGGTAATGTGCTCCACACATACTACACAACACCCTGGTAATGTGCTCCACACATACTACACAACACCCTGGTAATGTGCTCCACACTTACTACACAACACCCTGGTAATGTGCTCCACACTTACTACACAACACCCTGGTAATGTGCTCCACACTTACTACACAACACCCTGGTAATGTGCTCCACACATACTACACAACACCCTGGTAATGTGCTCCACACATACTACACAACACCCTGGTAATGTGCTCCACACTTACTACACAACACCCTGGTAATGTGCTCCACACTTACTACACAACACCCTGGTAATGTGCTCCACACATACTACACAACACCTTAGTAATCTACTCCACATACGCACTACATACTTCCATCCACATTTTACCATTTATTTATACCTCACATATTAGTTCCTAGTCCTAGTGAAACATACTGTAGTACCTATGCTGGGTTGCTTGCTACTAGCACCGTCAGTAATATGTATTCACCTACATAATAATAATAATAATAATAATAATAATAATAATAATAATAATAATAATAATAATAATAATAATAATAATAATCTCAATTTCTACAAGCACATGTACAACGTATACAGGCCTAGTTGACATCAATGGCATGTTACTACGTACTATAAAGCCCCTTGTTATGGAGAGAATTTCGGGCAAAATTTTCCCCAGGATACGACCCACACCAATCACCTAATACTCAGGTACCTACTTTACTGCTAGATAAAGAGGGACAGAAGGTGTTTTAAGAAAACACGTCCTAATGTTCTCGCCCGTACCGGGAATCGAACCATGGACCTCAAATGTATGAGTTGAGTGCGCTAGCATCCGAGCTACGGGACTCCTCTGATCAGGTCATTAAATCCTTGACTGGGGCGATAACCCCGGATATTAAATCCTTGACTGGGGCGATAACCCCGGATATTAAATCCTTGACTGGGGCGATAACCCCGGATATTAAATCCTTGACTGGGGCGATAACCCCGGATATTAAATCTTTGACTGGGGCGATAACCCCGGATATTAAATCCTTGACTGGGGCGATAACCCCGGATATTAAATCCTTGACTGGGGCGATAACCCCGGATATTAAATCTTTGACTGGGGCGATAACCCCGGATATTAAATCTTTGACTGGGGCAATAACCCCGGATATTAAATCTTTGACTGGGGCGATAACCCCGGATATTAAATCCTTGACTGGGGCGATAACCCCGGATATTAAATCCTTGACTGGGGCGATAACCCCGGATATTAAATCCTTGACTGGGGCGATAACCCCGGATATTAAATCCTTGACTGGGGCGATAACCCCGGATATTAAATCCTTGACTGGGGCGATAACCCCGGATATTAAATCCTTGACTGGGGCGATAACCCCGGATATTAAATCCTTGACTGGGGCGATAACCCCAGGAATCAACCACAGATTACAGATACAAGTATTTTACTGAAAAAAATCAACTTAAATTATACATACACATGATGTGTGCAGCAGTTTAATGAAATCTTTGTACAGCAGGTAAACCGCTCACAGGATGGGAATGATCAGGTACACAATAAAACTAGACCACTATTAAGTATTATACAGTTGGTATTTTATGGTAGAACAGGGGCTGAGGTGACACGGGCAGCTAGCAGTAACAGTCTGGTTGAAACTGGTAAAAAAAAAAAAGCCTGGCCTCAGGCAGAGCAGCATGGTAAGAAAACCCTTTGAAACCGATCACAGGTATATTACGGATAAATAAGCCTAAGTTCTTCGGGTCCCCAAGTTGCACAGTGTCATAACTGGTTTAAAAAGACATGTGAGCTAACACTAAAACATATTTATTAGAAAACGTTTCGGTCCTGGGACCTTAATCAAGGTCCCAGGACCGTAACTTTTCCTAACAAGTATGACCTTGTGTTTGCTCAACAGTCTTTGCAAACCAATTTATCGGTATTAATTACCAAGGTTTATACAATATCCAAACAATTTACCGTAGTAAACTACGTGGAAGAAAGCACAGAAAGCACCTAGAGAACACTATATCAACATTCGTGGCCCTAAAATTCGTCAATCGTGTTATTACGATGCCACGAATCACTTTTCAACTTGTTACCAGCCGACAAAAAATCTGGCCAAAATAGAATTAATAACTCTCACGAGGAAACTGGACCAGAACATCCTGTAAATTCCTGATCATGCGGACCTTCCGGCGGCTAGCACAGTCTGGCTGACGAGGCAGCCAACAATAAGGCCTGGCATATGGCAAGGCTACAGGTACCTTTGATGAGTTTCGAAAGTATTTCTACTCCCGGAGCCCGGCCATAGGCCAGGCTCGTCTGGCGTTAGCCTGGTCAACCAGGTTGTTGCTGTTGGTGGCCCGCAGCCCCACATATCCATTACAGCCTGGTTGATTTGGCACCTGGTGAAGACACAACAAGCCCGAAAACAAAACACAAACAACCCGCACATAGGACAAAGAAATGTATAAGAACATTAACTAGTTACACGCATTAACTAGTCATACACATTAACTAGTTACACACATTAACTAGTCACACACATTAACTAGTCACACACATTAACTAGTCACACACATAGTTACACGCATTAACTAGTTACACACATTAACTAGTCACACACATTAACTAGTCACACGCATTAACTAGTTACATACATTAACTAGTTACACACATTAACTAGTCACACACATTAACTAGTTACATACATTAACTAGTCACACACATTAACTAGTTACACACATTAACTAGTTACATACATTAACTAGTTACACACATTAACTAGTTACACACATTAACTAGTTACATACATTAACTAGTTACACACATTAACTAGTCACACATTAACTAGTTACATTAACTAGTCACACACATTAACTAGTTACACACATTAACTAGTTACATACATTAACTAGTTACATTAACTAGTTACATACATTAACTAGTTACATTAACTAGTTACATACATTAACTAGTCACACACATTAACTAGTCACACACATTAACTGGTCACATACATTAACTAGTCACACACATTAACTAGTCACACACATTAACTAGTTACATACATTAACTAGTCACACACATTAACTAGTTACACACATTAACTAGTTACATACATTAACTAGTTACACACATTAACTAGTTACATACATTAACTAGTTACATACATTAACTAGTTACACACATTAACTAGTCACACACATTAACTAGTTACATACATTAACTAGTCACACACATTAACTAGTTACACACATTAACTACACACATTAATTAACTAGTTACACATATTAACTAGTTACATACATTAACTAGTTACACACATTAACTAGTTACACACATTAACTAGTTACACATATTAACTAGTTACATACATTAACTAGTTACATACATTAACTAGTTACACACATTAACTAGTTACACACATTAACTAGTTACACGCATTAACTAGTTACACATTAACTAGTTACACACATTAACTAGTCACACACATTAACTAGTCACATACATTAACTAGTCACACACATTAACTAGTTACACACATTAACTAGTCACACACATTAACTAGTCACAGGTGTTTAATGGTGTTAATTACAAAAAACTGTCATATAACTGTAGGCCATCGCCTGACCCTCCATAGCCACGTGTGCTCCAGGTATTGTCAAGGACACCTGGTCGACCGTTTACGTTCCGTGTCCGTCCCGTTAAGTGGTACCCCACATGAAGACCCCCGTATGATGCAACACGCTAGCCTGAGGCTTGACTCAGCCCACACCACCCTGACACAGCTCGTAAGGACAAACATCACCCCCAACTTACTCGCTACGTCAATACCTCCCGCAATGGTAGACACCAACCATCCCGGGAGGTACTATCGTTCCGTGATCGGGGCGAAAACGGAAGCCTGCTGGACCCGCCTCAGAAAACTTACTGAGGAGAATATAGATAGTATAATAACCAATGTGACGTAAGATATATTAAGCAAATTTCCTAAATTTTCTTGTAGCAGATAACTGAACTATAAATATAAATCTAGATGTATGGATGCATATAAGGCCTAGTTCTTAGGCCTTGTATGTTTCAATATGCTCTGACGGTACATCCACAGGGTGGATATTGGGTTCGCAATAAACCAGCCACTTCGGTGGCAAAATCTAAACTCTAATCGTCGGGATACACTTGTCTTGTTTCCTGACAAATCTTACCTAACCTAACCTGCTAAATATCATAGCAGAATTTGTCTTTTTTGCCATGAACGTGTAAGACTGCGGGTAGATCTTAAGCGGTGTGTCACAAGATTGGGTCAGTGAGTGAACCACGGACAGGCGAGTCACAAAATGCCAATGAGTGAATCACGGACAGGTGAGTCACAAGATGCGCTTGACTCATCCTCCAGCAACAGATTTCTTCAGTCACTTGGCAACTCTTAATTAAAGGTGGTTCTCGCTCTGTCTTACCCAGTAATTATACCTTAATAGTGCTTTAATTTAAAGCATAATTGATCTAACAGTATTGTAACTGCAGTTAGACACACAGCAGTTAATCTCTATATGCGATTAAATATATTAAGGGGCACCTCAGCTCCCCTGTCTTCTAATAATATCTTATTTTTCCCTATAATCTACCTTGTCCATAATTACTATAGCATTTGTTTTGTCTGTTTCGTAAAGTGAAGTCTAATATCTTTCACTAATTCATGGTATAACTTAACAAATCTTTGAGAACACAATTGTCCTCAAAGAAACAAAGTAAATGCAATAGTAATTATGGACAAGGTAGATTATAGTGGAAAAATAAACATGATATTAGGAGACAGGGGAACTCAGGCGCCTCTTAAGTTGGAGAAATTAAAAAAAAAAAAGTATTTAATGGTACAGAAATTGTGATAATAAAAGTTTACATTTGAACGTGTTTGAAATTTTGGTGCTAAGGTTGTCTTTTATTTGTAAGAGTTTTTTTTTATTTATTTCACAACATAATTTTTTTTCTCTGTCACTTTTAAAGTCTGTTTTATGCATCATTAACAAACACATGTAAACAAACTGTATTTAAACTGAAATTTATAAATATATCGGAGGGCGGAGGTGGTTTGAACAATGCGAGAAGATAGAGCAAAATAGGATGACTAGGAGGGCGTATTAATCTGGGGAGGATGGAAGGAGGGGTAGGGGTCGTCCTGGGAAAGATTGGGGGGAAGAGGATAAAGGAGGTTTTGAATGCTAAGGGCTTTAGCATCAAACAGGCTTGTGTATGTTAGGAGTGACTCTCAGTAGTAGTACCAGTTCCTAGTAACCAGTTACCAGTGTACCAGTAGATAACTCACTACCAACCGTCTCTGCGTGAATCACTGACTGTATTCATATCGCTGCTGACCATAGCAGGATTTCAAACACCCCCTCACCCATAGGCACTGTGAGTCAGTCAAGATAGGGAGCAGAGAGAGGCAGGTCGGCCGTTGGCGCTTCCCTTACTTCCCGTTATATATTATACGTACTACCAGCCTATGTGAGTATTTTTACCCCATCCACGTTATCGAAACCCACATGACAAATGGTGGCACCGGTGTGGGCGTGGATTTAAGGGTATTTCAGACGTTAGAAGACTGTTTGTGGGTTGCCGGCAGGTCAGAGGTGAACCGTGCCACCTCCAGCCGCTACCCTCACTCTTCTCCACCCTGTGTACTCCAGCCTGCAAGCCTGTTGCAGCCGTTTTTCAAGCTTCCTGGCTTAGTTCGTGTGCTAATTGCTTCAATCTCCGAGGGGTTGACCCGGATTTTGCAATTAAGCCAGACTGTAGAAGTGAACGCTAGTCAGCCTGCCTCAGCCTACCATCCAGCCTGTCTCCTGTCATCCACCTGCTCCTTCATGCTGTGTGCATCATTACACGTCTTCCAGTCAGCCATTCTCGTGGGTTAAGCCAGTCAGCCAACCCAGCTTCTAACCCAGCTGAGAGAGAGAAGTAAGCCACGCAAGTTCCTCTGAAGTATTGTCTCATATATCACCAGTCGGATGCTGCTAAGAGTGATTTTCACCATCCCTGTGGCATAGAGTGGCTTAGTTAAGCCACCTTCGTGGGTAGTGAGTGGAGTGTGCTGTAAGGCTACATTCACTAGTGACTGTGGAATTACTAACTGGTATACTCTTCTGCTAGGAGTACCCAACTCGGCTGTTCGATACAGTAATTCTTGGTTCATGACAAAGTCACTGATGGGTGCTGGTGGCTTCACAGTCAGAATAAGATCTTCCTGGAGCAGGAATCGAATCACACCAGACCACATGGGATCTGTTCGTTGAGCATTCTTTACATCTTCAGCACTAAATGGAGGGTCTGCAGTTACTATACTAACATGTCGCGATAAGGCATCTGCGACTACATTTGACTTGCCAGGTAAGTGTTCAAAGGTGGGATTGAACTCTTGGATAGTCAAGGTCCATCTGGCTAACCTTCCAGTAGGTTGTTTGTTCTGGAATAAAGGTATCAGTGGAGCATGGTCTGTCAAGACCAGGTGAGAAGATGGGTATAACGAACTTATTGTCCCATCGTATTCCACTTGAACCTGGTACTAGACCTATCTATATACCTGCGTACAGAATGCCTCATTCACAAGTTGCTGTCACAGAAGAATTGATCAATCAAATGCTTGATGATGGAGTTATTGCACCTAGCAATTCACCTTGGAATGCGCCCTTGATCCTAGTACCTAAGAAGGATGGTACTTGGCGCCCAGTGATTGACTTTAGGAAGTTAAATGCGAAAACTATTCCAGATCGCTTCCCACTCCCTGTACTGGGTGATCTTTTACGTAACATCGGAGATAACAAAGTCTTTTCAACCCTGGATTTGTTACAAGGGTTTTGGCAAGTCCCTCTTCATGAGGACAGCCAAGAGCTAACTGCATTCTCCACTCCTACAGGTCATTATCACTTCCTCCGTATGGCGTTTGGATTACGATCCTCCCCTATCACGTTCTCAAGGCTCATGACTAATATCTTTAGAGGTCTCATAGGTAATGCACTTATGGTGTACTTAGATGACATAATCGTCATGTCTAAAGACGTGGATACACACTTGAAAAGACTTGATGTAGTACTTGGTAAGCTTGAAGAAGCCAATTTAAAGATCAAACTGTCTAAATGTCAATTTTTCAGATCAGAAATTAAGTTTCTTGGTCACGTAGTCACTCCTAGAGGGGTTACGACTGACCAAAGTAAAGTAGCTGCAGTACTGAATTTTCCAACTCCTAAAACTGCTGATGCCGTAAGATCCTTTGTGGGCTTAGCAGGTTTTTATAGATCTTTCATTGCCAATTTTTCTTCCATAGCTGCTCCTCTAACTGAGTTGCTCAAGAAAGATGCTCCTTTTGTTTGGACCTTCCGTCAAGAAAGAGCATTCCAAACTCTAAAAGAAAAGCTAACATCTGCTCCAATTTTGAAATTTCCAGATTTTTCTAAGCATTTCTATCTGACAACTGATGCTAGTTCAATTGGCATAGGTGCCGTACTAGCTCAGAAGACCGATGGCAAGTACAACGCAGTAGCATTTGCTAGCCGAGTCCTTACGAAGGCTGAACGTAATTATACAGTAACTGAGCAAGAAGCTTTAGCAATAGTATGGTCTTTAAAGCACTTCCGAGACATTATTTATCAGTACTCTGTTCATGTCTTGACAGACCATGCTCCACTGATACCTTTATTCCAGAACAAACAACCTACTGGAAGGTTAGCCGTTTGCCTTATGAGTTGCTATATTCTAATCCGAAACCAAATTACAACCCTGATGATTTCATAGCAACTCGTACCAGTTTAGCTCAAACTGTTTTTAGAAGAATCCATGAAACACTTCATAAATCAACAGCAGAATTTACAAGAGTCGCAAACACTCGAGCAAAGCCATCCAAAATCAAAGTAGGTTCGAGAGTTATGCTGACTAACTTTAACAAAACGTCTGCAATGCCTAAGCTTGATCAAAAGTTTGTTGGTCCTTATCGTGTAGTTGAACATATCACTGGTAATAAGTATAAGGTTAGAGAAATTAGTACTGGTCAGAATAAAGAATCGCATTTAGATCATATGAAGTTAGAATGTGATGATAATGATGTTCCAACCCAGACTAATGTGACAGACTCTGACAATCCTCCTGATCCTGTACTCTCTTCCTCTGATACTCAGTCAGACGATCAACCTGAATGTTGTTATTCCCTACGTACACGACAGGTATTGAGAAATCCTCAAGTATCATTTGTAACTACCAATTCAGATTTGCCTCAAATACAGCATGAGTTAGCCAGTGCAACAGAGTTTGATCCTCCCAGAGATGACACCCATTCTGCATATGTCAATCTCACCCTAGCAGAGTTGGGGTTAAATGTAAATAACCTGTATAGATGAATAATTACAGTATCAACTTATCAGTATTTAAGATTTTTTTTTTTTTGTGTGTTCACGTTCTCTCCGAATTCTGAGAGTTAACAGTCTAGATTTGAGTGCACCGAATCTGCCTTTCTGTTAAACACTTCTTTCTTTGTATATATTCCTTCCTCAGAATCCGTAGATCACATGAATACAGATCGATCGATCAAATTTTTTTTTATCACTTCTATTGTGTAATCTCAATGTTGAGTTTCATTTGATGAGTTGTGCTATATTATACCTTGTATTGCATTACAGTTTCAGTTACGTAAGCTTCCATTCCAATGTTCTACTTATGTATGTTATAATGTTCAATTGTTGTGTACTTTGACATTGTACAGAATCAGCCTAAGCCGTACACCTGCCATCTCTAGTTTGTATTAGTTGTATGTCGGGACGACATACGTTAGCGTCGCCGAGCTCTCAGTAGTAGTACCAGTTCCTAGTAACCAGTTACCAGTAACCAGTGTACCAGTAGATGACTCACTACCAACCGTCTCTGCGTAAATCACTGACTGTGTTCATATTGCTGCTGACCATAGCAGGATTTCAAACACCCCCTCACCCATAGGCACTGTGAGTCAGTCAAGATAGGGAGCAGAGAGAGGCAGGTCGGCTGTTGGCGCTTCCCTTACTTCCCGTTATATATTATACGTACTACCAGCCTACGTGAGTATTTTTACCCATCCACTTATCAAAAACCCACATGACATGACTGGAGGCAAATGGTTTTTATGATTTGACGCACTGCTGGAGTGAGAGCAAGGAAACATTTATGAAGGGACTGACGAATCCTGGAAGTGGTAAGTACAATGCCTGCACTCTCAACGAGGAGTGGATATATTACAATTCAGAGGTTTATCTGAAATATGAAGTCAGTATGCTCCTGGCAAGACATTGATTGAATAAATGACCGTGAAAGTCACCCTACCTTAGTGAGGAACGGATGGCCTGTTAAAAAATCTTGGTAGCCCACTCAGCATGTTGAGACATACCTAGCTGCGACGTCAATGTTTGAGACTCTGCATTAACACAATATATCACCTTCAAGGATCACACCTGTATCACTATCACAACCACTTGCAAAAATAAGCTGGATAACTACAGTCTGCAAAACAAGGAATGCCAAGCCAATGATGATATTCTTTAAATCTCTCTAGGCTGGAGTACTGATGTACTCTTAACAGCTCCACTCAGAGCAGGCGAAATTACAAACCTGGATGGAGACTATGCAAACAACAGTGTCCGCAAAGATTCGGTCAAACACCTAAGTTACTGGGAATGTTTGCAGTCCCTCGACTTGTACTCCTTGGAAGGAAAGCGAGAGCAGTACGTTATAATTTACACCTGGAAAATTCTAGGACTGGTCCCAAATCTGCACACACAAATCATTACCCATGAAAATAAGAGGATTATTGGCAGTCTGTGCAAAAAAAACAGTCCAAACATAAAACGGGTGCAATTAGTACACTAAGGGCAGGGGTGGTAGCACTTGCAGACTCGATTGAGAAGGCCATTGGTGAAATGCCTATGATTTTAAACTGATGGAAGATAGAGGTATGGGTGTGTGTGGGAAACAAGCAGGTTGCAACACTAGGGTTGGAAACAGTAAATGTATAAAAGGCATTCAGCATGAAGTTATAAATAAAGACAATAGAACAGGTCAGCAAACAAAGGGGGACAGCAGAGGGCAGCAAGGGACTAGCTCCCTTAAGGTTTACTATACTAATAGCAGGAGTGTTAGAAATAAGATAGATGAGCTAAGATTAATTGCAAGTGCAGGAAACATAGATATTATTGCTATAACAGAGACCTGGCTCAATCTGAAAGATAGAGAGATGCCCTCTGAATGTCACATACAAGGCTATAAATTATTCCACACTGACAGGGTCAACAGGAAAGGTGGTGGAGTAGCGATGTATGTCAGAGACAATTTAAATTGTTGTGTTAGACAAGATATTAAATTAGAAGCGTCAGCCACTGAATCTGTTTGGTTACAGCTTCTCGAGGGCCGAGAAAAACTAATTTTGGGTGTGATTTACAGGGCCCCAAATCTTGATAGGGAGTGCAGTAAACTTCTATGGGACGAAATTCGTAAGGCATCTACATACGAAAATGTTGTGCTAATGGGAGATTTCAACTATAGACAGATTGACTGGAGCAATTTGACAGGAAATTTAGAGTCGGGTGACTTTCTTGATACGATCCAGGATTGTTTTTTAAAACAGTTTGTGACAGAGCCAACTAGGGGAAATAACCTCCTTGACTTGGTTCTTGCCAGTAGGGAAACACTAATTAATAATCTTGAGGTTAATGATGAGCTTGGGGAGAGTGATCACAAATCACTCAGTTTTAACATATCATGGAATTCCCCTAATAATGGCAATCAAGTCTCCGTCCCTGACTTTCGCTTGGCTGATTTCATAGGACTGAAAAATTACTTAGGTGGGCTGAACTGGAATGACCTGACTAGGGGTCAGGTAGGTGGTGATGGTTGCCGATATGATGCTTTCCAGGGCATAGTTCTAGCTGCTCAGTCAAATTATGTTCCAAATAGGGAAATCAGATCAAACAAAAATGATCCTAAATGGATGAACAATAGATTAAAATATCTGATTGGTCAAAAGAGAGGCATATATAGGCAAATCAAAAGAGGAGAGGGGCAATTAAGAAATCGATATATTCAGTTAAAGAGAGAAATAAAAAAGGGAATTAGAAAAGCAAATAGAGATTATGAGGTTAAAGTTGCAAGAGAATCGAAGACTAACCCAAAAGGATTCTTTCAGGTATACAGAAGTAAGATCAGGGACAAGATAGGCCCACTCAAAAGTTCCTCGGGTCAGCTCACTGACAGTGATAAGGAAATGTGTAGAATTTTTAACACATACTTCCTCTCAGTTTTTACACAGGAGGATACCAGCGATATTCCAGTAATGATAAATTATGTAGAACAGGACGATAATAAACTGTGCACTATTAGGGTCACAAGTGACATGGTCCTTAGGCAAATAGATAAATTAAAACCTAACAAATCCCCAGGCCCTGATGAACTGTATGCAAGGGTTCTAAAGGAATGTAAAGAGGAGCTTAGCACACCTTTGGCTAATCTTTTCAACATATCACTACAAACTGGCATGGTGCCAGATAAGTGGAAAATGGCAAATGTGATACCTATTTTCAAAACAGGTGACAGGTCCTTAGCTTCGAACTATAGACCAATAAGCCTAACCTCCATAGTGGGAAAATTTATGGAATCAATAATTGCCGAGGCAGTTCGTAGCCACCTTGAAAAGCATAAATTAATCAACGAATCTCAGCATGGTTTTACAAAGGGGCGTTCCTGCCTTACGAATTTATTAACTTTTTTCACTAAGGTATTTGAGGAGGTAGATCATGGTAATGAATATGATATTGTGTATATGGACTTCAGTAAGGCTTTTGACAGGGTCCCACATCAGAGACTATTGAGGAAAATTAAAGCACATGGAATAGGAGGAGAAATTTTTTCCTGGATAGAGGCATGGTTGACAAATAGGCAGCAGAGAGTTTGCATAAATGGGGAGAAATCAGAGTGGGGAAGCGTCACGAGCGGTGTTCCACAGGGGTCAGTGTTGGGCCCCCTGCTGTTCACAATCTACATAAACGACATAGATGAGGGCATAAAGAGCGACATCGGCAAGTTTGCCGATGACACCAAAATAGGCCGTCGAATTCATTCTGACGAGGACATTCGAGCACTCCAGGAAGATTTGAATAGACTGATGCAGTGGTCGGAGAAGTGGCAGATGCAGTTTAATATAGACAAATGCAAAGTTCTAAATGTTGGACAGGACAATAACCATGCCACATATAAACTAAATAATGTAGATCTTAATATTACGGATTGCGAAAAAGATTTAGGAGTTCTGGTTAGCAGTAATCTGAAACCAAGACAACAGTGCATAAGTGTTCGCAATAAAGCTAATAGAATCCTTGGCTTCATATCAAGAAGCATAAATAATAGGAGTCCTCAGGTTGTTCTTCAACTCTATACATCCTTGGTTAGGCCTCATTTAGATTATGCTGCACAGTTTTGGTCACCGTATTACAGAATGGATATAAATTCTCTGGAAAATGTACAAAGGAGGATGACAAAGATGATCCCATGTATCAGAAACCTTCCCTATGAGGATAGACTAAGGGCCCTGAAACTGCACTCTCTAGAAAGACGTAGAATTAGGGGGGATATGATTGAGGTTTATAAGTGGAAGACAGGAATAAATAAAGGGGATGTAAATAGTGTGCTGAAAATATCTAGCCTAGACAGGACTCGCAGCAATGGTTTTAAGTTGGAAAAATTCAGATTCAGGAGGGATATAGGAAAGTACTGGTTTGGTAATAGAGTTGTGGATGAGTGGAACAAACTCCCAAGTACCGTTATAGAGGCCAGAACGTTGTGTAGCTTTAAAAATAGGTTGGATAAATACATGAGTAGATGTGGGTGGGTGTGAGTTGGACCTGATAGCTTGTGCTAACAGGTCGGTTGCCGTGTTCCTCCCTTAAGTCAATGTGACCTGACCTGACTAGGTTGGGTGCATTGGCTTAAGCCGGTAGGGACTTGGACCTGCCTCGCATGGGCCAGTAGGCCTTCTGCAGTGTTCCTTCGTTCTTATGTTCTTATGTTCTTAAAAGAGTCAAGACAACCCCTGGTTGTCTTCAAGAAAGAACTGGACAACTTTCTCAAGTCAGCCCCTGATCAGCAGGGCTCTGGTGCTAATGTTGGACTTTGTGCATCCTAGGAGGAGGTCTGGTCTGAGACCGGGTAGCGAGGGTGCTGACCCTCAGAGTACTGGTCTTCACCTAGACTCCAGGTAGGTATGACAGATATCAGGCTTTATACCTTTTCAAAATATTTTTCAAATAAAAATATATACATAACATACAATTATGAAATACCAATTTTTCTAATTAAAATAAATTTAGAAATTTTCGTTCGAAGTTAGGTAAAATTTGTCTTTGAAAATGTATGGGCCGTCATAATGATAATACAAATGATTTAATTCTAGACAAGCCATATAAATTTTTAAGGCCATCACTGGTTAGCATTTCATGATCATGATGTAAGAGTACATGACATGGGTTTTAAAGAAATATATGAAGTAGTCGGCAAATGGATCTTCAACACTCGAGCAATTAGGAGGTCAAAAATGTGGATATGTAAAGGTTTAAACTAAAGATCAAGTGGATTGACAATTATTAAAAAAAAAAAAAAAAAAAAACGAAGTCTCAGCTCTACAAGCCAGTCCTTAACTTTCACTTTTTTTCATCCTCATAGCAGACAAAAACACAGACCACAGTATTGACCTAGCTGTGACTGCTGGGGTCGAGTCATCGCTCCTAGCCCCGCCTCTACTCTTATGGTCAAAGTTTACTCACTCCTGACCTTTAGGGCCCTATTATATATATATATATATATATATATATATATATATATATATATATATATATATATATATATATATATATATATATATATATATATATATATATATATATAATATATATATATATATATATATATATATATATATATATATATATATGTCGTGCCGAATATGTAAAATTGGTCAATTAGCAAGAACTCATTTAAAATTAAGTCCTTTCTAAAATTTTCTCCTGTACGTTTAAAGATATATTTTTTTCATTAATGTTAATGTAAAAAAATTTAATTTTGCACCAGAAGAATTTTAGAAAACTTACCTAACCTTATTATAACAAGAACAATTTATTTTAGCCTAACCCAACTAAATATATTTTAGATTTGTTTACAGTAATTTAATACTAAACAAACACAGTGAAATATATTTTTTCCATTAGGTTCAGAATGATTTTGGCGAAATTATTGCATACACAAATTTTCACTTGTCCTATATGGCAAGATGAGCATTGCTATTTAAGCCAAGATCGCAAGTTCTGCCTATTCGGCACGACATATATATATATATATATATATATATATATATATATATATATATATATATATTCTGAGCTGTGTATATAGAGTACGTATTTGTCTCCAAAATCTCTCATCCGATACATTCCACTTGCTTGGCACATCATAACTATTGTTTACATGCATGGAGACAAATCGGGAGCCATCGCCCTCGCGGCCCGGTACAAGAACAGGTCTCCTGGTTGATCGCCAACTTGCGATTTACCTGTACCTTTCATGAGTTTCTCTACTCCCAGAGTCCGGCCATGGGCTAGGCTCGTATGGTGATTGCCTGGCCAATCAGGCTGTTGCTGCCGGTGGCCAGCAGCCTCACATATCCACCACAGCCCGGTTGATCTGAAACCTGGTGAAGATACTTGTCCGGTTTCCTCTTGAATCCAATGCTTCTGCACTTGTCCCAGCAGTGTTTCCGGTATCTTCTGGCAAGATGTTGAATAATCTGGGGCCACGAATGATGAAACGGTGTTCCCTTACTGGCCACAGATATTGATACAGTGTTCCCTTACTGGCCACGGATGTTGATACAGTGTTCCCTTACTGGCCACGGATGTTGATACAGTGTTCCCTTACTGGCCACGGATGTTGATACAGTGTTCCCTTACTGGCCACGGATGTTGATACAGTGTTCCCTTACTGGCCACGGATGTTGATACAGTGTTCCCTTACTGGCCACGGATGTTGATACAGTGTTCCCTTACTGGCCACGGATGTTGACAAAGTGTTCCTTTACTGTGCCCTGGAAATATCTACGCCGGTGGAAGTTGAATTTCTCTCTGGATGACTGGCAGTAAAACATTATACTGAACATCACAGTCAGTGGAGTAAATATGTGCGCAGCACAGCATATGATCTTATTAATTAAAGGGATCGTTGTAACAGGGATGGGGTAGCGAGGAACGTGGAGAGATTATACAGCACCTGGAGAACGAGAGATGATCGGGTTTGATCCAATTCCTTGGACCAAAAGCATATACATATACCCATTACAATGTAATATGTATGAGTACATGATCTATGCTTCACTTACAATGTGTATGAGTACATGATCTAAGCTTCACTTACAATGTGTATGAGTACATGATCTATGCTTCACTTACAATGTGTATGAGTACATGATCTATGCTTCACTTACAATGTGTATGAGTACATGATCTATGCTTCACTTACAATGTGTATGAGTACATGATCTAAGCTTCACTTACAATGTGTATGAGTACATGATCTATGCTTCACTTACAATGTGTATGAGTACATGATCTATGCTTCACTTACAATGTGTATGAGTACATGATCTATGCTTCACTTACAATGTGTATGAGTACATGATCTATGCTTCACTTACAATGGGTAAGAATACATGATCTAAGCTTCACTTACAATGGGTAAGAGTACATGATCTAAGCTTCACTTACAATGTGTGAGTACATGATCTATGCTTCACTTACAATGTGTATGAGTACATGATCTATGCTTCACTTACAATGGGTAAGAATACATGATCTAAGCTTCACTTACAATGGGTAAGAGTACATGATCTAAGCTTCACTTACAATGTGTGAGTACATGATCTATGCTTCACTTACAATGGGTAAGAATACATGATCTAAGCTTCACTTACAATGTGTATGAGTACATGATCTAAGCTTCACTTACAATGGGTAAGAGTACATGATCTAAGCTTCACTTACAATGTGTGAGTACATGATCTATGCTTCACTTACAATGGGTAAGAGTACATGATCTATGCTTCACTTACAATGTGTATGAGTACATGATCTATGCTTCACTTACAATGTGTGAGTACATGATCTATGCTTCACTTACAATGGGTAAGAGTACATGATCTATGCTTCACTTACAATGGGTAAGAGTACATGATCTAAGCTTCACTTACAATGGGTAAGAGTACATGATCTATGCTTCACTTACAATGTGTGAGTACATGATCTAAGCTTCACTTACAATGTGTATGAGTACATGATCTAGGCTTCACTTACAATGGGTAAGAGTACATGATCTAAGCTTCACTTACAATGTGTATGAGTACATTATCTAAGCTTCACTTACAATGTGTATGAGTACATGATCTATGCTTCACTTACAATGGGTAAGAGTACATGATCTAAGCTTCACTTACAATGGGTATGAGTACATGATCTATGCTTCACTTACAATGGGTATGAGTACATGATCTATGCTTCACTTACAATGGGTAAGAGTACATTATCTAAGCTTCACTTGCACCAAACACTGGGCAACACAGCCTCATTTTACTGTGCAGGTTTTCTAATGCGTTTCTCAACGTCAGTCTCTTAACGCTCCGCGTTTTATTTACTAATACCGGACAACTATAGTCCAGGACCGGGCTACATGTGTAGACAAGCACTAAAAACCCTTTGATGACTTTCGAGGCTTTCCCTACTCCGGCAGCCCCGCAGTAGACCAGGCTTGTCTGGGCCTTGCCTACATCCAACACAGCCTGGTCGGGCACTTGGCGTTCAAAGGTTAGGTTGGGCTAAGTAATAAAGATATAAGAAGAATTTATTTCAATATAACTGAGAAAACTAAAAAAATATATAATAAGTGGTTTAGAAAACAGACAGGTTGAAGAATGAGACACTAGTGCGACACACGGGAATCTTTATTGAGGAAACGTTTCACCACACAGTGGCTTCATCAGTCCAATACAAAGAAGATTGATGGACTGAACACATCGATTCCTGGCTGAGGGACTGATTACCACAAACTACTCTTTTTTTCTACAGTTCTTCTTTGTATTAGACTGATGAAGTCAGTGTCAATAAAGATTCCCAAAAGTTGCACAAGTGTCTCATAAGCCGAGACCCGCCAGACAACACTGATCAGCAAAACCGGGAAACGTTCAAATCTGGAGGAGTATCACTGGTGGTGTAAGAATGGCAAGTCGGGAAATGGGCGGCAGCTTCATCTGAACCAAGACTGTCCACCTCTCAGACGTGAGTACTCGCCCTTCTTCCTCACCCCCCCCCCCCCCGCCAACCTTCCTCCCAACTTTCCCTGGGTTTTTAACGCCCGCTATCTGTGACTGGAATAACTCCGAACCCACAGTGTCAACAGAAGTAATGGTTCTTCGTCTTGTTACCCATATTGACACGGAGAGTGAAGGTGTGTCTGTGAGAGGTGGCACTCAGCCAATGTTGTATGAATGATGTGAACAGTGAAAGTTTAGAGAGATGCCATGAAAAATAATCAATAGGAGAACCTGTTTGCCTGGAGTCGATTTCGGAGGTTACGGCCCCCGCACCCCAGTCCCAGATCAGACCTCCAAGTCTACCTGGAGGGTATTCTGGGGATCAACGCCCCTGCGGCCCGGTCCACGACCAGACCTCCCGGTGGATCAGGGCCTGATCAACGAACCTGTTACTGCTGGCTGCACACAGTCCAACGTACGAACCACAGCCCGGCTGATCCGGCACCGACTTTAGGTATCTGTTCAGCTCTCTCTTGAAGACAACCAGGGGTCTACTGGTAATGCCCCTTATTGCTGGTGGGAGGCTGTTGTACAGTCTTGGGCCCCGGACACTTATTGCGTTTTCTCTTAGTGTACCAGTGATGCCCCTGCTTTTCACTGGGGGTATACTACATCTGCATTCTATTTGTTTTCCAGTGCATCTAGGACCATATCATAGTGATCTAGCAGTTGCGAGAGGCAGGAGCGACCTGCTCTGAAACCATGTTGCCCGGGATTGCTATCCTGCTTCTTAGAACTCTTTCAAATATTTTTATGATATGGGACGTTAAAGCTATTGGTCTATAGTTCTTAGCTACTACTTTGCTGCCACCTTGATGGAGTGGGGCTAATCCGTTGTTTTTAGTGACTGTGGAATCTCGCCTGTGTCTAAGCTCCCCCACAGCATACTTAGGGCCCGTGAGAGGGGTTTCTTGCAGTTCTTAATGATCAGACCAGACTGATGGTGTCAATCGCATGCAGTCCAGCGTTAGCACCACAGCCTGGCTCATCAGGAACTGAATTAGAAATTTAGCAAGTTCTTTCTTGAAGATAGCTAATATTGTTTTATTAATTCCCTTTAAGCATGAAGGAGGTGTTGAGCTTTGATCTTCATACGCGTATTGAGTTCTCTCAGTGTACTCATCGTGCCCATGCTTTTCACTGTAAGTGTGTGTCATCCTCTGCCAAGCCTCTTGCTTTTATGTGGACTGATTTCGATGTGCAGGTTTGGGAGAAGTCCAGAATTTTCCATGTGTAGATTATGACGTATCGCTCTTACTACGTTCCAAGAAGTACAATCTTAAGGAAATTCTACCAGAATATATATACATAATTTGGAGGGTGCGGACGACCCCGTGAACACTAGCAGCACAAGCAGGTGGTGTGCACCAACGTACCTGGCGTGCGCCCATCACACAACCGCTTCTTGCATTTCATCCTATCAGCCGGGAAGGCAGTTATGACTGTGTAGTCGTATAGGCCCCCAGTTTGACTGTATATAGCTGTCAGTTTTAAAAGTTAACCAACTGATGTAATAACTACACCCCTGGTTTTAGATCTCTCACTTACTATGAGTTTATAAATAAGACACTCATGCAACACTTGCGTGTTTT
Organism: Cherax quadricarinatus; assembly: GCF_038502225.1. Taxonomy (NCBI): domain Eukaryota; kingdom Metazoa; phylum Arthropoda; class Malacostraca; order Decapoda; family Parastacidae; genus Cherax; species Cherax quadricarinatus. The sequence goes on along the minus strand of NC_091326.1, from coordinate 11,118,421 downwards.
AATGTGAAAACGTGTCACCAGGCGGTGGCTTCATCAGTCCAAACAGAGAAAAAAAGGGCCAAAGATGAGTAGTTTGAACTGATGATGCTATTGGCTGGGAAAACATTTCCACCATAAAAATACCCAAGTGTTACACAATTTGCCTTAATCTCTGAGAGCTCCTTTACTGGTAGCATAGAGCCAGGTACATGTACTAGTTTGTACCTGTGCTCGTGATACCAGACAAGAAGACCAGTTGAAAATTTGGCTTTCAAACAATCTACATGTGACAGCCCTATCATGGCAAAGACTTCTGCAACTATGTTAGGGGGTGAAAGCTTCGAAAGAAAGAGGGCTAACCTTTCAACTGTGAATGCACATCACGCAGATGATTTTCTTCTAGCAGTTCTGGGACATTTCTGCAACTGGCACATGTCTTGACCTACAGACCCTTCGCCATGCAGTGGCACTCTCCTTTGCTGCCCTAATTGACATTAAGAACAAGTGTATATGCGAAAAGCAATTGCTGACCAATGCGGTCTGCATGATCTGAACTGTGCAATTTCCAAGGTATGAGATGCTAGACACAATGAAGTCAACAACATAATCAAGAGAAGCCTTACTAAAGCCCAGAGAGAACCTTGGTCTTTATTAGCCAGCAACCCAGATACGCCTGCCAGCCTCCCTGATGGGATCACATTATATCCTTGGAAGAGCGGCACACAGGTAGTATGGGACTATGCATGTGCATCAGCACAGGCTCACATTACATATCACTATCTCAGCAGGGTGGTGCTCCTGATCACAGAGAAATCATCAACTCAAAACGTATATATCTGATCCCTAGTATCACTTTCTGCCCCACTTTTTGCCCAACAGGATCACAGACCCATTAGTCTCTCAGGAAGGTGTGTCATGGGTTTACTCAAAGAGCAAGGTTCCAGGCTTATGAAAGCCACTAGACCCAAGGGCTGCCGCCTATCTCTTCCAGTACTTCAGTGTCACGAGCCAGAGGGGAAATGCCTGCTGCATCTTGGTCATGAAGAGACGTTTATAGAATGGAAATAACAAAAGAGTGAAAACAGAGCTATCTGTTATTTCAAGTAATTACATGAAGTCCGCGCTTCTGACGAAAGTCTGTTCGAGTAATGAAAGGCTTTTAGCTTTATTTCCACTCCTTATGGTTTATTTGGGCGCGCGCGCACACACACACGCACATGCAGACACAATCAGTCCACAGCACAGCAGGATTCGAACCCGCACACTTTGATATAGAGCGTGCAGGTTCAAATTCTGCTATGGACTGAGAGATAATGTGTGTTAAAATTTGTATATATATATATATATATATATATATATATATATATATATATATATATATATATATATATATATATATATATATATATATGACGCCAGCTTCAGGGAGTCCCAAAAAGCTAGAAAATATTGAGAACTTGCCATGATTATATGTTTGTTCCCATAGGCTCAGAGACCCTTGGCTCATGGGGAAAGTGTGCATCTAAGTTCCTTAAGGAGCTAGGCAAAAGACTCATTAGGGTAACTAGGGATCCCAGGGCAGCTAGTTTTCTGTTCTAGCGACTCAGCGCTACTGTTCAGAGGGGTAATGCCTGCTGTATTTTGGGCACGCGCCCCAGCTCTGAGAAACTGGATGAGATTTTCGCATTATAATCAGTGACAAACACGTAACAATATATACTAGACATGTATCTCTCACATCTCATGTACTGTATATGCCATCTTTATATTAACAATGTATCTCTTAAACCTTTTGTACCATATTATGTAATAAAATATACCTATTGGTAAAAAAGAATGAAGAGATGGGGTGGTAGGGGAAGTGGAATATTTAAACGGCTTCAGGAAGAAATCCAAATATTCTTCCTTGAAGCCTTTTTATCCACTTCTCCGAGGCTATGGGTCCCACAATTTACACCAGAGGTGGACCCATATATATATATATATATATATATATATATATATATATATATATATATATATATATATATATATATAATATATATATATATATATATATATAATTGTAACCACCACGAACGAGTGGTATTGATCAATAACAACACTGCACTATCCAAGGACTCGAACCCATGTTGTACTGTCCCGTCTCATGGTGAGCCAGAACCACATAGGTTCAAGTCCTTGGCTAGTGCAGTGTTGTTATTGATCAATACCACTCGTTCGCGGTTACAATAATATATATATATGCTGCTCGTGGATTAGTACACCAAACAGGGATGAGAATGAAAATTAGCCTAGAAGCTCCCACAACACCGAATGTCCTTGGAAGTCATGTGGTTCTGGTTCATCATGAGACGAACCAGTACAACATGGGTTCGAGTCCTTGGATAGTGCAGTGCTGTTATTGATCAATACCACTCGTTTGTGGCTACAATATATATATATATATATATATATATATATATATATATATATATATATATATATATATATATATATAAATAAGGTGATGAGGATAACGAGAAAAAAATAGGTAACGAAAGATTGGATGTTAGATTGGAGGGAGAGAGTATGGAGGAGGTGAATGTATTCAGATATTTAGGAGTGGACGTGTCAGCAGATGGGTCTATGAAAGATGAGGTGAATCATAGAACTGATGAGGGGAAAAAGGCGAGTGGTGCACTGAGGAGTCTGTGGAGACAAAGAACTTTGTCCATGGAAGCAGAGGGGAATATATGAGAGTATAGTTATACCAACACTCTTATATGGGTGTAAAGCATGGGTGATGAATGTTGCAACAAGGAGAAGGCTGGAGGCAGTGGAGATGTCGTGTCTGAGGGCAATGTGTGGTGTGAATATAATGCAGAGAATTCATAGTTTGAAAATTAGGAGGTGCGGAATTACCAAAACTATTATCCAGAGGGCTGAGAAGTGGTTCGGACATGTAGAGAGGGTAGAAGGAAACAGAATGACTTTGAGTGTATAAATCTGTAGTGGAGGAAGGGTGGGGAAGAGGTCGGCCTAGGAAAGGTTGGAGGGGGTAAAGGAGGTTTTGTGTGCGAGGGGCTTGGACTTCCAGCAAGCATGCGTGAGCGTGTCACATAGGAGCGAATGGTGACAGATGGTTTTTAGAACTTGGCGTACTGTTGGAGTGTGAGCTTGGTAATATTTATGAAGGGATCCAGGGAAACTGGCAGGTCGGACTTTAGTCCTGGAGATGGGAAGTACAGTGTCTGCACTCTGAAGGAGGGGTGTTAATGTTGCAGTTTTATAACTGTAGTGTAAGCACACCTCTGGCAAGACAGTGATGAAGTGAATGATGGTGAAAGTTTTTTCTTTTTCGGGCCACCCTGCCTTGGTGGGAAACAGCCGACGTGTTAATAATATATATATATATATATATATATATATATATATATATATATATATATATATATATATATATATATATATATATATATATATATATATATATATATAAGATGAATTTGTAAATATATCTTAGCACAAACTGCTTAGCACACAGAACATTATGTGCCACAATAAGCAAAAACAAACGTTCGCAGCACCCACCTCCCCTCCCGGCCTCTCTCTCTCTAAAAAAAAAAAAGAAGTGCAGGAAAAAAGAACAAAAATATATAACAAAAGCACAAAAAAGGCATCGGGAGCCGCCAGTTGAAGGAGCAGACCCAGGGACACTATAGTATAATAATATCTAGTTGTACCTTGAATTACGAGCCTGTGTTTTAGGTAAGCCTTAAGGAAACTGATAAGTTAAGGAACCAGCACAAAATTCAATAAAGCGTTGTGGAGCTGGATTTATACACTAACGTATTTTCAGCATTTCACATCCTTTTGGCAGATTCTGTATTTCGCGAGACGCATCTTTTTCCCAACCGCAGCCCTGCCAACTTTAGCGGTAGGTTATTTTGGCGTTTCATAATTATTCGTCCGCGTCGTTATTTCTCAACTCATAAAATCTATGTCAGCGTTGTTGAGGAATGACAGCTGCTTCCTGCACTGAACATCCTTTCAATGACCTTTTAAAAGTCCGAAATAATAATAAAAATACTGTAAAATATGCGATCATTGTGACCTTAAATACTTGGTGTTCCTCCAGTGGGATCCTGTCAGGGTATTATGGGCCTTACGTCTCCCACGCGCGCCGTCCACAATGCACGTACAGTTCACCATCAACAAGGCACATAATTGCGCGCACCGATCCCAGCCATTCCTGGAGTAATATTGATTTGTCTTTCTCTTGTGATATCTGCCACATAATTTATTATTCATGTGTTGGGCAACTGTGCGGGTTCTTTTCCTTCACTTGTGTCATGTCCGCGCACAGTGTGAGCACCTCCTTGCATTTCCATAACACACAATTCTTCCGCCAACACACCCAGAAAAAAGAAAGACATTCGCCCCGCGAAAATAAGACACATACCAAATTTTTCTAATCTACACAGTTACAAAACATTGAGCTAAAATTGGATCTTGCTTCGCAGATGGATTTAATCCGTAAATCGAGGCTGACAAACAACAAATGTAAATTATCAATAAAAACGTAAATAATATTCTAAGACAACATCCTATATATAAGTTTTATCACATTTAACACATGTTCCCGCTCCTACGCTAAAATAAACTCCCGCCAAAAGCAAGAGCGCTTGCAGTCCTATAAGTTGCCAAGTTTTCTCTTATCAACACAGATTTCCACATTTCCAAAACTCTTCCTCCAGTCACTTATTCTTAGAGGAAATAAGTAAGCAAAGCAAGCAAGGGCGTATATTACTAATAAATTAAGTGCTTGCTAACAAAATATATTATAAACAATTATATATAAAAAAAGAGTATTGAGTATTTGGCCATGGCGGCCGTAAGGACGTAAGCAACAGCAATTATTGTCAACAGTTAACCAGTGCTGCCAACGACTCTACATATTAAGGCTCACAAGCCATGTTTAATAGACCATAAGAAAGCAAAGTCTAGCCGAAGACTCTGCAGAATATTCTACCATTGAATAACTTATAGCAAACATTGGGATATGAAGGCAGTGTTTTCAAGGCAACTGAGCGAAAAGCAGTAAAAGTGGTCCAAGTGAAGAGAAACACAGACTAAACACAGGAGCATCGAAGCTGCTCACTGGAGTTCGCAGGAGAGGAGGAGGAGGAGGAGGAGAGAAGAGGCAGAAGAGGAGGAAAGGGAGAAAAGGACAGGAGAGGATGAAGGATGAATAGGCAGACGAGAATGAAAAAAATAGTAGAGGACAATGGAAGGAAAAGGCAGTAGTGGATGAGGAGAGGAGGGAAACAGGAAGAGGTAAGAAGCAATACAGAGGGAGGGAAAAGTCAGCAGAGGGGGGAAGGAGGGAAGAGAGGCAGCACATAAAGAGGGGTAAGGGGCAGTGAAGGGGGAGGAATGGAAGAGGTAGTAAAGGACAAAGGGGAGGAGAGGACTTGGTTGGGGGTAGAGGAAGGAGAGCGAGGGGAAAGGAGGAAGAGGCAGGAGACTAGAAGATGCAGGACGAGGGGAGGGAGAGGCATGATGACGAGGAGAGTCATCCTGCCTCTTTGCAGGATAACCAGGAGGGGAAAGCGGTAGGATGATAAGGGGAAGAAGCAAGAAGAGAGGAACAAGAGGCAAGAAAGGAAGAGGATGATCAGGGAAGAAAAAGAAGGAGTAACGAAGCAAGAAATGAGGGAGGGCGAGGGAAATGCCTGAGAGTAATAAGGATGAAGAAAGGGAAGGAAGGACAGGAGAGGAAGAGGAGGAGGAGAGGGAGTTCTGAATGTTTTCCCTTGACAACCTGGCCTCTTAGTCTCACCTGCAGTCATCAGCACATAATACGGCAGCTACTGACGATACCTAGATTACGGATAAATCCTCGGTTACAAACTGTGTATAAAAGCGAACCGGTATCATGTCATTGTGCATAATTCATTGACTTGAATAACACACCATTTGCCCGGTAACGCACGGATGTGAAGGGGCTGGGGGTGGGGGGAGGGGGGTGGGGTGACAGCAGGCTAACATGATTTAAATGTTAGCTGCATACATCCTGCCTTATGAATCCATCACAAAATGATGAAATTATTAAAGCTTTTGATTCGTTCTCCGAGATTTTTTAGTGAAATATATATATATATCAATTTAGCTTAGATTGGTGCATTAGAATAAAGGAGTGAAAACTTTGAACAGGTGTGCTGAGAGCATGTTGGACCCACACTAACTACCACATGTTAGCGTTGCAGGTTCACACTACCCCCTGCAGTACCTTGCTACCCACCAACACCATACACTTCCACCCGTCCTCCTCCTCCTCCATTTTTTCCTAGTCAGATTTCTCTCCTTCCTCGCCTCCCATCTCCCTCCTGTATATCCCTCCCTTTTCAACGTCTTCCTCCCCCTCGTTGGTGCAGGCATACTAACTAGTGGAAAATTCACTGATATGATAATCCTCATGTAATAGTAACTACAGCCTTGCTGGAACGAAATCTTTGAGGCTTGTGCAGCTACTGAACCCAAGGTGGAATGCTTAACGATGTCCTCACTGCCCCCATTGAAGTTCTTTGCTCAGGCTGACAGATTACCTTGAAAGTGAACTATCTGTGATTCACCCGTGGCAACGTTTTGCTTGTAAAATAATAAAAAAAAGTCATGAATATAAAATATAGTAATACATTATGTCACTGTATTCCAGGTCTACTGCACACATGCAAGGGAACCACAATCCTTACCCATTCATACATTTTTCTAACCTATTTTTAAACCCCACAACATATTTACATCAATGATTTGGCAGTTTGTTACATTCAAATTCAACTCTTCTGGAAGATACCTGAGGTAGTGGTCTCAAATCTACACACTAATATAACAACTTCCTGGAGCGCGACGTATCAGAAGTTTAAAATAAATCCAGTGAAAAGGAGGGGGGGGGGGGGATGGGCACAAGATTATTACGCCGTGTCAGCAGCTGTTGTTGTATAATATGAATACAGTTTGAGAGTTCTGTCTTGACTATATATTTCCTGCAACTGTCTCATTTTTTTAGCAATCATCCATTCATATACATCATTACATTCCCTCCTTTACCCACATACCTAAGAGTGCAAGATTCTTGATACAGAGGATTAACTGTCAATCTTCCTTCCCTGTATGTTTCCCACAGTATTTATGTCCATTCTATAATGTGAAGACTACAACTGAGCCGCCTAATACAACCCTAAATCTTACCTAGGGCATATTTTCGTTTTCTTTATCCATTCAGGATTAATTCTAATCATTTTGATATCTTTGAAGTAGTGAATCCCCTACATTCATCCTTTCCCAACCTCCCATAAAATTCCTTTCCCTACCTCCGCCTTTTATTCTCTTTCCCGCCTATTATTCCGTCTCCCTATTATTCATCACCATGCCTCTTCCCATTTTTCTCTCTCCCTCCAATTATTGTCCCTCCCTATTATTCTCGTCCCCTCCTCCCTCCTTGGTAGTCCATACACTAGCCTGCTATATACACTATGGAGCACATGGGTCGGGTGCTCACTGTACCATGATGGTGCGAAACACACACTGGGTTTTAAACTTAACAGAGTAATGTCTTCCTAGTCACAAGACAGGCGCTGCCATCTTTCTCTTACTCCCAAGCGATGTGCAAAGTGTCTTATAGAAAAGCCTCTTTCCCTCATTCCGGTTCTTGGTACACATGTGGAGCGGAAGGGGGATCGAATTTCCTGCACCCCTTGCACTGAATAACCCACCTGGCTTTAGTACTTCATATAATAATAATAATAATAATAATAATAATAATAATAATAATAATAATACGAGTATCTTGTTTACTGTGCATCTTCAGCACTGCTGTCATTTGTTCTCTGATTTCCCTATAGACAACTGTGTAAATAACGGTGTTGTTATTATTGTTGTTGTTTGCACTGTCATTAAAAGAACACAAAGGCAATACAAGCTATAATGCATACATTCAACATTTTAGGGAATTTAGCATGATTCAAACAAATTGAAAAGTCTGATCGAAGCTTGAGTTGGGAAAGTAAAGATCAGCGAGAGGTTATAATAGGAACAACATCAATAAGGCCAGACACAAAAATGACATTAAGTGTGTAGCTAGTAAAAACGGGAGTGCCATAGTGCCAACAGTCTATCTAAAAATGTCACCAGTAGAACTGATGGTGGAACAATTTACCTAAAATTAGCATCATCAGAATCTCTTATTTACCTACTGAGCTACAGTCGATTTTGGGTCCAGATTATTCAACATTCTACTGGATGGTTACTTGTAGGTTACCTGTAGTCACTCCTGAAGGTGACCTTCCCAGCGGGCCGGTCCAGACCAGGCCTCCTCGTTGCTGGCCTAATCGATCAGGCTGTTGGTGCTCAACACCTGCAGCCCATCTAATTACTATATATCGTGAAAGAAATCGTCAGAATTTCTACCCGTTTCCAACGGAACTTTAAATTCAGCATCACATATACTTCCAGTGAAACTTTTAATTTCCCATGCTACACATCACGGACTGCCCACCACGTCCAGTACATTGCAAACATTGGGCAAGATGGACGTTCATACAAGTCAAGACACAGCAAAATCTAACCCAAATCAGTTCTTGTGCAGCCAGGCTGAGTATCTATACTGGACTGAGTGTGGCTAGCACCAACACGCTGATTAACTAAGCCATCAAACAGGAAGTCTCGTCTGGAACCGGGCCGCGGAGGCCATGACCCCCAGTAACAGACACTAAATAAACTACAGGTAAACATGACCCCTCAGTAGAAACAAATTAATTAGGATAACACGACAGGGTGGAGATGACGACGATGATGCAGGTATACAGACATCAACCAACACTATATTCATATTGAAAATGGTATAAAATACCGACAAGATGATGATTAAGACACGTATGCAACAGTTGGGTATCTTCACTGATGAAACGTGTAGTCTACACAGTAGACTCCTTCAGTTAAATGCAAAGGCAGCAGGTGTAGTAGTGAAACAAAGATGATGTAATCAATCCATCAACCTTGGAGAAACAGCATTTGAGGTGGTTAATCCTTCAGCCGAGGCGAAACGTTGCAATAATAAAGATACCAACTGATGCTTATGTCTTAATCATTATCATATTCATACTTTACTAAAACGAACAAGTTTCATAGATTTATTTTTTTTACATGTAAAACAAAATTATAACCATAACAATAATAAAAGTGGTCCTCCCCTCCCCCCACACGCGCGCCTGAACCAACAAAACTATCCGTGATACATTTTGTTTGTGTCAGAGGCGCGCAGATTCACCAGCAGAGACAAATAAAGTTGGGAGGGTGCTGACAGCAGGGGGAGCCAGGATATTTCAGGAGTCACCCTCTCTCCCCCACTCAATACGGAATCCTTACACTCACTCCCAACGACCCACCAGCCCGAGGTTGTAAACTAAGGACACGTGGGGCACGAAGCGTCCACATACACACTGCGATTTCAGAAGAACCCAGAAAAGACACGAGTGAGAGCAAAGTATATGATACTCAAAAGACTTGACAAAGCAGATGGGAAACAGACTGTTTGAAAGGTTAAGTGATGGACTGGAAGAGGACCCAGGGACGGAGTCGGAGACTAAACAATGGACTGTTAATAAGTTTAAGTGATTTAACTTCTACTTCTAGCTCTCTACGAGTCAGAACTGTAAGAAATATAATGATTTAATAATTGCATATACTCAATTCTTCCCGTAACTTGAACAATCAAGTATTATAGTTCATGTTAGCTTAATATATCGCTTTCCTCTTTTTAATATTTTAGAATCAGAGATTTATAAGTATCTACCAAGAGGTTAAGAAGTTTTCTCAATCCACTTTTAAGAAAGTGGTGGTGTAAGTAGGTTACTGAGGGGTGATGAGGAAGTCTCATTTCCCTTGGGTGGGTAAAGTGGTTAAATTATTTCTCTACCAAGAAGTGATCAAGTAAGTGGTAATTGTTAAGTGGCTCTGCCGAGGGGTAATGAGAAGGCACTTACACCTCCCTCCCCCACCTCAGGTATCACACTACAGATTTTCGGATAGGCAAGAAAGTGTCTATGAGGCAGTAAAATTAATTCAACTGGTCGTATGCAGTTAAGATGAATGGGCCAGGAGCTGCCACTCTACCACAACTCTGTGAATACAAACACATGTCACTACTGGTCGTATGCAGTTGTGAGGGCCAGGAGCTGCCACTCGACCATAACTCTGTGAGTACAAACACAAGTCACTATTGGTCCATGCAGGACAGATTTACTCAACCATCCTCACTACGTACCCAGTATTTACAATATTTTTAAAGCACAAATGGCGGTGTTTGACAGTTTAGTCTGCTCGTCTATAACTCTTACCAAATCTGTACTTTCCAAATCTAAATCCATTGTTGCCACTAGTGCTCAGGTTTTCAGCGCGTAATTTATATATCCCCTTAATATATTATGTCTTCTATTGGTAAGTTCTATCATTCAATATCCCTTCTGATTGTGAATATAAGTTCACTGCTTTTAATCTATTCTTGCTCTTTTATGTTTAAAAGAAATATTTATGTTGGTATCTGTGACCGGATTCCAGAGCTCTTTACCCACGCAACCCGACTTGAAGCCAAATTTGATGAATGCCTATCAACTAGGTTATTGCTGCTAGCGGTCCGCAAGCCTACAATAGCTATCAAAATCTTGCTGCTCTGACATTCTTAGTACGAGTGGTCTAGTTTCTCCTTGGAAACTTCCACCCTTGTTCTGTCAGTATTTCTGACATCTGCTGGTTAAAGAACGAAGAGAGCTGGACCACTGATGTAACCAGTGTTCCGTAAATGTGACCATGGCACCCCTGCTTTACCGTGTGTTTATACTGTAATATGATGACCAGAACTGCGTTGCATCATCTAACCTCAAGACTTCTGTTACTTAAACACTACGATATTAAGCGTTTACTTAATGGTGAGCATTCACACACTTTTGCCTGAGCTTATATATATATTTATATATATATATATATATATATATATATATATATATATATATATATATATATATATATATATATATTGATACATATATATATATATATATTTGGATATATATATATATATATGTATATATATATATATATATATATATATATATATATATATATATATATATATGTGTGTGTGTGTGTGTGTGTGTCGTGTCGAATAGGCAGAACTTGCCATCTTGGCTTAAATAGCAACGCTCATCTTGCATATAGGACAAGCGAAAATTTGTGTATGCAATAATTTCGCCAAAATCATTCTGAACCTAACTAAAAAAATATATTTCATTGTGTTTGTTTAGTATTAAATTATTGTAAAGAAATCTAAAATATATTTAGTTGGGTTAGGCTAAAATAAATTGTTCTTGTTATAATAAGGTTAGGTAAACCTGTTTTCTAAGATTCTTTTGGAGCAAAATTAATTTTTTTTTACATTAACATTAATGGAAAAAAAATATATCTTTAAACGTATAATAATTTTTTTAGAAAGGTCTTAATTTTAAATGAGTTTTTGTTAATTGACCAATTTTACATATTCGGCAATATATATATATATATATATATATATATATATATATATATATATATATATATATATATATATATATATATATATATATATACACACACACACACACATAATATCAAGCAGGAGCTAAGATTACACCTGCAACGACATCTCTCTCTCTCTCTCTCTCACACACACACACACACACACACACACACACACACACACACACACACACACAAGTATGTCCGGGAAAAAGAACTCACCAGTTGAGCAGACAGCAGAAAACAAGACATCTAATATAAAATGAGCAGTAACAAGCGACGGGGAAGAACAAAACCTGCATCACGCAAAGATCAAAAGAATACCAGTTTTACGATGATAAATAAGACACGTGTCTTATTCATCAACTTGTCGGTACTGTATACCGTTAATGATATCAGTGGACAGATTTTTGAAAAAAAAAAAATTACTGTTACAGACAGGTAAAATGTCTCCGTGTAACAAACACAAAAAACAACGTGTGACTATACGAAAATCTATCTACCAGTGACACAAACAGTTGGAATATTACTAGTGTCACAAACAGCTGGAATATTACTAGTGTCACAAACAGCTAGAATATTACTAGTGTCACAAACAGCTGGAATATTACTAGTGTCACAAACAGCTGGAATATTACTAGTGTCACAAACAGCTAGAATATTACTAGTGTCACAAACAGCTGGAATATTACTAGTGTCACAAACAGCTGGAATATTACTAGTGTCACAAACAGCTAGAATATTACTAGTGTCACAAACAGCTGGAATATTACTAGTGTCACAAACAGCTGGAATATTACTAGTGTCACAAACAGCTAGAATATTACTAGTGTCACAAACAGCTGGAATATTACTAGTGTCACAAACAGCTAGAATATTACTAGTGTCGCAAACAGCTAGAATATTACTAGTGTCACAAACAGCTGGAATATTACTAGTGTCACAAACAGCTGGAATATTACTAGTGTCACAAACAGCTGGAATATTACTAGTGTCACAAACAGCTGGAATATTACTAGTGTCACAAACAGCTGGAATATTACTAGTGTCACAAACAGCTGGAATATTACTAGTGTCACAAACAGCTGGAATATTACTAGTGTCACAAACAGCCAAAACTGCATGTCACAAAACCAAAAGGAAACAAAAAATACAAGTGTCAGGACCAGGCTGGGGAAGGGGGATACTGACTAACAGAACAGAACACGAGTAAACTACAGGGAAAAAACTACTAGTGTCACGAACATTATAAAAAAAACTAACTCTCTGAAACACAAAAAAAAAGATGGGAAGAAGGGGAATTGTGTCACAAGTATTAAAAGAAAAAAACTCTGAGGAGCTGGATGAGATTTTCGCCTTATAATCGGTGATACACACGTAACAACATGTACCTTATATGCCACCTTTATATCAACAATGTATCTCTTAAATCTTCTGTACTATATTATTTAATAAAATACTCCTAATGGTAAATAAATATATATATATATATATATATATATATATATATATATATATACAAACACTGATCTCTGGCTGAAGGAGACTCGAACCTACGAACCTTGGAACAAGGTACGTAGTGCTTTACCAATCTACCCACACTGGACCAATGCCTTGGAGTCCACCTTGCGCTAGACTTTGATCCAAGGCAGCCAGCTTTCAGGGAGAAGGCTTACAGCTTTTCATCTCATCCCCTGCATGCTGGCTGCCTTGGATCAAAATCTAGCGCAAGCTGGACTCCAAGGTATTGGTCCAGTGTGGGTAGATTGGTAAAGCACTACGTACCTTGTTCCAAGGTTCGTAGGTTCGAGTCTCCTTCAGCCAGAGATCAGTGTTTGTGTATATTTCGACTGCTCTTGCGAACTCCTTGCATATATATATATATATATATATATATATATATATATATATATATATATATATATATATATATATATATATAAAGACAGGGGTGGGGGAAGGGAGATAAAAGTTACAAAGAGCAGGAAGAAATAACTGAAAGTAAAAAATTGCAGTAGGATACAACATGTGAGTCAACTTATGTTGTGTCATTCAACTTATCCCGAAAATGGTTTAGGCCTAACAAAACGCGTTTAGAACAAACGGCTTCTATTTATTTTCTGCAATACTGAACCTTTTAGCAGAATGCACATTCCAAAACTGACTTAAAATTTGGCAGCATACAATATATTCCATAATTTACAGACATTTAAGTTTTAAGTAGAACAAACAAAATATTCGTTTACTAAAGAATAGAATAAAAATGCTATTATATTGAAGGAAGCGATCATGTGCTCCCTGCTGAGCCTTCATTCACCCCCAGGGAGGACAAGCACCCCTAGCCTGGGGGGCTAAACAACCAGGGTTGTCTAACCCAGGTCCCTCGTAAGGGACCTTTTCAGCCTATTCATCCCTCCAGACTGAGGGACTGACCATCTCAAATACTTTTCCCCCAAGGTTGATGGACTGATTACATCATCTTTATTTTATTTCTTCTGCTTCATTTGTATTTGACTGAAGAAGTCTACTGCGTAGAACAAACGTTTCATCAATAAAGATACCCACGTGTTGCACATGTGTCCTAATCTTCAACCTTCTGGTTCAGGCAGTCAACAGGGAAGTTTATGTCTATAACTCTCACAATGGGTCACAGGTATGTCGCATTGGAGACACTTGTGCAACATTTGGGAATCTTTATTAAGGAAGCGTTTCGCCAGGTAGTGGCTTCTTTAGTCCAATACAGAAGAACGGTGAAAGATGAAGAGAAGAATGAGGTAATCAGTCCCTCAGCCTGGAGTCGATGTGTTCAGTCCATCCAGGCTGAGGGACTGATCACGTCATTCTCCTCATCTTTCACCGTTCTTCTCTGTATGGGGCTGAAGAAGCCTCTGGCTGGTGAAACGTTTCCTCAATAAAGATAGCCAAATGTTGCACAAGTGTCTCATTCTTCAATTTGTCGGTTTTCTAAACCGACAAATCGCATATGTCACATTGTTACCATACACATAATTAGCACTCTACTCTCTAACTCTTGACTCTTCCTTATACAGCGCTCTACCAGTAAATTTAAGAAATAAATTGAGGATTAGAGAACTACCTGAGGAAGGTGACTGGTAGTGATAGCTATATGGACTCGACGGATACAAACAATAAAAGCCTGACTGATCAATCACTCACTAGGGTTTAAGATACTGTCTTTATATTGCTGTGTTTTATGAGAAAATCTAAACCACGGGCCTATTCAGCAGAGTGTTTACACTGCAGCAACTGAACCTGGGTTGAGAGGAAAGCAGAGAGGGGAAGAGGATGAAGAACATTATAAGATAACAAAATGCTAAGTGAACTTTCTTCTGTTGATGTAAAAATGAACACATTCACGACTACCATGAGAAGAATATAAATGTTGTTGTGAAGATGATAACATTCACAACTAATGTGAGAAGAGTGCAACATCAATTATTTCAACATTAATGTTGTATGCGTGCCTTATGAGCAAGTCCACCACTACGGTAAGGAACACCAGCCAAGGACCACCTCATACAAATTTTGTACCTTGGACCGTCATCAGTAGCAGTCCTCTCAACCTGGCATGAACTCAGACTTCTATACTAACTCTTCTCCAGACTGACGAACTGACTGCCTCAAATCCTTTTTCTCCAAAGTTGCTGGACTGATTACATCATCTTTATGTCTCTACAACACCTACTTCCTCTGTATTGGACTGAAGAAGCCTACTGTGTAAACGAAACTTTTCATCAATAAAGATACCCAACTGCTGCACATGGGTCTTAATCATCTTCTATGCTAACTACATGACCTACCAAGCTATTATTGCCAGCAGGCCTACACAGCCGTCACTATCTGACGACGCTTCCTGCAGGAACTGGTAAAGTTGTCACTCGTATTCCGATTCGTAAAACCAACTGCGACAACTGTTACCTAAGGTTCTATTTTATTATTTCTTAAAACATATGTTCGTGTTGAGCACCGCCAATTTTTAATTTATAAAGAGGAGTATATTCAAGAGAACGTGGGACACACGAGTCGAGAAGAGCATCACTGTAAACAAATAAGCGAGGGAAAAAAATAAAGGTCACAGTATCTTGCTGGAACAATTCACTAATAAGCTGCACTTTCGAGAGGAAACTATGGGCGACGTTTCGGTCCGTCCTGGACGATTACCAAGTGACTGTGACTGACAATGATCCAAGACAAACAGAAACGTCTGTAGTTTCTTTTGGAAAGTGTGGAAGGAGGATCATACTTCCCGTGTCCTCAACAACACCCCGGAGGTCGGAGGTATCGTGACCCTAAAGAATGTCATGTTGTGCTTCTGTGTTAACCGCTCATTATCCTACCTATCTGCTGTTGGAGCAACTCTTCTCCAGGCTGAGAGACCGACTACCTCGAAACTACGTCTTCAAGGATGATGAACTCATGACATCGTCTTTACAACTCTACTGCTTCTGTTCACTCTTCTGTACTCAACTAAGTAGCCTGCTGTGTAGGCGAAACGTTTCGGAATAAAGATACCTAACTGTTGAACATGTGTCTTCATCAACCAGTCGGTATTGTATACCATTTTAATATTCACTCCTGGTTTGTCTCTTCTCCCTTCTACGTAAACAGTAATTCCTCCTAAACCTCGATTCCCGTGTTCAAACGTAGGAAAATTCTGTTTGTTTAAAAAAATATATATCACTGAGTGCCACCTAATTAGCATTTAAATTCTCCAGTGTTCTAGGGGTACTGACCAGTCGAATTTCATTACCTTCTTTTATTCTGCTCTGTAGCATTTAGAAAGTGACTATTCACGGATTTGTATTTGTGTGGGCTGAGTAATGGCTCCTGGTCCAGCATCACAAGCTTCGTCGACCAACATTATTTGTTTCTGGAATGCCTGTGACCAGTTTTGATAATTTCTCTACTCTGGAAACGCTGTCTGAGGCCAAATTTCATTGTTGACTGGCTAGTAAACAAGGCTATTGCTGCAGGCCAGCAAGTCCATGTAACCTTCACACCCGGCTCATCGGGTAGTGGTCAAGTTTCCTTCAGAAAACTTCAACTTTTATTCCCCGGCATTTCTTACAGAAGCAGGTAGAACAATGAGGTATGGATTACATATATTTACGATCTTCTCTGAATGTTTGTATATCACTCTTAGATTTAGGAAGGATATGGAAAAGTATTGGACTAGAACTAGATAAGTCGATAAGTAGGATTATCGAGACTAAAACCTTGGGTAGCTTCATTTATAGGTCAGATAAAAGCATGAGTGAGAAGGGTTGGGTTTGAGTGGGAATTGCACACGGGTTAACAGGTCTATTAAAGCTTATTCCTTGCATAGCACTGAAGCTAGGTTGGGCATATATTTTTGTTACTGGGTTTGGGTTTGAGAAGTACCTGCCTAGTACGGACCAGTAAGCCTGCTGCAGTGTTCTTCCTTTATGTTTTTACCTTTCGGACCCTATCATAACTACTTTTAAGACTGTTTATTAAGCTTGCCTCCATGACATTTAATTACTACCCTGAAGTTGTAAAAGTGCTTCACAAGGTCCATATGACTCTTTTTTTTAACTTTCATGTTTTGTCCCCTTGTTATGGTCCTAATAATACAGTTGATCTCTCCACCCCCATCAATTATCGACCATTTTGCACATGGTAATCATGTTGCATCTTAGTCTTTTTCCAGCCTTCAGAGTTATATCTAGTGTCTCACACGTGAAGCCTTCAACTCTGGGATTACTCTAGTTGTAAGGCTTTTGCACTGTTTCAAGTTTCTGAACGTGGCTGATATAGTGGAGGCTCCATATAATAATAATAATAATAATAATAATAATAATAATAATAATAATAATACAGGCTCATGTAAGTATTATTTTTGAAATGGTGAGTTCCTCAACCTGGAGTTTACCTGGAGAGAGTTCCGGGGGTCAACGCCCCCGCGGCCCGGTCTGTGACCAGGCCTCCTGGTGGATCAGAGCCTGATCAACCAGGCTGTTGCTGCTGGCTGCACGCAAACCAACGTACGAGCCACAGCCCGGCTGGTCAGGAACCGACTTTAGGTGCTTGTCCAGTGCCAGCTTGAAGACTGCCAGGGGTCTGTTGGTAATCCCCCTTATGTATGCTGGGAGGCAGTTGAACAGTCTCGGGCCCCTGACACTTATTGTATGGTCTCTTAACGTGCTAGTGACACCCCTGCTTTTCATTGGGGGATGTTTCATCGTCTGCCAAGTCTTTTGCTTTCGTAGTGAGTGATTTTCGTGTGCAAGTTCGGTACTAGTCCCTCTAGGATTTTCCAGGTGTATATAATCATGTATCTCTCCCGCCTGCGTTCCAGGGAATACAGGTTTAGGAACCTCAAGCGCTCCCAGTAATTGAGGTGTTTTATCTCCGTTATGCGCGCCGTGAAAGTTCTCTGTACATTTTCTAGGTCGGCAATTTCACCTGCCTTGAAAGGTGCTGTTAGTGTGCAGCAATACTCCAGCCTAGATAGAACAAGTGACCTGAAGAGTGTCATCATGGGCTTGGCCTCCCTAGTTTTGAAGGTTCTCATTATCCATCCTGTCATTTTTCTAGCAGATGCGATTGATAAAATGTTATGGTCCTTGAAGGTGAGATCCTCCGACATGATCACTCCCAGGTCTTTGACGTTGGTGTTTCGCTCTATTTTGTGGCCAGAATTTGTTTTGTACTCTGATGAAGATTTAATTTCCTCGTGTTTACCATATCTGAGTAATTGAAATTTCTCATCGTTGAACTTCATATTGTTTTCTGCAGCCCACTGAAAGATTTGGTTGATGTCCGCCTGGAGCCTTGCAGTGTCTGCAATGGAAGACACTGTCATGCAGATTCGGGTGTCATCTGCAAAGGAAGACACGGTGCTGTGGCTGACATCCTTGTCTATGTCGGATATGAGGATGAGGAACAAGATGGGAGCGAGTACGTGCCTTGTGGAACAGAGCTTTTCACCGTAGCTGCCTCGGACTTTACTCTGTTGACGACTACTCTCTGTGTTCTGTTAGTGAGGAAATTATAGATCCATCGACCGACTTTTCCTGTTATTCCTTTAGCACGCATTTTGTGCGCTATTACGCCATGGTCACACTTGTCGAAGGCTTTTGCAAAGTCTGTATATATTACATCTGCATTCTTTTTGTCTTCTAGTGCATTTAGGACCTTGTCGTAGTGATCCAATAGTTGAGACAGACAGGAGCGACCTGTTCTAAACCCATGTTGCCTTGGGTTGTGTAATTGATGGGTTTCTAGATGGGTGGTGATCTTGCTTCTTAGGACCCTTTCAAGGATTTTTATGATATGGGATGTTAGTGCTATCGGTCTGTAGTTCTTTGCTGTTGCTTTACTGCCCCCTTTGTGGAGTGGGGCTATGTCTGTTGTTTTTAGTAACTGTGGGACGACCCCCGTGTCCATGCTCCCTCTCCATAGGATGGAAAAGGCTCGTGATAGGGACTTCTTGCAGTTCTTGATGAACACGGACTTCCATGAGTCTGGCCCTGGGGCAGAGTGCATGGGCATGTCATTTATCGCCTGTTCAAAGTCATTTGGCGTCAGGATAACATCGGATAGGCTTGTGTTAACCAAATTTTGTGGCTCTCTCATAAAAAATTCATTTTGATCTTCGACTCTCAGTCTGGTTAGCGGCTTGCTAAAAACTGAGTCATACTGGGACTTGAGTAGCTCACTCATTTCCTTGCTGTCATCTGTGTAGGACCCATCTTGTTTAAGTAGGGGCCCAATACTGGACGTTGTTCTCGACTTTGATTTGGCATAGGAGAAGAAATACTTTGGGTTTCTTTCGATTTCATTTATGGCTTTTAGTTCTTCCCGCGATTCCTGACTCCTATAAGATTCCTTTAGCTTAAGTTCGATGCTTGCTATTTCTCTGACCAGTGTCTCCCTACGCATTTCAGATATATTGACCTCTTTTAGCCGCTCTGTTATTCTTTTCCGTCGCCTGTAAAGGGAGCGCCTGTCTCTTTCTATTTTACATCTACTCCTCCTTTTTCTTAGAGGAATAAGCCTTGTGCATACATCGAGTGCCACCAAGTTAATCTGTTCTAGGCATAAGTTGGAGAAGAGTTTTGCTCAATAGTCTGCCCTCTCAATGATTACATTCTTTCTTCTACTAGTGGGCTGCACCTCACCTCTTGACAGTATATAAATCTCCATACTGTTGCTTCAACTTCACACTGTTCCAAGCTTCTCCAGGCCGAGGGACTGACCGCCTCAAAAAGTAATACTTACATGGGTCTGTATTATTATTATCATTATTATTATTAGGGACGGCGGAACCCACTGAGATCATTTAATGCCTGAGAAATAGAAGGTAATCAGGTTTGATCCGAGGAAATGGTGTAGCTACAATTCCTTACATCAAGCTCTACACCAGCATCAAGGAACTCTCGTTGAAGAGACAAACCAAATAATTTCAGACTTTACCTATACTTAACCAGTGACCGGTTTCAAGGTCTCTTTACGAGGCCAGGTTTCGGATGGTAAAGGCTGATGACCGCCTGGTTAACCAGGCTGTTTCTGCTAGCAGCCCCCAAGCCATCACAACCCGGCACTTGTTGCGGGAAGTTGTTCTCTTCTTGAAAACTATATATTTGTTCCAGCAATATTTCCGTTATCTTCTGGTACTATGTTGGAGAGTTTTGCACCACTGATGTTGACAATGTTCTCTTAAGAATTAGACACATGTGCAACATCTGGGTATTTTTATTTGTAGACGTTTCGCCAATCAGTGGCTGAGGAACTGATTACCTCAACTTTTTGTATATAATTCTTCACATTATGTCCTTGTAATGTATTGATAAAAGCCAATGGTTGGCGAAACGTCTACAAAGATACCCAGATCTTATACATGTGTCTAATTCTTCATTTTGTCGGTATTGTATAACCATTATGTACAACAATGTTCTCGAAATGTATTCACGGCGCTCCCACTTTTCGTTGGGTTTATTCAACACTTTCTACATCTCGACTATAATAAGCTGTTACAGCAGTACACCTGGAGAGAGTTCCGGGGGGTCAATGCCCCCGCGGCCCGGTCTGTGATCAAGCCTCGTGGTGGATCAGGGCCTGATCAACCTGGTTGTTACTGTTGGACGCACGCAAACCAAGGTACGAACCACAGCCCGGCTGGTCAGGTACTGAGCCGAGTGCAACCAGGCCCTCAAGTACCTTCAATATACTTACAATTAGGCATCTTCTCCATTACAGAGAGAACAATGTAAGTGTATATTTTCCACTTCTGCTTACTCTCATGCCTTGAGAGGCGCTGCGAGCACACAACACTGTTCAAGTCATGAGAGCAACATTACTTCAAACAGAAAACATCTAAGTCAACCAGTATGCTAACCTACTCATGCCTATGACATACTGCAGTACCTAAGACCGGTTTCAATGGTTCGTCTCCTCTCGCAGCCCAGGCTTTCTGCTGACCGCCTTGTCAACCATGCTATTGATGCTTGCAGCTCGCGAGCATCAGTGGTTCATTTTCCGCTTGAAAACTTGTATATCTGTTTAAGCAACGCAGCTGGTTGGTACTTTTGAGACTTATCTGCAGTTTACCAAGAAACAATTTCAGGTTAAGGTTCCAGCGGTCCTGCCCCAGCCAGGCCTCTTGGTGTATGGCTTGACCAGCCACTCTAAAAATAATACGACATACATAGGAATATCCTACGTAAAATTTAGCAAGCAATAAAAAACTACTCGCCCTAAAAAAACTGACAACACATATAAACACTATCACACACCAGATTAAAATAATTAACTTGAGCTTAAAAATACCATTCAACTGTTAATGCCAACTCCTAAGACTTCAGAAATTCGCACAGGTGACCCGGTAATTATAAAAACAACGACGTTAGTGAAAAGGCCCAAGTCGTAGGTAAACACTTACAATTTGTTGCACAGTCGAATGTGCGTCTAGGCTGATGTTTAAGATACATGTGCAACAGTTGTTCTGGAATGATATCGTTCCGGACCATTTCTCCAAGACTGATGAACTGATTACATCATCTTCATTTCACTACTACACTCGATGCCTATGTATATGACTGAAAAAGCCTACTGTGTATGTGAAACGTTTCAACAATAAAAAATACCAACTGCTGCACATCAACTTGTTGGTATTTTATACCATTTTCAACATAACGTTTAAGCTACACAGGAGGGAAGGAGAATCAGCGGTCAGGTAACAATGGGCGAGATGTGTGTGCCCAGTCCTCAATCGACAGAGTCGGAGAATAATTACAGTAACTACAGTTGTTAACACATCGGGAGTCTCTCGCCAAGGCAGGATGACCTGAAGAAGAAAAAATACTTTCACTATCAATCATACAACAACTGTTTTGCCAGAAGAGGGCCGACAGAACAGCTTCGATGACCCTCCGAACTGTAACATCCCTCCCCCTCTTCCTTCAGAATGTAGGCACTGTACGTCCACCTCCAGGACCGAAGTCCGGCTAACCGGTTTCCCTGAATCCCCTTATAAATGTTACCTTGCTTAAAAAACTCACTTGTCTCCACTCGTAACCCGTTCACAAGCCCTTAGCACTCAAAACCTCCCTTACCTGGAGTTTACCTGGAGAGAGTTCCGGGGGTCAACGCCCCCGCGGCCCGGTCTTTTACCAGGCCTCCTTTATTACAAAGATATCTAGACTAATACATTAATAAATGTACACTAAGAATACAAATAGAGTAAACAAATTACATATTAACAGTGACTATACAAACATCAATCACAAGAATTATACAAGAACGGCTACTGTGAAATACAAATATAGAAAAGATACAAGCAAAATCATAGTTTTGTGTAGTTAAAATGCGGAGCCAAGAGCTATCACTCAACCACAACTTGGTAAGCAAACATAAGAACCTACTGGTTCAAGCAAGACAGTTTTGTTCACATTCGGCCAGACCCATCAAGTACTTGTTGATACTATTTTAACAGCTGCCAGGTACTACAAGTATTAGCTTCACCAACAACATTAAATACCATAAATAACAGGAAAAACAAGTCAGGGTGACTGAAGGGAGGTGGTGGTGGTGGTACCTTGATGCTGGTTAAGGGTTCTTAAGTGGTACTTGATGCTGATTAAGGATTCTTAAGCCCAGGAATTGGAGCTACCATACTCCTGTGATCAACTACCCATTCCCCAGGCACTCTACGATCCATACGGGTTTAGCGCTTCCCCTTTGTAATATTAATACGCATTTCATGAAGTGATGACCACATGAGGATCATTCAGACCAGTGAGTGGATGGAGGATTGATCCTACAGCTTGCTGCCTGGCGTCTGATCGATCAAGCTGCTGGTGGCGCTATACTCGGCGTCTCCTCAACCACCACAATCATCCGCCCATAACAACGTACACACAATCACAACAATTTAATCAACAATCACAACAATTTCACAGAATAAACAAAAAATAACAAAAATATCTCTACAGAGAGCAATTACACTTACACATCCTCTAGTGAGCAAACATACAGCTGTATTTAACAAACACACTCCTGTATTTAACAAACACAACAGATTAAACAAACAGGAGTTCCCATGTTCATATCCCGGTCCGGTAGCCATCTTTCACATCCAGCACACGGGTGACCATCTTTCACATCCAGCACACGGGCGACCATCTTTCACATCCAGCACACGGATGACCATCTTTCACATCCAGCACACGGATGACCATCTTTCACATCCAGCACACGGGTGACCATCTTTCACATCCAGCACACGGGTGACCATCTTTCACATCCAGCACACGGGTTACCATCTTTCACATCCAGCACACGGGTGACCATCTTTCACATCCAGCACACGGGCGACCATCTTTCACATCCAGCACACGGGCGACCATCTTTCACATCCAGCACACGGGCGACCATCTTTCACATCCAGCACACGGGCGACCATCTTTCACATCCAGCACACGGGTGACCATCTTTCACATCCAGCACACGGGTGACCATCTTTCACATCCACCACACGGGTGACCATCTTTCACATCCAGCACACGGGTGACTATCTTTCACATCCAGCACACGGATGACCATCTTTCACATCCAGCACACGGATGACCATCTTTCACATCCAGCACACGGGTGACCATCTTTCACATCCAGCACACGGGTGACCATCTTTCACATCCAGCACACGGGTGACCATCTTTCACATCCAGCACACGGATGACCATCTTTCACATCCAGCACACGGGTGACCATCTTTCACATCCAGCACACGGGTGACCATCTTTCACATCCAGCAAACGGGTGACCATCTTTCACATCCAGCAAACGGGTGACCATCTTTCACATCCAGCAAACGGGTGACCATCTTTCACATCCAGCACACGGATGACCATCTTTCACATCCAGCACACGGGTGACCATCTTTCACATCCAGCACACGGGTGACCATCTTTCACATCCAGCACACGGGTGACCATCCTTCACATCCAGCACATGGGTAGACATCCTTCACATCCAACACACAGGTAGACATCTTTCACATCCAACACACAGGTAGACATCTTTCACATCCAGCACAAGGGCGGCCCATCATCAACAGGTATTGAGAGTTTTCCCTACTGCAACCTTGCCCTGCCCTGGGTGTGGCTAGTCTGCCGAGCACGGAACACCATCTTGAGGTGGTAGTGGTTTTGGTAGTGGTGGTAATGGTGGCAGAAGTGGTGGTGGTGGTAGTGGCGATTAGTGGTGGTGGACGTTGGTGGTGGTGGTAGTAGTGGTGGTGGTAGTAGTAGTAGTGATGGTGGTGGTGGTAGTAGTAGTAGTAGTAGTGGTGGTGGTGGTGGTAGTAGTAGCAGTGGTGGTGTTAGGGGTAGTGATGGTAGTGGTGGTGGAGATGGTGGTAGTAGTAGTAGTGGTGGTGGTAGTAGTAGTAATGGTGGTGGTGGTGGTAGTAGTAGTAGTAATGGTGGTGGTGGTAGTGATGGTGGTGGTAGTGATAGTAATGGTGGTGGTGGTAGTGATGGTAGTGGTGGTGGTAGTAGTAGTGGTAGTGATGGTAGTGGTGGTGATGGTGGTAGTGGTAGTGATGGTAGTGGTGGTGGTAATGGTGGTAATGGTGGTGGTGGTAGTAGTAGTAGTAGTAGTAGTAGTAGTAGTAGTAGTAGTAGTAGTAGTAGTAGTAGTAGTAGTAATGGTAGTGATGGTAGTGGTGGTGGTGGTAGTAGTGGTGGTAGTGGTAGTGATGATAGTGGAAGAGGTGCTGTCAACGTCCGGGTGATGGGGGCCGCTGCTGCCGGTGACCTTTTGATGGTGGGAGCGCATCTTCCCTCCCTCCCACAACCACCCACTTCACTATCACCACCCACCTACCACCACTCACAGCACCACAACCCCCACTCACATATCAACACAGGTTGTGATAGTGTGAGAGAGTGCTGCTAACTACTCACCTCTACACACCTTACAAACATGATCATCCCGTGTAAGTCTTAAGACTGTTGCTCACACACTGCTACAGTATCAACACTAACACCCACCCCAGAGTACCGTGCTCCATACACCATTGGGCGACACGTTGTAGTAGATTATCTGCTACCAGTGTCTTCTTTTCCATATATTCCTATGCTCACTGCAAGCACATGCCTATGCATATGTATGTATATAAACCCGGAAATGTACGTACACGCATCCACACATGCACGTGCATACACTCGCACAAGCACGCGCATGCACCGCACATGCACGCGGATGCAAGCAGCAACAAACTCATAGTCAAAAACCACTGGGATTTGAAGAACAAGGTAACGTGGAGCCGGTTTCATAAATTATGTAGCAGTGGCAGTGATACATAATGCACCAGCAAGCAATAAAAGACTAGACAAGTGTATAGTAAGAATAATAAAAACAGAAATTACTCACATACTGGAGGCAGTGGCAGAGAGTAAGACGCAAAGCCATGCTTCCAGTACCATGGGGCGCAGTGGGCACAATAAGGGAACACTCTATCAACATCCGTGGCCTCAGAACATCTTACCAGAAGATATCACAAACACTACTGGGAGAAGTGTAGAAGTCTTAAAGAGAAAACTGGACAAGTATCTTCCCCACATGCCAGATCAACCAGGTTGTGATGGATATGTGGGTCAGCAGACCACCACCAGCAACAGTCTGGTAGACCATGCAAGCACCAGACGGAGTAAAAAAAAAAACTCATCAAAGGTAAATGTTAGTAAAAGAATTTTCTGAGCCAACATGGGAAGAAAAAGAGGAGGCGAGGGAAGCAGAGACATGAACCAGATAGACTTAATCTGGTATTCACACAGAATGACTATGGCACAGATGAAATGACTTTTGAAAAACCACTGAGTGCCAGTGGTTATGTGGTACTAAATTGTAAGTTCTTGGTGGAAATGGTATAAAATACTAACATAATGGAAAAACAGACAAAAATACAGTGCAATCCGATCCTCTATTGACTATGTTTCACCCACACAGTGGGCTTTATCAAGTCATAAACAGATTTTATCTGTTTGCCACTTGATAAAGCTCATTGTATGGGCGAAACATAGTTAATAAAGGATCGCATTATACAGTATTTGTGTCTATTTTTCCCTCTTGGTGGAAAGAGGAACGGAGAAAGAAATAGAGGAAGTGAATAATAGGGAATGGGATTACAGAAGCGGGGATTATGGCAGCACGAGAAATGTTCTGGAAAAGCAATGAGACGTGAAGAAGGAGGACAAAACTGTACAAGAAAAGATAGAGGTAACATAGTTAAAGAACCGAGAGGTACAGGAAATATTCATAACAAGCTTCAGAAACGCAAATACAAAAAGCCCCCCTTTTTTCAATCAGAAGAATATTTGAACCATACCTGAATGCAGAGAGGTCAAGGGCAAGGGCACGAGAACTGGGACAAAATATAGACCAAATCAAACAGAAGAAAACCAGGGAAAAAACAGGAGAGCTAGAAAAGAATATGCAAAAAATGGGAAGGGAGAAGAGTGTGTAAATGATGGAGAACAAGAGAGGAACGCGTTAAGTTTGGCTAAAGATTAAAAAGGGATGTTTGTAGAGGAAAGAAGAGTTATACCAGAAGACTGAGAGTGCAGCTAGCTGAATGAGGCAGTGAAAGATGCAAACTCAATACACGAGCCTGGCCCATGGCCGGGCTAGTGTATTGAGCAGATTATTATAATCAAAAAGAAGCGCTAAACCTGTTAGGGTTATACAACTACGGGAGTAGAAAGACTCTCAAAACTCATCAAGGGTATATCAAAGGTACACAGCTTCAAGAGTATGTAATGAGGCCAGGAGTTGAGTCTCAACCCCCGCAAACACAACTCGGTGAGCACACACACAAAATTACACACTTATGCACGCACACGTACACACGAAACTGAAGCTGCCGGGTACGGGCAAGGTACCACCATGGGCTGCATGATGTGGGCGGCGTGGGTGGTGCACCCACGGAAGGTAAGCTCAGGTGAGGCATACCCAGGCGCACCTGCAGCCTGGTGAGTGGGTGGGTGGGCGGGCGGTGTGGATGGTGCACCCAAGGATGGTAAGCTTTGGTAGAGCGCCCCCAGGTACACCTGCAGCCCGATGGGCGGGTAGATGTTAGAGTGGGCGGGTGAATGTTAAAGATGGGCGGGTGAGTGTTAAAAGAGTGGGCGAGTGAATGTTAAAGTGGGCGGGTAAATATTAAAGTGGGCGGGTGAATGTTTGTGTGACAGAACTGCTACTCTGGCTGGGAATTTATGATGTTTGGGGTTGAAGACTAAGGTGTATATAGTAGCACCAGTGTCCTGTCAGCTGGCTACCCTCTCCACACCCCTACATACACTAAGATACCCCTCCTTCCTGCTCTCACACCATACATACACTATGGAGGTGTGGCGTGACACACAGCTCAGGGGTAATCGCCTAGATGGGCGGTGATCTACATCGTGGTGGATCTCTACGTGTGAACTGCGCACCGGGCAAGGCCAGCCAGCACCCACCAACACTGCTGCCACGTCTGACACACCGGCTGCACTCCTGCCAACTCTCCACCCACAACATACATGCCATGTATCACCCTTAAGCATTTACCGCTTCCCCATAATTGTAATGATAATAATAATTATAATTAATAACTAAATAATAATTAATGTAATAATAATCATCTTCATATTTGACCAATATAAAATGACACCAACACCCTCCAACACCACCACCACGACTCACACCTGACCACTAACACCACCACCAACACACCCTCCAACAACACCACCACTCAAACATGACCATCAACACACCCTCCAACAACACCACCACTCAAACATGACCACCAACACACCCTCCGACAACAACACCACTCAAACATGACCACCAACACACCCTCCAACACCACCACTCAAACATGACCACCAACACACCCTCCAACAATACCACCACTCAAACATGACCATCAACACACCCTCCAACAACACCACCACTCAAACATGACCACCAACACACCCTCCGACAACAACACCACTCAAACATGACCACCAACACACCCTCCAACACCACCACTCAAACATGACCACCAACACACCCTCCAACAATACCACCACTCACACCTGACCACCAACACACCCTCCAATAACACCATCACTCACCTGCCCACCAACACACCCTACAACAACACCACCACTCAAACATGACCACCAACACACCCTCCAACAAGAACGCTCACACCTGACCACCAACACACCCTCCAACAATACCACCACTCACACCTGACCACCAACACACCCTCCAACAATACCACCACTCACACCTGACCACCAACACACCCTCCAACAACACCACCACTCACAACTGACCACCAACACACCTTCCAACAACACCACCACTCAAACATGACCACCAACACATCCTCCAACAACACCACTCACACTTGACCACCAACACACCCTCCAACCCCCATCACTACTCACACTTGACCACTCACACTAGTGACAACTAAAGATGAAGACGTACTGATATGTAGAGTTTTTGTACCCTTGCAGCCAGGCTTGGCCCTTTCTGTGTTGACCGCCTGGTAAACCAGGCAGTTGTTGCTGGTGGCCCACCGGCCACATATCCATCGCAGCCTCTTTGATCTGGCACTTGGCGGGAGCTACCCAAGGTGGTACTTCTGAGAACCTCTATATCTGTTTCGGTAATATTACTGATATCTGTTGGTACTGTGTTGCATAGTCTTGGATCACGGATGTTGTCAGTATTCACTTATGTACTCAAGACCCATGCTTTTCATTGGGTTCATTTTATACTTCTATAAGTCGTGCTGTATAGCCCTTGTGGCTTAGCGCTTCTTTTTTTTTATTATTATTATAATAATAATTGTACAAGTCTTCTCTTGATCTGGGACTATACCCTCAAGCATCTTCTGTGTATCAGTTTACATGCTTGATAAGATCTATGCAGGAAGTAATGGTATCTCTATATGTTTTTTTCAGTTCTGGTACCTCTTCTGTCCTGAATGGAGCCATCAACACCAAACAGAATTTATTCTTAACGAGAAAACACAAATAATTTAAATAGCTAATGGTATATTTCCTTTTATTGTGAAGCTTCTCATTATGGATCTGTCATTTTCCTGACTTTCGCGGCATTTGTCTTACTGAGATCACCTGACACTATTACACCTACTTGTTCTAGCCACGGTACTGACTTGTATTTTTACATACCTACCTTACATGTTCTGCTCAGTCTATGAGATGGTCCTCTTCTATTTTGCATCCTGTGCTTATTTATCATTCTTTACACTTTTTCATATTTAAACAGTGGGAATTTGTCGCCAGTGAAAATCATGTTAATTATACTGCCCACTGGAAGACTTTGTTAACATCTGCAATTTTTTTTTGTCTTCCGTCGATGCCACTTTAATGCTTATTTTGGCATCGTCCGCCAAGAATGATATAAACCTGTTGATGGTGTTCTTTGTCTATGTTTGGTTTAAGGGTAAGATACAGCAAAGGAGTCAGGGCCGCGCCTTGGGGCACTAAACTTTTCTTTACTAAGGTTGAATTTTGCTTTGTTTACTAGCGTTCTTTGTGCTCTATTAGTTAGAAAATTTCATGCTTGCCCCATAAAATACGTCACACCATCATTTCACTATTATTGTGAGTGATGTTGGTACTACCGGTCTGGATTTTTTTTTACCAGGATGGTTTCCCGGAGAATGTCTCTCTATTTATTTTGTTCCAGTTAATTCTGTGCGTCTTGAGTTTAGTTACGGTATTTCCCGGTATATAAGGCGCACGAGCATTACAACTTTATTACCAATAATTAAATGCATGTCCTTTTATATAACACCACTTGTCAGTAACACAAAGTCTACCCTCGACCCTAATCTTGAGCATATAAGCCGCAGGCTGATTTTCCAAGACTTTTCTGAAAAAAAAACGCGCTCCTTATAAGCCGGAAAACACGGTAGTAAACCTTCTTTAACGGTTCTTTACTCGTGGATTTATGCTTGTTTGTATTTCAATAAGACTGTGATCAGTTTATTGTATTTGAGATTATCCTGTCTTATTAGTTTACCACTGGTTGCGAAGATCAACTTGAGTGTTTTAATTTCTAGTAGGTTGTGTTTTATATGTATTCAATGTGAACTTTTTAAGAGTTGTAGAAGTTCCCCGGTTTATGTTACTGTTGCACTAGAGTATTTCCAGGTACTGTATCTCATACGATCATTACACAATAAATGAGGGAACTAGATGGAAAATTGTAAACCTGAGGGGAAAAAGAAAATATTACCTAATCAAGCAGGAAATAACAATAGAACATTTAAATATTAAAATAACTAAGACAAAATGAATTAATGTAACCTGAAAATTAAGACATGTGCAACATCTGGGTATCTTTATTGTAGACGTTTCGTCCTCCAGTGGCTTTATCAATACAGATTCTAGGACATAACTTGAAGATAGAAGAACTATGTACAGAAGATGAGGTAATCAGTCCCTCAGCCTTAGCTGCGAGACTGATTACCTCACCTTTTGTATATAGTTCTACTGTCTTCAAGTTATGTCCTAGAATCTGTATTGATAAAGCCACTGGATGGCGAAACGTCTACAATAAAGATACCCAGATGTTGAACAAATCTTAATTTCCATCTTGTCGGTATTGTATACCATTCTTGCAGATAATGTAACCTGGTTCAATGAAGGATATTCAGATGACAGTCACAGTGCAGTGTTGAGAGGAGAACCACAAGTGAACAAAACAAGGAAAATATAAACACGTGGAAGATTTAAAAGTATCAAACCAAATTTGAAGATAGCTACGCTGGATAATGAAAACAAAGGTGGGCGTGGCTGCAAATGGGTGGCGTCGTCATGAATGAATGGGCGTGGCTCCGAATGGGTGGTCGTTGAGGGTTATACATTTATAAGAGCCTGTCCTAGAGTGAATGCAGGAGTGTCAATGGGGTGTGTCCACGAGTACAAAGGGCGTGTCAAAAAAGGTTAGAAAGGGCTCGCTCAAGGGTACAAAAGACGTACCCAGTTGTGCACATGGAGTGTTCAGAGGTACAAAGGGCGTGTCCATGGATATAAAAGGCGTGTCCAAGGATGCAAAGGTTGTTCTCGAATGCAAGGTGTCTCCAAGGGTGATCGGAACGGTGTGGTGGGGTGTGTTGGGAGGAATACGCCTGTAAGGCGTGAAGAAGGTCCAAAAGGGATGGGCGAGGGACAGGTGTTGGCAGCAAGTTTACACACCTGTAAGGCGTGGAGGAGGGCCAAAAGGATGGACGAGGGACAGGTGTTGGCAGCAAGTTTACACACTAGCCACTGGACAGCCTTAACTACATCTGCCACAAGTCCACGTCCCCTACACACACATACACACACACATACACACACACACACACACACACACACACACACACACACACACACACACACACACACACACACATACATACACACACATTTATTGACGCCCTTCTATACATGAAAACACAAACTACATCCGTAACACATATGCGTACACACACATACATATGTATACATGCAAAACAACCACTCTGAAAGAATAGAGAAATTCCAAGCGCTTTCGTGACTACTCACATTATCATAGTTCCTTGATAATGTGAGTAGTCACGAAAGCGCTTGGAATTTCTCTATTCTTTCAGAGTGGTTGTTTTGCATATTCTGAAATCACCTGTTTACTGTGATCTTATTGCATATGTATACATATACACATTATACACCAACACACTCACTAACCCCCCCCCAAATACACGTGTACATGCACATCCCATCCCCCACATACATTTAATACCCTAGACACACTTGTGGCCGGATTCAAAGATGCCTTTACCCTAACAGGCCACTCTCAGACTTCCCTGTTGACCAGCTGATCAACCAGGATGTTGGTGCTAGTAGTCCGCAGACCCATGTGACCAGGTACTGGCAGCCATCCCCGCAGTCTCTTCACACCTGCCAAGAAAGCTCACCTGCCTTCACCTGCCAGGAAAAGCTCACTGCTGACAATATCGTGATAATTCAACCAATGACACTGACACACTTATTAGTGGTACGACTATTTTTTTAGAGCCGGTAAGAGCAATGTGTATATTTACATACATGCTCGCCCTGCTTTCCATATTTCACAATGTGTGCAGCTGAATATAAATGTTTTCAACAAGTAGCTAGACAGCTGAAGGAAGGGAAGGGACAGGGCGTGTCTGGGGGTAAGAGGGTATCCCTCAGGGATACATGAAGGATGTTTCCGGGGAAAAGTGTTTGTGGAAGGATAGGGAGAGGAGAAGGCGGTGTGTTTTTAGAGAAAGAGAGAGAGAGAGAGAGAGAGAGAGAGAGAGAGAGAGAGAGAGAGAGAGAGAGAGAGAGAAAGAGAGAGAGAGAGAGAGAGAGAGAGAGAGAGAGAGAGAGAGAGAGAGAGAGAGAGAGAGAGAGAGAGAGAGAGAGAGAGAGAGAGAGAGAGAGAGAGAGAGAGAGAGAGAGAGAGAGAGAGAGAGAGAGAGAGAGAGAGTGTTACACACTTAAATGGACGAGTGTCAGGATAAGATTATACACGTGTGGACCCGTGTGGTGAGTAGACAATACGGTGTCGCCATCGACACGTGAGATCTCGTGTAGTGAGCAGGCAGCACGGTGTCAACTCAGTCATCATGACACTGAAGAATTAATTATAGAGAGAATACAAACAGACAACTAAAACAGTGAGAGTTGACAACACGCGAAGTCTGCAGATAGGAAAGGCATCTTGTTTTGTAGTTATACTAAGTCAACCGTTATACACACGAGTGTACATGATACGGTGGAGAGTCACAATACCCTGGCTGGAACACAGATAACCAACACTTAGGAGATACATTTTCACGACGTTTTGGCCCGACTTGGACCACTAATAAGTCACTGTTTTATACCTATACAAACTCCACCACTAGAAACACAGTAAATGGTATGGTGATACTGACCAGAGGTGGGGAAACACTTGTCGGTTTTCAAAACCATTCATCACATTAAGTGACGAGCTGGAAATGTACCGTTCAACACATCAGAGGACTGAAGAAGTCACTAGTGGCGAAACGTTTCCCCTAATAAATGTCTCAAACTATACAAATGAAGAAACCATCCATGACAAAACATTGCTCAGACGCTATACAAATTCCGCCATTGCTGAGTTACTACTATGTGGAAGACACTCATAACGAAGTACCACAGTGAAAACTGGAAATAAAACCCGAGCGATTTCACGTGCTTACACACATCCTCTGAAGATATGCGTAAACACATACCTTACCTTTGCTGTACCTCTGATGAGTTCCGAGAGTCTTTCTACTCCCGGAGCCAGGTCTTTAGCCAGGCTCGTCTGGTGCTAGCCTGATCAATCACATTGCTGCTGCTGGTGACCCGCTGCCCCACATAGCCATCACATCCTGGATTTATTTCCTATTTTCACTGTGGTATTTTTTCTTAGTTCAATATTTTTATCATGCACCCCGTACCCATGTTGTGGTGGTAGTCAAAGGATTACTGAGGTACATAATGGGTCCAGGAACTGTACCTCGACATTACTGAGGTACATAATGGGTCCAGGAACTGGTAAGTTTTGATAGCTGAACAAGTTACAGTGGTAATAAACTATTTACATGTTTATATCTGGTTACCATCGTAAT
The DNA here is from genome assembly GCF_038502225.1 of Cherax quadricarinatus. Lineage (NCBI taxonomy): Eukaryota > Metazoa > Arthropoda > Malacostraca > Decapoda > Parastacidae > Cherax > Cherax quadricarinatus. The sequence goes on along the minus strand of NC_091326.1, from coordinate 11,084,670 downwards.
GAGTTATTTATACAAACAAATGAAGTATAGGAGAAAGAGTGCTCATCTTTGTTTCCAAAATTATTATCTCGTCTTATAATTATTTTTCGTATGGGAAGATTTTTTTGAGCAAGAGCGCCTAAGGCTGGACTGCAAACCAAGAAAAAACTCAGAATCAATTACAAGTATATCACAAATTATAACAAGTAATCAGTAAGGTGGTACTTACATGAGCTATACCGTTGACGCCATAACCGGAATTTACAAAGCCCTGAAAAAGAAGGTTGACCTTTAATATGAAGCACATTTTATTTTAAATACCCCTCCTACCCCCACCTAAACATCCCATCCATACCAATCCTTCTTCCTTCCCCAACTTACGAAAACCCGTAGTCGAGGAAATTAATTGAAATACGTATTGTGTTCTCTCTTAGAATCAAATTAGAACCAGCTGTAGCAGACACAATCACAACATCTGTTTAAAACTTCCCAATCACAACAACTGTTTAAAACTTACCAATCACAACAACTGTTTAAAACTTACCAATCACAACATGTTTAAAACTTACCAATCACAACAACTGTTTAAAACTTCCCAATCACAACATCTGTTTAAAACTTCCCAATCACAACATCTGTTTATTAAAACTTGGCAGAGGGCGAGACAGGTGAATACTTTCACCTGTCTCTAGCTGCAACATGTCTCAAGATTCATTGTTATAAAATACAATGATTTTTACTAACAAGAAGAGGACAACATGTTCATTATTAGAACGCGTGTTGTTATAATTACGAGGTGATAAACAACATTATGGCAGAATCTAAACCATTAGCTAGACAATTATTGCTGGGAAACCAAACTTGGTCTCCAAACTTGATCTCCAAGCTTAACATCCAAGCTTTGTTTCCAAGCCCGATCTCTCAGATTGGTCTCCAAGCTTATCTTTACCTCTAGTAAGTTCCAAGTTTTTCTACTCCCAGATTTTACATCCTCACTCATAACTTCGAGACCTAAACAACCTGGATATTCATACTCAAATTACCCATGGCATAAAACATGGTTAAGAGGTGCCATATACACTACATCTTCTATGGGTGAGAAAATAAAGAGAACGTAAGGTTATATGAACCGTTTGAAAACACTGAAGAAAACATTGATAGTCCCAGTGACACACTGGAGGGTCCCGCTTTACAGCGTTTCGCTAACGCAGCGGTTTTCAGTGATACCAATTCTTCATTTATTCAGACTTCCTACAATTAATATATTCACTACTCACTATAACCTAAGTAATAGAATATTTTAAGGTAAGTAATGTGTGTACTGTATATGCATTTTTGAGACCTAACTTTATTGCTCACTTATTAATATATGATAGTGTAAACATTTTATAAGACTCTTGTATGCCTTTGAGAGTGAAAAAAAAAACGGTTGTTTCAATTTCCAGCAATTTTTGCTTTACAGCAGCAGCCCGGAACCTAACCCGCTGTATAAGCGGGGCCGCCTGTGTTGTAAGCGTAATACAACATGACCACATGTTGTATACCTGAGAAAACAGCTCAGAAAACACACGTCGAAAGACACACTTAAATAAAACCTTGTAAAATTAAACGTTTAGGTGAAGTTTTTTTTTTTTTTTTGTAAGGAAAACTAAGTCTTTCTTCAGCATCTCCACTACTGCTGTCTCTTTTGTATTTTAACTGAAGAAACCTGTTGAAGAGGCGAAACGTCTGGTCAATAGAGAGAGATGTCGTATACCATTGTTAAGTCTTACTGAAGAAGAGTGTCAACCTTCAGGAGAAAACAAGTAAAGGAAACAGATGAAGATGAGAGTATAAATACTCACACGCCAACAAAAAGTTGTGCAACTCAAAAAATAAATATCTACGTCCTTTTAAGAGGCGGTAAAAAGTTTTACAGGAAACTTGTTATCTACTGGTGGTAGAGAGAACACTGTTCAAGTAGCGCAGCCAGATACTACGTGTGTCATCCAGCCTCCAAACTTCCACATAATATAACACTGCTCCACATCTTCCATAATATAACACTGCTCCACATGTTCCACATAATATAACACTGCTCCACATGTTCCACATAATATAACACTGCTCCACATCTTCCACATAACACTACTCCACATCTTCCACATAATATAACACTGCTCCACATCTTCCATAATATAACACTGCTCCACATGTTCCACATAATATAACACTGCTCCACATAACACTACTCCACATCTTCCACATAATATAACACTGCTCCACATCTTCCACATAACACTGCTCCACATGTTCCACATAATATAACACTGCTCCACATCTTCCACATAATATAACACTGCTCCACATCTTCCACATAATATAACACTGCTCCACATCTTCCACATAATATAACACTGCTCCACATCTTCCACATAATATAACACTGCTCCACATCTTCCACATAATATAACACTGCTCCACATCTTCCATAATATAACACTGCTCCACATGTTCCACATAATATAACACTGCTCCACATCTTCCACATAACACTACTCCACATCTTCCACATAATATAACACTGCTCCACATCTTCCATAATATAACTCTGCTCCACATAATATAACACTGCTCCACATCTTCCACATAACACTACTCCACATCTTCCACATAATATAACACTGCTCCACATCTTCCACATAACACTGCTCCACATGTTCCACATAATATAACACTGCTCCACATCTTCAACATAATATAACACTGCTCCACATCTTCCACATAATATAACACTGCTCCACATCTTCCACATAATATAACACTGCTCCACATCTTCCACATAATATAACACTGCTCCACATCTTCCACATAATATAACACTGCTCCACATCTTCCACATAATATAACACTGCTCCACATCTTCCACATAATATAACACTGCTCCACATCTTCCACATAATATAACACTGCTCCACATCTTCCACATAATATAACACTGCTCCACATCTTCCACATAATATAACACTGCTCCACAACTTCCATAATATAACACTGCTCCACAACTTCCACATAACACTGCTCCACATGTTCCATATAATATAACACTGCTCCACATCTTCCACATAATATAACACTGCTCCACATCTTCCACATAACACTGCTCCACATCTTCCACATAATATAACACTGCTCCACATCTTCCACATAATATAACACTACTCCACATCTTCCACATAATATAACACTGCTCCACATCTTCCACATAACACTGCTCCACATGTTCCACATAATATAAAACTGCTCCACATGTTCCACATAATATAACACTGCTCCACATGTTCCACATAATATAACACTGCTCCACATGTTCCACATAATATAACACTGCTCCACATCTTCCACATAATATAAAACTGCTCCACATCTTCCATAATATAACACTGCTCCACATGTTCCACATAACACAGCTCCACATGTTCCACATAATATAACACTGCTCCACATGTTCCACATAATATAACACTGATCCACATGTTCCACATAACACTGCTCCACATGTTCCACATAATATAACACTGCTCCACATGTTCCACATAACACTGCTCCACATGTTCCACATAATATAACACTGCTCCACATGTTCCACATAACACTGCTCCACATGTTCCACATAATATAACACTGCTCCACATCTTCCACATAACACTGCTCCACATGTTCCACATAATATAACACTGCTCCACATGTTCCACATAATATAACACTGATCCACATGTTCCACATAACACTGCTCCACATGTTCCACATAACACTGCTCCACATGTTCCACATAATATAACACTGCTCCACATCTTCCACATAACACTGCTCCACATCTTCCACATAATATAACACTGCTCCACAACTTCCACATAATATAACACTGCTCCACAACTTCCACATAATATAACACTGCTCCACATCTTCCACATAATATAACACTGCTCCACATCTTCCACATAATATAACACTGCTCCACATCTTCCACATAATATAACACTGCTCCACATGTTCCACATAATATAACACTGCTCCACATGTTCCACATAATATAACACTGCTCCACATCTTCCACATAATATAACACTGCTCCACATGTTCCACATAATATAACACTGATCCACATGTTCCACATAACACTGCTCCACATGTTCCACATAATATAACACTGCTCCACATGTTCCACATAACACTGCTCCACATGTTCCACATAATATAACACTGTTCCACAACTTCCATAATATAACACTGCTCCACAACTTCCACATAATATAACACTGATCCACATGTTCCACATAACACTGCTCCACATGTTCCACATAATATAACACTGTTCCACAACTTCCATAATATAACACTGCTCCACATCTTCCACATAATATAACACTGCTCCACATCTTCCACATAATATAACACTGCTCCACATAATATAACACTGCTCCACATCTTCCACATAATATAACACTGCTCCACATCTTCCACATAATATAACACTGCTCCACATCTTCCACATAATATAACACTGCTCCACAACTTCCATAATATAACACTGCTACACATCTTCCACATAACACTGCTCCACATAATATAACACTACTCCACATCTTCCACATAATATAACACTGCTCCACATCTTCCACATAACACTGCTCCACATGTTCCACATAATATAACACTGCTCCACATATTTCACATAATATAACACTGCTCCACATCTTCCACATAATATAACACTGCTCCACATCTTCCACATAACACTGCTCCACATGTTCCACATAATATAACACTTCTCCACATCTTCCACATAACACTGCTCCACATAATATAACACTGCTCCACATCTTCCACATAATATAACACTGCTCCACATCTTCCACATAACACTGCTCCACATAATATAACACTGCTCCACATCTTCCACATAACACTGCTCCACATCTTCCACATAATATAACACTGCTCCACAACTTCCACATAATATAACACTGCTCCACATCTTCCACATAATATAACACTGCTCCACATCTTCCACATATTACACTGCTCCACATCTTCCACACTCAGTAACATCCTCCTCTAACCACTTACACACAAGATGAACCTTGCAAGTCGGCATCAAAGTATTGTTTAATCATCTTAAGCTACCTGAAAACCGTCTATTTCCGACACTCGTAACTATAAGGTGAAACAGCAAGCGCTAAAAAGAACGTATATCCTGGTTAAGGGAAACCTAACCTTACATTACCCATTAAAATACTGATTTGTGTGTTTATGGGTCTTGTACTGACTCTGCCTCACTTTCTTCAGGGATACTCTGTCATAATCTGCCTCACTTTCTTCAGGGATACTCTGTCATAATCTGCCTCACTTTCTTCAGGGATACTCTGTCATAATCTGCCTCACTTTCTTCAGGGATACTCTGTCATAATCTGCCTCACTTTCTTCGGGGATACTCTGTCATAATCTGCCTCACTTTCTTCCGGGATACTCTGTCATAATCTGCCTCACTTTCTTCCGGGATACTCTGTCATAATCTGCCTCACTTTCTTCCGGGATACTCTGTCATAATCTGCCTCACTTTCTTCCGGGATACTCTGTCATAATCTGCCTCACTTTCTTCGGGGATACTCTGTCATAATCTGCCTCACTTCCGGGATACTCTGTCATAATCTGCCTCACTTTCTTCCGGGATACTCTGTCATAATCTGCCTCACTTTCTTCCGGGATACTCTGTCATAATCTGCCTCACTTTCTTCCGGGATACTCTGTCATAATCTGCCTCACTTTCTTCCGGGATACTCTGTCATAATCTGCCTCACTTTCTTCGGGGATACTCTGTCATAATCTGCCTCACTTTCTTCCGGGATACTCTGTCATAATCTGCCTCACTTTCTTCGGGGATACTCTGTCATAATCTGCCTCACTTTCTTCCGGGATACTCTGTCATAATCTGCCTCACTTTCTTCCGGGATACTCTGTCATAATCTGCCTCACTTTCTTCGGGGATACTCTGTCATAATCTGCCTCACTTTCTTCCGGGATACTCTGTCATAATCTGCCTCACTTTCTTCCGGGATACTCTGTCATAATCTGCCTCACTTTCTTCCGGGATACTCTGTCATAATCTGCCTCACTTTCTTCGGGGATACTCTGTCATAATCTGCCTCACTTTCTTCCGGGATACTCTGTCATAATCTGCCTCACTTTCTTCCGGGATACTCTGTCATAATCTGCCTCACTTTCTTCCGGGATACTCTGTCATAATCTGCCTCACTTTCTTCGGGGATACTCTGGCTTTTAAGAATACTTAGTCATAATTATTAAAAAAAAAACTCAGGGCTTTCACAAAACGGTGAATACAATTAAAACAATGGAATATATATACCAGGATAATATATACCTGGAAGATACTGGAGGACCTGGTCACAAACTTGGATATAATGAAATATATATGGCCGTGAATAATACTCACTGGAGGCGACGTCTTTACTTAATACAGGCAGTGTGTTTAGGCTGCCCTGATACAAGCAGTGTGTTTAGGCTGCCCTGATACAAGCAGTGTGTCTAGGCTGCCCTGATACAAGCAGTGTGTTTAGGCTGCTCTGATACAAGCAGTGTGTCTAGACTGTTCTGATACAAGCAGTGTGTCTAGGCTGCCCTGATACAAGCAGTGTGTCTAGGCTGCCCTGATACAAGCAGTGTGTCTAGGCTGCCCTGATACAGGCAGTGTGTCTAGGCTGCCCTGATACAAGCAGTGTGTCTAGGCTGCCCTGATACAAGCAGTGTGTCTAGGCTGCCCTGATACAAGCAGTGTGTTTAGGCTGCTCTGATACAAGCAGTGTGTCTAGACTGTTCTGATACAAGCAGTGTGTCTAGGCTGCCCTGATACAAGCAGTGTGTCTAGGCTGCCCTGATACAAGCAGTGTGTCTAGGCTGCCCTGATACAAGCAGTGTGTCTAGGCTGCCCTGATACAAGCAGTGTGTCTAGGCTGCCCTGATACAAGCAGTGTGTCTAGGCTGCCCTGATACAAGCAGTGTGTCTAGGCTGCCCTGATACAAGCAGTGTGTCTAGGCTGCTCTGATACAAGCAGTGTGTCTAGGCTGCTCTGATACAAGCAGTGTGTCTAGGCTGCCCTGATACAAGCAGTGTGTCTAGGCTGCTCTGATACAAGCAGTGTGTCTAGGCTGCTCTGATACAAGCAGTGTGTCTAGGCTGCCCTGATACAAGCAGTGTGTCTAGGCTGCTCTGATACAAGCAGTGTGTCTAGGCTGCTCTGATACAAGCAGTGTGTCTAGGCTGCCCTGATACAAGCAGTGTGTCTAGGCTGCTCTGATACAAGCAGTGTGCCTAGGCTGCCCTGATACAAGCAGTGTGTCTAGGCTGCTCTGATACAAGCAGTGTGTCTAGGCTGCCCTGATACAAGCAGTGTGTCTAGGCTGCTCTGATACAAGCAGTGTGTCTAGGCTGCCCTGATACAAGCAGTGTGTCTAGGCTGCTCTGATACAAGCAGTGTGCCTAGGCTGCCCTGATACAAGCAGTGTGTCTAGGCTGCTCTGATACAAGCAGTGTGTCTAGGCTGCTCTGATACAAGCAGTGTGTCTAGGCTGCTCTGATACAAGCAGTGTGTCTAGGCTGCCCTGATACAAGCAGTGTGTCTAGGCTGCTCTGATACAAGCAGTGTGTCTAGGCTGCTCTGATACAAGCAGTGTGTCTAGGCTGCTCTGATACAAGCAGTATGTCTAGGCTGTTCTGATACAAACAGCGTGTCTAGGCTGCTCTGATACAAGCAGTGTGCCTAGGCTGCCCTGATACAAGCAGTGTGTCTAGGCTGCCCTGATACAAGCAGTGTGTCTAGGTTGCTCTGATACAAGCAGTGTGTCTAGGCTGCCCTGATACAAGCAGTGTGTCTAGGCTGCCCTGATACAAGCAGTGTGTCTAGGCTGCTCTGATACAAGCAGTGTGTCTAGGCTGCCCTGATACAAGCAGTGTGTCTAGGCTGCCCTGATACAGGCAGTGTGTCTAGGCTGCCCTGATACAGGCAGTGTGTCTAGGCTGCCCTCATACAGGCAGTGTGTCTAGGCTGCCCTGACACAGGCAGTGTGTCCAGGCTGCCCTGATACAGGCAGTGTGTCTAGGCTGCCCTGATACAGGCAGTGTGTCTAGGCTGCCCTCATACAGGCAGTGTGTCTAGGCTGCCCTCATACAGGCAGTGTGTCTAGGCTGCCCTGACACAGGCAGTGTGTCCAGGCTGCCCTGATACAGGCAGTGTGTCTAGGCTGCCCTGATACAGGCAGTGTGTCTAGGCTGCCCTGATACAGGCAGTGTGTCTAGGCTGCCCTGACACAGGCAGTGTGTCCAGGCTGCCCTGACACAGGCAGTGTGTCCAGGCTGCCCTGATACAGGCAGTGTGTCTAGGCTGCCCTGATACAGGCAGTGTGTCTAGGCTGCCCTGATACAGGCAGTGTGTCCAGGCTGCCCTGATACAGGCAGTGTGTCTAGGCTGCCCTGATACAGGCAGTGTGTCCAGGCTTCCCTGATACAGGCAGTGTGTCCAGGCTGCCCTGATACAGGCAGTGTGTCTACGCTGCCCTGATAAAGGCAGTGTGTCCAGGCTTCCCTGATACAGGCAGTGTGTCTAGGCTGCCCTGATACAGGAAGTGTGTCTAGGCTGCCCTGACACAGGCAGTGTGTCCAGGCTGCCCTGATACAGGCAGTGTGTCCAGGCTGCCCTGATACAGGCAGTGTGTCTAGGCTGCCCTGACACAGGCAGTGTGTCTAGGCTGGCCTGACACAGGCAGTGTGTCCAGGCTGCCCTGATACAGGCAGTGTGTCTAGGCTGCCCTGATACAGGTAGTGTGTCTAGGCTGCCCTGGCACAGGCAGTGTGTCCAGGCTGCCCTGATACAGGCAGTGTGTCTAGGCTGCCCTCAGGACAGCCTAGACACACTGTGTATCAAAAATGCAATAAAATCAAGACGTCGCCTCCGAAAAGTATTATTCACAGCCAAATAACAACTTAATGAGTGAAAGATATGGAAGGAAACGTAAAATAAACTAAAATAAGGGTGCCATAAGCACACTTAAAAACACGTTCAACATCTGTGGCCCAAGTCTCTTCAACCTGCTACCTCGAAGTGTGAAGGATACCTGAGGGATACCTTAAGGACTTTTCCGGGGCTCAATGCCCCCGCGGCCCGGTCCTAAACCAGGCCTCCGGGAGGATCAAGGCAGGTTGTTATTATGCTACTACTGGCCGCACGCAGTCCAAAGTACGAACCATAGCCCTACTAGTCAGGCTTTTTTTTTTTTTTTTTTTTTTTTTTTGAGGAACTTGTCCAGTTCCCTCTTGAAAACCGCCAGAAGTTTGTTAGTAATTCGCTGCATGCATGGAAGGTGGGCGTTGAAGAGTCTCTCTTAGTGTACTCGTAGCGCCCCTGATTTTTTAGTGTAGGTACTGCACCATCTACCAAGACTTTTCAATGTCCTCCCAATGACCTTACCTCCTCCAAGAAGACAGTCGTGGGTCTAGTGATAGTTTCTCAAGTTAGTCCCTGATCAGCGGTTCTATGGTTCTTACGTTGGACATTATGCAGCTAACACTAACAACTTGGTTGGCTGGTCTCAGACCCGACTGGGGGAACGTTGAATTTCAGAACAATCTAGGAAGGACATTACACAAATAATCCGCACATGGAGAGAGAGGCTTACTACGACGTATTGGTCCGACCTGGACCATTTATGTTATTGTTCCAGTCAAGAAATTGTGCCTTTTGTTCTTTAAGGAAAGACATGTTCCTAAATGACACCCAGAAAAACAACTCAAATAAGTAATGGCACATCCATAGAGTTTTCACACATGAAGCCCAAATAAGTAAACAAAATACCAAATGTGTATATATATATATATATATATATATATATATATATATATATATATATATATATATATATATATATATATATATATATATATATATATATATTCAAAGGCATAGTGAAATGCTTGGCCAGTGAGAATTCGGCATGGGAGGGGCACTTTAGTAAGACGAGAGGGAGAATCCGGTAAGAGGAGAGGGAGAATTCAGCAGGACGATAGGGAGAATTCGGCAGGACGAGAAGGAGAATTCGGTAAGAGGAGGAGGTTGTGTCTACATCTGCATTCAGTGGCTGCGACAGTATTCAAATCACTTGTGCCCTCACGCCTTGAATATTATTATTATTATTATTATTGTGCGGTGTCAGCAGCTTTCAAGGCAGGACAGCAGCAGAGCTAGAAACTACAGAAATTTTTTACTGCTAGTCAATAAAACATCTAACCAGCTTTGATCCCCTTAAAGTATATGAAATATACTGTCTAGAATGAAAAAAAAAAAGATACCTTGTAATAAAAACCTTGAAGATAATGGAAGGTTAGGTTACAAACCTGCAATGACAACTTACATGAGTGAACCATCAGCACAGTCAGAAAACACCGTGTCAACATCCCTGGCTAAAGATTCTTCAACCTGGCACTGGCAGATATAACAAATATTGCCAGAACGAACGTAGAATTGAAATAATTTCTAATTGTTATAATTAGAACTATAAAGGAGTGGAGGGGTAAGCCAGCGGAAGGACTCGGTCAGATGACCAAAAATTCCAGCTGCGGGTCATCATACGACTAAGGACCCGCGTCAGGATACACTTGTCCTGTTTCCTGACGAACCTTTAACTAACCTAACGAAAGTAGACGTTTCCAAGAGGAAACTGGATCACTAATGTGTCCAAGTGGCAGATCAGCCAGGCTGTGACGGTTATACTGGACAGCAGGCTGATAATAGTAACAGCCTGCCTGACCAGACAATCAGCAATAAAACCCAACCTCAGGTGGACCTGCAAAAATAAGAACCCACGAACCTGGTCACACATATCACATCTCATTCCAGCAGATTACCATTATTTTAAAGAAATATATTTTTAACTATTTCAGCAGGCGGTCAACCGAGCTGGTCTCTGGCCGGGCTGCGAGACTGACAGCAACCCACGAAACATGTAATATATATGCACCACATAGATCACCTTACAATTACGACCTCGTGTTCTTAGTGATGGCGACAAACAATTTAGTCAACATCAAGATATAGTCGTACATGGTCCCTTTTCCTGGTATCAAGGCAGGGAGGTATTTCCTGTGTTTTCTGGCTTCCCTACTTCATATTCCTTACGTCTGTATGTAGGTAAGTAGAGAAGTAGGTAGGTAGGTAGGTAAGTATGTATGTATATATGTAGGTAGGTAGGTAGGTAGGTAGGTAGGTAGGTAGGTAGGTAGGTAGGTATGTAGGTAGGTAGGTAGGTAGGTAGGTAGGTAGGTAGGTAGGTAGGTAGGTAGGTAGGTAGGTAAGTATGTAGGTAGGTAGGTAGGTAGGTAGGTAGGTAGGTAGGTATGTATGTATGTATGTATGTATGTATGTAGGTAGGTAGGTAGGTAGGTAGGTAGGTAGGTAGGTAGGTAGGTAGGTATGTAGGTAGGTAGGTAGGTAGGTAGGTAGGTAGGTAGGTAAGTATGTAGGTAGGTAGGTAGGTAGGTAGGTAGCTATGTATGTATGTATGTATGTATGTAGGTAGGTAGGTAGGTAGGTAAGTATGTATGTATGTATGTATGTATGTAGGTAGGTAGGTAGGTAGGTAGGTAGGTAGGTAGGTAGGTAGGTATGTATGTATGTAGGTAGGTAGGTAGGTAGGTAGGTAAGTATGTAGGTAGGTAGGTACTAAAAAGCTTGTCACTGCTTAGAGTGACATTGTCCTCTCCATAATTACTTCCTGATTCCTCAATTATCCTGATGCTTTCAATATTTTATCATAATCTATATTCTTCTTGTGACACGTTGCAGAGATCAGGATGTTGCTGCCTCCAACACCAACATCTACATCACATTGTTACCACGTTGTCACACATCTACATCACATTGTTACCACGTTGTCACACATCTACATCACATTGTTACCACGTTGTCACACATCTACATCACATTGTTACCACGTTGTCACACATCTACATCACATTGTTACCACGTTGTCACACATCTACATCACATTGTTACCACGTTGTCACACATCTACATCACATTGTTACCACGTTGTCACACATCTACATCACATTGTTACCACGTTGTCACACATCTACATCACATTGTTACCACGTTGTCACACATCTACATCACATTGTTACCACGTTGTCACACATCTACATCACATTGTTACCACGTGTCACACATCTACATCACATTGTTACCACGTTGTCACACATCTACATCACATTGTTGCCACGTTGTCACACATCTACATCACATTGTTACCACGTTGTCACACATCTACATCACATTGTTACCACGTGTCACACATCTACATCACATTGTTACCACGTGTCACACATCTACATCACATTGTTACCACGTGTCACGTGTCACACATCTACATCACATTGTTACCACGTGTCACACATCTACATCACATTGTTACCACGTGTCACACATCTACATCACATTGTTACCACGTGTCACACATCTACATCACATTGTTACCACGTGTCACACATCTACATCACATTGTTACCACGTGTCACACATCTACATCACATTGTTACCAAGTGTCACACATCTACATCACATTGTTACCACGTTGTCACACATCTACATCACATTGTTACCACGTTGTCACACATCTACATCACATTGTTACCAAGTGTCACACATCTACATCACATTGTTACCACTTGTCACACATCTACATCATATTGTTACCACGTGTCACATCTACATCACACTGTTACCACGTGTCACACATCTACATCACATTGTTACCGCGTGTCACACATCTACATCATATTGTTACCACGTGTCACACATCTACATCACATTGTTACCACGTGTCACACATCTACATCACGTTGTTACTACGTGTAACACATCTACATTACATTGTTACCACGTGTCACACATCTACATCATATTGTTGCCACGTGTCACACATCTACATCACGTTGTTACTACGTGTAACACATCTACATCACACTGTTACCACATGTAACACATCTACATCACGTTGTTACTACGTGTAACATCTACATCACACTGTTACCACGTGTAACACATCTACATCAGACTGTTACCACATGTAACACATCTACATCACACTGTTACCACGTGTAACACATCTACATCAGACTGTTACCACATGTAACACATCTACATCACACTGTTACCACATGTAACACATCTACATCACACTGTTACCACGTGTAACACATCTACATCACACTGTTACCACATGTAACACATCTACATCACACTGTTACCACATGTAACACATCTACATCACACTGTTACCACATGTAACACATCTACATCACACTGTTACCACATGTAACACATCTACATCACACTGTTGCCACATGTAACACATCTACATCACACTGTTACCACATGTAACACATCTACATCACACTGTTACCACATGTAACACATCTACATCACACTGTTACCACATGTAACACATCTACATCACACTGTTACCACGTGTAACACATCTACATAACACTGTTACCACGTGTAACACATCTACATCACACTGTTACGACGTGTAACACATCTACATAACACTGTTACCACGTGTAACACATCTACATCACACTGTTACCACGTGTAACACATCTACATCACACTGTTACCACATGTAACACATCTACATCACACTGTTACCACGTATAACACATCTACATAACACTGTTACCACGTGTAACACATCTACATCACACTGTTACCACATGTAACACATCTACATCACACTGTTACCACGTGTAACACATCTACATCACACTGTTACCACGTGTAACACATCTACATCACACTGTTACCACGTGTAACACATCTACATCACACTGTTACCACGTATAACACATCTACATAACACTGTTACCACATGTAACACATCTACATCACACTGTTACCACATGTAACACATCTACATCACACTGTTACCACGTGTAACACATCTACATCACACTGTTACCACGTGTAACACATCTACATCACACTGTTACCACATGTAACACATCTACATCACACTGTTACCACATGTAACACATCTACATAACACTGTTACCACATGTAACACATCTACATCACACTGTTACCACATGTAACACATCTACATCACACTGTTGCCACATGTAACACATCTACATCACACTGTTACCACATGTAACACATCTACATCACACTGTTACCACATGTAACACATCTACATCACACTGTTACCACATGTAACACATCTACATCACACTGTTACCACGTGTAACACATCTACATAACACTGTTACCACGTGTAACACATCTACATCACACTGTTACGACGTGTAACACATCTACATAACACTGTTACCACGTGTAACACATCTACATCACACTGTTACCACGTGTAACACATCTACATCACACTGTTACCACATGTAACACATCTACATCACACTGTTACCACGTATAACACATCTACATAACACTGTTACCACGTGTAACACATCTACATCACACTGTTACCACATGTAACACATCTACATCACACTGTTACCACGTGTAACACATCTACATCACACTGTTACCACGTGTAACACATCTACATCACACTGTTACCACGTGTAACACATCTACATCACACTGTTACCACGTATAACACATCTACATAACACTGTTACCACATGTAACACATCTACATCACACTGTTACCACATGTAACACATCTACATCACACTGTTACCACGTGTAACCCATCTACATCACACTGTTACCACGTATAACACATCTACATCACACTGTTACCACGTGTAACACATCTACATCACACTGTTACCACGTATAACACATCTACATCACACTGTTACCACGTGTAACACATCTACATCACACTGTTACCACGTGTAACACATCTACATCACACTGTTACCACATGTAACAAATCTACATCACACTGTTACCACGTATAACACATCTACATCACACTGTTACCACGTATCACACATCTACATCACACTGTTACCACGTATCACACATCTACATCACACTGTTACCACGTGTAACACATCTACATCACACTGTTACCACGTGTAACACATCTACATCACACTGTTACCACATGTAACAAATCTACATCACACTGTTACCACGTATAACACATCTACATCACACTGTTACCACGTATCACACATCTACATCACATTGTTACCACGTGTCACACATCTACATCACGTTGTTACTACGTGTAACACATCTACATTACATTGTTACCACGTGTCACACATCTACATCACATTGTTGTCACGTGTCACACATCTACATCACGTTGTTGCTACGTGTAACACATCTACATCACACTGTTACCACATGTAACACATCTACATCACATTGTTGTCACGTGTCACACATCTACATCACGTTGTTACTACGTGTAACACATCTACATCACACTGTTACCACATGTAACACATCTACATCACGTTGTTACTACGTGTAACATTTATATCACACTGTTACCACGTATAACACATCTATATCACCCTGTTACCACGTGTAACACATGTATATCACACTGTTACCACATGTAACACATCTACACACACACTGTTACCACATGTAACACATCTACATCACACTGTTACCACGTGTAATACATCTACATCACACTGTTACCACGTGTAACACATCTATATCACACTGTTACCACGTGTAACACATCGACAGCATACTGTTACCACATGTAACACATCTACATCACACTGTTACCACATGTAACACATCTACATCACACTGTTACCATGTGTAACACATCTACATCACACTGTTACCACATGTAACACATCTACATCACACTGTTACCACGTATAACACATCTACATCACACTGTTACCACGTATAACACATCTATATCACACTGTTACCACGTATAACACATCTACATCACACTGTTACCACGTGTAACACATCTACATCACACTGTTACCACGTATAACACATCTACAGCACACTGTTACCACATGTAACACATCTACATCACACTGTTACCACGTGTAACACATCTACATCACACTGTTGCCACATGTAACACATCTACATCACACTGTTACCACATGTAACACATCTACATCACACTGTTGCCACATGTAACACATCTACATCACATCCAATCATCTATTTCTCCGTTTTCTCATTTTTTTTATAGATAACTTTGTCTTTTTTTCCATCAGTCTTCTTTTACAAGTAAGACTTTTTCCCACAGAGTTTTTTTTTTTTTTTTGATCATCCAGAAAATTCATAAATAATTTAATTTTACTGATCATTTACAAACAGGATTGATAAGTGAAAGTTTTTTGCGTAATTATTTGGTTATGCTTAACTGATAGATTTAAAAATAATTTGCAATGTGAATTGAGATATATATTATCTATTGATCTTCATCGATACCATGCCCAGCCCTTCTAGGGTAGGGTAGGTGCCTGAGCCCGAGCCTTTAGCTCATAAGACTGTCATTCCCATTTTCCCCCTTGGGGCGGGGATGGCAGACCAGAGAGACCTAGCTTGTGGCCTAGCTTGTGGCTAGGCCTGGGGACAGTTAGTCCCAAAGATGAGGAGGTACTTGTGCCTCCTCCCATGGGAGACTTAGGTCTCAGACACTCCCTAAAGAGGGAGCCAAGGCCGGGCCACCACTTGGAAAAGGCCTGGGCCGGGAGAATACCGGTGAATCTTTAATAATAATAATAATAATAATCTATTGATCAGTTTAATTTTTATGTTTTTTTTTCTGTATTAGTTTCTAATTAGTTTTTCACGAGGTATTCTTTAAAACTTGGTTTGGTTTATTTATGGAGGTTTACTTCTACCTGAGGTTTACCCAAAGAAGGTTTTTCTGAGGTCACTACCAGCGAGGCCCGGCCCTAAGCCAGTCCTCCAGGTGAACAAGTGAACGCCAGACCTCCAGGTGAACAAGTGAACGCCAGACCTCCAGGTGAACAAGTGAACGCCAGACCTCCAGGTGAACAAGTGAACGCCAGTCCTCCAGGTGAACAAGTGAACGCCAGTCCTCCAGGTGAACAAGTGAACGCCAGACCTCCAGGTGAACAAGTGAACGCCAGTCCTCCAGGTGAACAAGTGAACGCCAGACCTCCAGGTGAACAAGTGAACGCCAGACCTCCAGGTGAACAAGTGAACGCCAGACCTCCAGGTGAACAAGTGAACGCCAGACCTCCAGGTGAACAAGTGAACGCCAGGCCTCCAGGTGAACAAGTGAACGCCAGACCTCCTGGTGAACAAGTGAACGCCAGGCCTCCAGGTGAACAAGTGAACGCCAGACCTCCAGGTGAACAAGTGAACGCCAGGCCTCCAGGTGAACGCCAGACCTCCTGGTGAACAAGTGAACGCCAGGCCTCCAGGTGAACAAGTGAACGCCAGACCTCCTGGTGAACAAGTGAACGCCAGACCTCCAGGTGAACAAGTGAACGCCAGGCCTCCAGGTGAACAAGTGAACGCCAGACCTCCTGGTGAACAAGTGAACGCCAGACCTCCAGGTGAACAAGTGAACGCCAGACCTCCAGGTGAACAAGTGAACGCCAGGCCTCCAGGTGAACAAGTGAACGCCAAGCCTCCAGGTGAACAAGTGAACGCCAGGCCTCCAGGTGAACAAGTGAACGCCAGACCTCCAGGTGAACAAGTGAACGCCAGGCCTCCAGGTGAACAAGTGAACGCCAGGCCTCCAGGTGAACAAGTGAACGCCAGACCTCCAGGTGAACAAGTGAACGCCAGGCCTCCAGGTGAACAAGTGAACGCCAGGCATCCAGGTGAACAAGTGAACGCCAGACCTCCTGGTGAACAAGTGAACGCCAGACCTCCAGGTGAACAAGTGAACGCCAGACCTCCAGGTGAACAAGTGAACGACAGACCTTCAGGTGAACAAGTGAACGCCAGTCCTCCAGGTGAACAAGTGAACGCCAGACCTCCAGGTGAACAAGCGAATGCCAGACTTCCAGGTGAACGCCAGACCTCCAGGTGAACAAGCGAATGCCAGACCTCCAGGTGAACAAGTGAACGCCAGGCATCCAGGTGAACAAGTGAACGCCAGACCTCCAGGTGATCAAGTGAACGCCAGGCCTCCAGGTGAACAAGTGAATGCCAGGCCTCTAGGTGAAAAAGTGAACGCCAGACCTCCAGGTGAACAAGTGAACGCCAGGCCTCCAGGTGAACAAGTGAACGCCAGACCTCCAGGTGAACAAGTGAACGCCAGGCCTCCAGGTGAACAATTGAACGCCAGACCTCCAGGTGAAGAATGAACGCCAGGCCTCCAGGTGAACAAGTAAACGCCAGACCTCCAGGTGAACAAGTGGACGCCAGGCCTCCAGGTGAACAAGTGAACGCCAGACCTCCAGGTGAACAAGTGAACGCCAGTCCTCCAGGTGAACAAGTGAATGCCAGGCCTCCAGGTGAACAAGTGAACGCTAGACCTCCAGGTGAACAAGTGAACGACAGACCTCCAGGTGAACAAGTGAACGCCAGACCTCCAGGTGAACAAGTGAACAGTTGACGACAAGTGGTGTAGTGTGTTGAGGTAATATCCTGGTGATGACTGAGGTGTGGTTAACACTAAGTATACTCAGATGTCCTCGCCACATACTATTCAACAATTTGTGGTGCGGGGGTCGAGCCTTAGCTCCTGACCCAACATCCTAGATTACTTAGATCGCCATCACTGATTACGGACATACCTCTGAAGAAGAGTTTGAAGACGTCTTGGGCCTTGTCATATCTGGTCTGGAAGGTGTGTTGTGAGACTGCCTCACCACAGCCTGACTGACCAGGCTAGCACCAGACGAGCCTGGCCTTTGGCCGGGCTCCGGGAGTAGAAAGACTCTCGAACCTCATCAAAGGTACTGCCTCAATAAATCATTCCAATTTTTAACCTGAGACTAAATATTTCCATGTACCTGTATGACTCATCTGTGGCTTCGTCTTCCATCTTGTCCCCTTGATCACCATCCTCCCCATCTCAAACACTCTGTCCCTATCAATTCCTATAAACGTATTTCGTATGTCCGTAATTATGCCTTTCCTTCTTCTCTCAGCCAGGGTGGTCAGGTTCAGTTCCTCCACTCTCTCCTTATAATACATTCCCTACAGTTCTGGTCTTAGTCTGGCTGAAAACCTTTGACATTTTCCAAACTTCTTCATGTGGTTTATCAGGTGTGGCTCCATGCTGGAGCCGCGTACTCGGTGATTGACCTAGCAGATGAGTATGTCGCGTATATGGTGCTTAAGGTTTCTTTTTCTAAACGGTTTTCACGAGTTTGTTAATTCAGAATATGCCGCTGCCATAATACGGTAAATGTGTAATTCTGGAGATATGATAGGTATTAACCGTATTTCGCGGCTTATTAGGTGCATTTTCTTCCATAAAATGTGTCCAAAAAACACCCTGCGTCCTATAAACTAAAGGTCAGTGACGGGAGCTCTATGTCTGGAGTGTGGGGTGAGCTGTAGCTCTCTCAGTTACGTCCGATGCCGAGCCACTGAAACTAAACCAAGTCTTATAAGCCGTGAAATACGGTATGTTCATCCCAGGTCATTTTCACTCTGATATTTTCAACTTTTCTTCGTCAATGTTGTACTGTGTTCGTTCTACCCGTATCATGTCCAATTCGCACGACTTTGTAGTTGTTTGGGTTGAACTCGAGAAGCAAGTATGCAAGGGTTCTAAAGGAATGTAAAGAGGATAACAAAAAAGGCACATTACCGTGACTGGAACGATACACAAATAACCCGCACATAAAAGAAGCTTGCGACGACGTTTCGGTCCGACTTGGACCATTTACAAAGTGACTTTGTAAATGGTCCAAGTCGGACCGAAACGTCGTCGTAAGCTTCTCTCTTTTATGTGTGGGTTATTTGTGTAATGTAAAGAGGAGCTTAGCAAACCTCTGGCTAATCTTTTCAATATATCACTACAGAGTGGCATGGTGCCAGGTAAGTGGAAAAATGCAAATGTGATACCTATTTTCAAAGCAGGTGACAGGTCCTCAGCTTCGAACTATAGACCAATAAGCCTAACCTCCATTGTGGGAAAATTTATGGAATCAATAATTGCCGAGGCAGTTCGTAGCCACCTTGAAAAGCACAATTTAATCAACGAATCTCAGCATGGTTTTACAAAAGGGCGTTCCTGCCTAACGAATTTATTAGCTTTTTACACAAAGGCATTTGAGGAGGTAGATCATGGTAATGAATATGATATTGTGTATATGGACCAGTAAGGCGTTTGACAGGGTCCAACATCAGAGACTATTGAGGAAAATTAAGGCACATGGAATAGGAGGAGAATTTTTTTCCTGAATAGAGCCATGGTTGACAAATAGGCAGCAGAGAGTTTGCATAAATGGGGAGAAATCAGAGTGGGGAAGCGTCACGAGCGGTGTTCCACAGGGGTCAGTGTTGGGCCCCCTGTTGTTCACAATCTACATAAACGACATTGATGAGGGCGTAAAGAGCGACATAAGCAAGTTTGCCGATGACACCAAAATAGGCCGTCGAATTCATTCTGACGAGGACATTAGAGCACTCCAGGAAGATTTGAATAGACTGATGCAGTGGTCGGAGAAGTGGCAGATGCAGTTTAATATAGACAAATGCAAAGTTCTAAATGTTGGACAGGAAAATAACCATGCCACATATAAACTAAATAATGTCGATCTTAATATTACGGATTGCGAAAAAAGATTTAGGAGTCCTGGTTAGCAGTAATCTGAAACCAAGACAACAGTGCATAAGTGTTCGCAATAAAGCTAACAGAATCCTTGGCTTCATATCAAGAAGCATAAATAATAGGAGTCCTCAGGTTGTTCTTCAACTCTATACATCCTTGGTTAGACCTCATTTAGATTATGCTGCACAGTTTTGGTCACCGTATTACAGAATGGATATAAATGCTCTGGAAAACATACAAAGGAGGATGACAAAGTTGATCCCATGTATCAGAAATCTTCCCTATGAGGACAGACTGAGGGCCCTGAATCTGCACTCTCTAGAAAGGCGTAGAATTAGGGGGGGGGGTATGATTGAGGTGTATAAATGGAAGACAGGAATAAATAAAGGGGATGTAAATAACGTGCTGAAAATATCTAGCCTAGACAAGACTCGTAGCAATGGTTTTAAGTTGGAAAAATTCAGATTCAGGAAGGATATAGGAAAGCACTGGTTTGGTAATAGAGTTGTGGATGAGTGGAACAAACTCCGAAGTACAGTTGAGGCTAAAACGTTGTGTAGTTTTAAAAAGAGGTTAGATAAATACATGAGTGGGTGTGGGTGGGTGTGAGTTGGACCTGAGTAGCTTGTGCTACTAGGTCAGTTGTCGTGTTCCTTCCTCAAGTGAATGTGACCTGCACTGACTAGATTGGGGCATTGGCTTAAGCCGGTAGGAGACTTGGACCTGCCTCGCATGGGCCAGTAGGCCTGCTGCAGTGTTCCTTCTTTCTTATGTTCTTATGAGAATATCACTCTCTTCTGTTCTTATTCATCCTTTAGTGTGACATCAATAACAGTAACACAGGACTAAATCCCCCCTGACATGTCACTCATTTAGGGAACAGTAGTGATCCTAATACTGATTCTTCAGGAACCTCAATCTTTCCACTATTCCGATGTCTCATCCCTTGATGCCATACTGTCTTCTGCCATTCAGGAAGCACTTTGTTTTTTAACTCCTCTTGTGCCTTTAATTTCTGGATTAATTTCAGGTGTGGTATTGTATCAACTGGTCCACATATCCATCACAGCCTGGTTGAACCTTCACCTGGTGAAGATACTTGCCCAATTTCCTCTTGAAGACTTCTACACTTGTCCTAGCATTCTGATATTTTCTGGTAACATGTTCAATAGTCTGAGGCCACGGATGTTGATACAGTGTTCCCTTATTGTTCTCACAGCACCCCTGCTTTTCACTGGGTTTATTTTGAACTTCTTCCTAATTTTCTGGCAGTTGGCATGACTCAAAAGATTGTTTAAATATTATTGTTATTACGTCACAAAGTGGTTATGCCCTTTCTTTCAGCACCCAAGGAGATTTATTATCTAGTCCCATTTCTTTTGTCAGAGCAGCCCCACGGGAAGCACCAGCCCCCTGCTTCACCCTGAGCGCTGCACCAGCTGGTCAATGACCGTGACTTACGACTTTCAGCTTCCTGTCATAATACCAAGACTGACCTCTGACCAATCTAGCAAGAAGCATCAGCAACTCGGCCATGACTAAGAAAATTACCTGTAAAGTCGGAAGACAGAAATTGCCCATGTTTGTTATTATCTGTTAATGGTTCTGAGGATCTCCCCCTTCCCAACTCCATTCCTTTTCCCCAGGTGGATGTCTGCGACACAACGTTCAAATGCACACGCAACAAATCAACACGACTTATTTTTCACTGATGCAAATATGGCTAGCAAGGAAGCAGCGTAAACAGCCTGGGCATTATTCGACATGTAAACACTGTTGACTGTGTTATGCCATGACAAACACAGCAGTTTTATGTTATGCGGCTCTCTGACTGCACTTACCTTCATATTACCTGGATGTTTACACAAAGTAGCAAGAAGGAAAAAAGGAAGGAAGGAATGATTGAAGGAAAGAAGGAGGGAAGGTAGGAAGATGTGGAATCTGACCTGATAAACAGCAACACCAGCTGGGAAAAAATTAAAATACGATATAGAGTTTAAAACAGAGCAGACGATACAACTATGTTGTTAAAACTATAATATGTATAACTAACAGTTTATAAAACACACATAACATTACTAGTACTAGAAGCTAGGAGAAAACAGAAGGCTGGTCAAGGAGGGATACCAGCATATTGCATATATCATGGATTAGTGCTAAACCCGCAAGAGCTACACAACACCTGGGAAGTGGGAAGTGATCATAACTGATACGAAGGGAAGTGTAGCTGCCATTCAGAGGTAAAGGTATATACCAGCATCAAGGTGCCTTCAGGCTCCACCGGAGGATTCACTCCCCTTCGGGTTGGTGGGAGACAGCGACCTAGCTAAAGAGTACAGACCAGGGGAAGCGGTTACCACCCCATGAGCAGCACCTCCAGCGTTTTTCTCAGTCGCGTGAGGCCAGCAGTAACAGCCTGGTTAACCACAATTTTATCCACCGGAAGGCCTGGCCTGGGACCGGGTCGCGGGGGGCACTGACCCCAGGTATTATCCTTCAGGTTCCCGATTTCCTACGTATTTCGGAGAATTCTAAAAAACAAAATATGTCTGGATATGACGATCAATGACAGTGGTCAAAATCGGGCAGTCAGTCACCAGATGCTCCACGTACAGCGGACATTATCCACAACATCATCTTAACATCCTCAGTTTCCCAACACATTTAAATGGGTATTTGCATAGTCCAAAATTTCATTATGTTTTATAGGGTGATGAATATACACTAATGTTATATAACACTATGCTAGGATATACTCGGGAAATGACAGCTACCAAGTCTCGCCTTAAGGTGGTAAGTGGCGAGTTAAGGGGGTGAGTGGAGCCTTAAGGTAGTTAAATGGCGCCTTGACGTCAATGGCAGCAGAACAAGAACCTAGCTATGTCACTGTTGGTGGAACAAGAACCCAGCTATGTCACTGTTGGTGGAACAAGAACCCAGCTATGTCACTGTTGGTGGAACAAGAACCCAGCTATGTCACTGTTGGTGGAACAAGAACCCAGCTATGTCACTGTTGGAGGAACAAGAACCCAGCTATGTCACTGTTGGTGGAACAAGAACCTAGCTATGTCACTGTTGATGGAACAAGAACCTAGCTATGTCACTGTTGGTAGAACAAGAACCCAGCTATGTCACTGTTGGTAGAACAAGAACCTAGCTATGTCACTGTTGGTAGAACAAGAGCCCAGATATGTCACTGTTGGTAGAACAAGAACCTAGCTATGTCACTGTTGGTGGAACAAGAACCTAGCTATGTCACTGTTGGTGGAACAAGAACCTAGCTATGTCACTGTTGGTGGAACAAGAACCCAGCTATGTCACTGTTGGTGGAACAAGAACCTAGCTATGTCACTGTTGGTGGAACAAGAAGCTAGCTATGTCACTGTTGGTGGAACAAGAACCTAGCTATGTCACTGTTGGTGGAACAAGAACCCAGCTATGTCACTGTTGGTGGAACAAGAACTTAGCTATGTCACTGTTGGTGGAACAAGAACCCAGCTATGTCACTTTTGGTGGAACAAGAACCCAGCTATGTCACTGTTGGTGGAACAAGAACCCAGCTATGTCACTGTTGGTGGAACAAGAACCTAGCTATGTCACTGTTGGTGGAACAAGAACCTAGCTATGTCACTGTTGGTGGAACAAGAACCCAGCTATGTCACTGTTGGTGGAACAAGAACCCAGCTATGTCACTGTTGGTGGAACAAGAACCCAGCTATGTCACTGTTGGTGGAACAAGAACCCAGCTATGTCACTGTTGGTGGAACAAGAACCTAGCTATGTCACTGTTGGTGGAACAAGAACCCAGCTATGTCACTGTTGGTGGAACAAGAACCCAGCTATGTCACTGTTGGTGGAACAAGAACCCAGCTATGTCACTGTTGGTGGAACAAGAACCCAGCTATGTCACTGTTGGTGGAACAAGAACCCAGCTATGTCACTGTTGGTGGAACAAGGACAGTAACAATGACATCCCTCCCCCTCTTTCAATAATCTCACGGAGCAAAATTTAAGGAACGGGTGTAATATTACTTTCACACACGCCAAATAAAGGGAATAACTTGCTCAAAAAGTGTTCAAGGTCTTATCTTCCCCGACGCTCGGTCTCAGACTAAGATTCCTAACTTGGAAACGAAATATGGAAGGGTGGAGGGTTCCGGGTTCTTGGTAATGCTAAGCCACACAAGCCTGGCTGACACAGTGTTCTGGGGAGTAGAATAAGGAGGAAAGACGTGGGTGGTTACTTGAAGAGTGAGTGGAATATACCCCTGTTCACCTAGCAGTAAGTAGGTACCTGGGTGTTAGCTGATTATCGTGGGTAGCATCCTGGGGGTTGGTAGTATACCTCAGATAGGGCTATACAGGCTGCTGGTAATCTCTCTACCACTCAAAAACATTCCTCTTCCCAACCTATTCTCCCTTATTCCCACTTCGTCGTTCACCCCACAAGTGACTTACTTAACTCTTCATCTTGAGATAGAGTTGGGTTCTGAAGTGAATATTGATCTGTGTAAAATAAACAAAAAACTCCCACAGAAGTAAAAGGCTACACCCACAACCTCCAGGAATACCTTCACTAGTGACGTGTATTACAACTACACGAAACCCATTTTCCTCCTACACCAGGAGGTGGAGATGGGTGATGGGGGTGGGAGGGGCTGGGGCAGGGGTTAAGGATAGAAGCTGGGATGGGAATCGAGGATGGGAGAAGCTTGGACGATAATAGGGGATGTGAGGACCTGGGACGAGGGTAGGGGATGGGAGGAGCTTGGAGGAACTGGGACGAGGATAGGGGATGGAAGGAACTGGGACGAGGATAGGGGATGGGAGGAACTGGGACGAGGATAGGGGATGGGAGGAACTGGGACGAGGATAGGGGATGGGAGGAACTGGGACGAGGATAGGGGATGGGAGGAACTGGGACGAGGATAGGGGATGGGAGGATTTGGGACGAGGATAGGGAATGGGAGGTAGATGCAGGAGAGCAGTGGGATGGAGACAAAAGAAAGGTGAAGGGATACAGGAGAGGGAAGAGGAAAAGAATGGGAGAACGGGAAGGTCGAGTGAATTTCAGAAGGAAAAGGATGGAGTCACGAGGAGGAGGACTTATGGAAGATGTGAGAAGTGACAGGAGAGAGTGAAAGTTAGTGGGGGAGAAGACGAAGATGTTTATGTGTGTATGTATGTATGTATGCATGTGTGTGTGTGTGTGTGTGTGTGTGTGTGTGTGTGTGTGTGTGTGTGTGTGTGTGTGTGTGTGTGTGTGTGTGTGTGTACTCACCTAGTTGAGGTTGCAGGGGTCGAGTCCGAGCTCCTGGCCCCGCCTCTTCACTGATCGCTACTAGGTCACTCTCCCTGAACCGAGAGCTTTATCATACCTCTGCTTAAAGCTATGTATGGATCCTGCCTCCACTACATCGCTTCCCAAACTATTCCACTTACTGACAACTCTGTGGCTGAAGAAATACTTCCTAACATCCCTGTGATTCATCTGTGTCTTCAACTTCCAACTGTGTCCCCTTGTTACTGTGTCCAATCTCTGGAACATCCTGTCTTTGTCCACCTTGTCAATTCCTCTCAGTATTTTGTATGTCGTTATCATGTCCCCCCTATCTCTCCTGTCTTCCAGTGTCGTCAGGCTGATTTCCCTTAACCTCTCCTCGTAGGACATACCTTTTAGCTCTGGGACTAGTCTTGTTGCAAACCTTTGCACTTTCTCTAGTTTCTTTACGTGCTTGGCTAGGTGTGGGTTCCAAACTGGTGCCGCATACTCCAACATGGGCCTAACGTACAGGGTCCTGAACGATTCCTTATTAAGGTTTGTGCATGGGGCTCAACAACAATTAACCATCTCAGACCACTAATTACCCAACAAAAGGCTGCAGTTAGAATGATAACAAATTCTCACTACAGGCAACACACTCCACCAATATTCAAAACACTCAACCTACTCACCATACAAAACATCCATACTTATTATTGCACTTATTACATACATAGAACACTTAACTCTGATATTAACCCTCCCCTCAAACATCTCCTTGCCAACCTCAACAGAACACATGACCATAACACAAGGCACAGATCACTCTTTGATGTTCCTCGTGTCCATCTCACACTATGCAAAAACTCAATGCACATAAAAGGCCCTAAAATCTGGAATTCATTACCTGTAAATATAAAAGAAACACTACCTGTTTATAAATTCAAGTCTCTTCTCAAAGATCACTTACTCACTCAAAACCAAATAAATACTGAATAACTTAACCATATAAATTGTATATCCTAAATGTTACTCACAATTATATCACACAAATGTTAAACCTAGGACCCAATCTAACTTTGTTATTTTTTTAAATACACTACCTAACAGAATACTCCATTCTACTGAATGAACAGCAATGCAAGCAACCATATGACCTGTCTTTGTAATACTCATTTGTACTTTATAGTTATCTGTTTACAATGATGTCTTATCACTGATTACATCATTGCTTAGTTAATCTTAAGTTAATTTTAAGCCAGCCCGTAATGCTATGCATATAAGTGGCTTTGGCATGCTGCTCTTACCTGCATTTTTTTTGTACCTCTGTATGTATGCTAAAATTTCTAAATAAATAAATAAATAAATAAATAAAGGTGTCGGAATGCTGTTCTGAGGTTTGCTAGGCGTCCATATGCTGCAGCAGTTATTTGGTTGATGTGCGCTTCAGATGTGCCTGGTGTTATACTCACCCCAAGATCTTTTTCCTTGAGTGAGGTTCGTAGTCTCTGGCCCCCTAGACTGTACTCCGTCTGCGGTCTTCTTTGCCCTTCCCCAATCTTCATGACTTTGCACTTGGTGGGATTGAACTCCAGTAGCCAATTACTGGACCAGGTCTGCAGCCTGTCCAGATCCCTTTGTAGTTCTGCCTGGTCTTCGATCGAATGAATTCTTCTCATCAACTTCACGTCATCTGCAAACAGGGACACTTCGGATTCTATTCCTTCCGTCATGTCGTTCACAAATATCAGAAACAGCACTGGTCCTAGGACAGACCCCTGTGGGACCCCGCTGGTCACAGGTGCCCACTCTGACACCTCTCCACGTACCATGACTCGCTGCTGTCTTCCTGACAAGTATTCCCTGATCCATTGTAGTGCCTTCCCTGTTATCCCTGCTTGGTCCTCCAGTTTTTGCACTAATCTCTTGTGTGGAACTGTGTCAAACGCTTTCTTGCAGTCCAAGAAAATGCAATCCACCCACCCCTCTCTCTCTTGTCTTACTGCTGTCACCATGTCATAGAACTCCAGTAGGTTTGTGACACAAGATTTCCCGTTCCTGAAACCATGTTGGCTGCTGTTGATGAGATCATTCCTTTCTAGGTGTTCCACTACTCTTCTCCTGATAATCTTCTCCATGATTTTACATACTATACATGTCAGTGACACTGGTCTGTAGTTTAGTGCTTCATGTCTGTCTCCTTTTTTAAAGATTGGGACTACATTTGCTGTCTTCCATGCCTCAGGCAATCTCCCTGTTTCGATAGATGTATTGAATATTGTTGTTAGGGGTACACATAGCTCCTCTGCTCCCTCTCTCAGGACCCATGGAGAGATGTTATCCGGCCCCATTGCCTTTGAGGTATCTATCTCACTCAGAAGCCTCTTCACTTCTTCCTTGGTTGTGTGTACTGCGTCCAGCACTTGGTGGCGTGCCCCACCTCTCTGTCTTTCTGGAGCCCCTTCTGTCTCCTCTGTGAACACTTCTTTAAATCTCTTGTTGAGTTCCTCACTTACTTCTTGGTCATTTCTTGTTGTCTCTCCTCCTTCCTTCCTTAGCCTGATTACCTGGTCCTTGACTGTTGTGTTCCTCCTGATGTGGCTGTATAACAGTTTTGGGTCAGATTTGGCTTTCGCTGCTATGTCGTTTTCATATTGTCGTTGGGCCTCCCTTCTTATCTGTGCATATTCATTTCTGGCTCTACGACTGCTCACCTTAATCTCCTGGGTCCTTTGCCTTCTATATTTCTTCCATTCCCTAGCACACTTGGTTTTTCCTCCCTGCACCTTTGGGTGAACTATGGGCTCATCCTGGCTTTTTCATTAGTCCTGTTACCCTTGGGTATAAACCTCTCCTCAGCCTCCTTGCACATTGTTGCTACATATTCCATCATCTCATTAACTGACTTCCCTGCCAATTCTCTGTCCCACTGAACCCTGTTCAGGAAATTCCTCATTCCCGTGTAGTCCCCTTTCTTGTAGTTTGGCTTCATTTGTCCTGGCCTTCCTGCTTCCCCCTCCACTTGTAGCTCTACTGTGTATTCGAAGCTTAAAACCACATGATCGCTGGCCCCAAGGGGTCTTTCATATGTGATGTCCTCAATATCTGCACAACTCAAGGTGAATACTAGGTCCAGTCTTGCTGGTTCATCCTCTCCTCTCTCTCTTGTAGTGTCCCTTACGTGTTGGTGCATGAAGTTTTCCAGTACCACCTCCATCATCTTAGCCCTCCATGTGTCTTGGCCCCCATGTGGCTCCAAGTTCTCCCAATCGATCTCGTTGTGGTTAAAGTCGCCCATGATCAGGAGCTTTGCCCTGCATGCATGAGCTCTTCTGGCCACTGCAGCCAGTGTGTCAACCATCGCTCTATTGCTCTCGTCATACTCTTGCCTTGGCCTCCTGCTGTTCTGTGGTGGGTTATACATCACTGCAATTACCACCTTGCGACCTCCAGAGTGAAGTGTTCCCGCTATGTAATCGCTTGCTTCTCTGCTGTCTCCTCTCTCCAGCTCATCAAAATTCCATTGGTTTTTGATCAACAGTGCCACTCCCCCCCCCTGTTACCTCTGTCTTTCCTCAGGATCTGGTATCCCATTGGAAATATGGCATCTGTTATCATACCTGTTAGCTTGGTTTCTGTGAGAGCTATGATGTCCGGTGATGCCTCTTTGACTCTTTCGTGCCACTCCTCCCACTTATTTGTTATTCCATCAGTGTTTGTGTACCATACCTTCAGTTTCCTTTCCAACACTGTGGTTTGGGGGGCCTGTGGGGGTGGGAGACCTGGTAGCATACTGTGGGATTCTACAGCTGGGTGTTGGGTGGAAGCTGTGAGTGTGGATTGTAGTTTGTGTTGGGATGGTGTTCTGAGGATAGTTCTGTGTGTGCTTGCACTTGCTGCTCTGTTTTGCTCTGATTAACCTCTGCTGGTTCCAACCTTGTCTCCTTTCGTAGCTCCTTTCGCTTTTTTGTCTTCTCCATCAGCTGCTGTCGTTCTGTTTGTGTTCTGTCTCTGTCTAAGAACACCCTCATGTACTTTTCTGAGTATTTCAACCGCGGTTTCTCTTGGAGGATCCTGTTCCGTACTATTTCTGTCCTGAGAATCAGCTTGATCGGTCGTTTTCTCCCCTTTAAGTACCCCCCTATTCTCTGAAAATTTACAATCTCGTCCATGTCTTCTTCACCTATTTCCTTGATGATGTTCTCAATCTCCTTTCTTTCTGCCTGCCATCTTTCAGTGTGTGTCCTTTCCTCTCTCTCCTAAAACCTGTGGATAAACACTGATTTTGCCCTTTCCTCCTCCCATTGCCTCTCCCTCTGTGACTCTGGTTCCTGTCTGTACATGGTCATTTTCTCCCTTGTTTTTTTCCAGTGACTCTTGGTAGCATTGTTGTGCCTTTGCATTTGACCTAACCCCCCTCTCTGCCTGCACCCAGCTGCTCTCCCCGTTCACTCCTTGGCCCTTCTTGGCAGGTTGATATGGCCTTAGCATAATTCATATCTCCCTCCTTCCTGTTCGGCCTCTCAGCTTCATATGCTGTGTCTTCTCTGGTCAATGCCCATGTAACTTGCTTCAGCCTGTTTACCTCATCTTCTAGGACCTTTATCCTGGTTATTGCAGTTTCGGCTTGTGCCTCCCAATTCTTCTTCTCCAACCTCTCTTCTAATTTTGCAGAAAGCTCTGTCTACATTTTTTCAGAAAGCTCTCCTAATTTTCTCTCCCACTCTTGTTCCATCCTTTTCCACTGCTCCTCCGTCCACTCCTCCCTACCAGAACCATTCTCGTCTGATCCCTGGTTCCTGCGAGTCCCCACCATATTTTTTTTTTAGAGAGAGAGAGAGAGACAGAGAGGGAAGGGAAAGGTAGGAGAGAGTGAGAGTGAGAAGGGAAAAGGGAGGAGAGAGGGGGAGAGTGAGAGAGAGAGAGAGAGAGAGAGAGAGAGAGAGAGAGAGAGAGAGAGAGAGAGAGAGAGAGAGAGAGAGAGAGAGAGAGAGAGAGAGAGAGAGAGAGAGAGAGAGAGGAGAGAGGGGCAAAGAGAGGGGAGAGAGAGGGGGAGAGAGGGGAAGATGGAAGAGAGAGAGGGGAGAGAGAGGATAGGGGGAGATAGAGGGGAGAGAGATGGGAAATGGGAGAGGGGAGAGATAGTGAGAGGGGGAGAGATGTTAGAGGGGGAGAGACGTTAGAGGGGGAAGGTGTTAGAGGGAAGAGATGTTATAGGGGAGAATGGAGAGTTGGGAGAGGGACGAGAGATAGGCAAATGGAGAGATAGGTAGTGAGAGATATAGGAAGAGAGAGATAGGTAGAGAGAGGTATAGGTAGTGAGGTATAGGTAGAGAGAGGTATAGGTAGAGAGAGGTATAGATAGAGAGAGGTATAGATAGAGAGAGGTATAGATAGAGGTAGTGAGAGAGATAGGTATAGAGGGAGAGAGATAGGTAGAGGTAGAGAAACAGGTACTGAGAGATAGGTAGAGAGAGATGGGTAAAGCGAGGTAGAGAGATAGGTATTGAGAGAGAGAGGGAGGGATTTCAGGTCAGTTAACAGGAAGGTATGAAATCTTGTGTATGTGTGTATGTGTGTGTGCGTGTATGTGTGCCCCCACTTCTAAGTATTCATACTGCTAATAAATATCAGTAGTAATACCAGTATTTCTAAAACTACCAACAGTGATTCTAGCACTTATCACTTCTACTTATAAAACACAGAAAGTAATTAGGTTGTAAAATTTAGCTTGCCCCAGCTTCTAGGAGTGTCTGACGTCACCCTCACTAGGCTTCCCCTCGCTAGTCAACACTATCTTCACCTTATCTTTGCTATTTCTGCTCTAATTCTGATAATAACTTGCAGGAGTGAGTGACCAGTATCTAACAGTGACGCAAGGCCAGGATTCAGAACCCCACAACAACCCCAACAGGTGAGTGATACCTTTCGCTGGCAGTGATGCGATGACAAGTTGCCAGATGCTGATGACGTAGTCGTCGTACATACGCCTTCTATCACTATTTTGAAAATTCTTCACCCATGATCTTTATAACCGTATATGCTCATACATCCCACGTCCCTCAAGTGATTTCACTTATGATAGAATACACTTCACTTATATTACAATAGACTTCACATTCGGTGCTACACTTTATATGTATAATGTCACACAACTGTTGTGACGTCACTGCTTCAGCAGGCCTACTGCCACCTTCCCTTGTTATATATTATATTTTTCCTTTCTACTTTTGCTTATTAACTTTTTCACTCTCACTGTATGGTGCTCCACATTTCACTTGTTAACCAATCTCTCGAAATTCTTGAATATCCGCTTCCACACTCATATATTGTATATTGGAATCTGTGTAGCAACAGAAGCCTGATAACATTGAGTATACATAGTGTATAGTGTATACTACAGTGGCTCCCTAGTATATTGATGATAAAGGCTAAAGTGTCATTTGAAAACAGGTGAATTTGTAAATGAAGTGATAAGCCTATAGAGGCAGGTGCCAGAAGTCGCCAGAAACTTACCACAGGTCAGCTGTTTTTAATAATCTTCCTGGCCTGCTAGTGTACTCGCATATAATCTAGTGATACCAGTGAATAGCAGAATACAGTGTTGTAGTAGCAACTATCCAGCATTATAATGGTACTTAATGGAGTGGAGTGACTTTCATTAGTTTCTTTTTTCTTGAAATACCAGACGTATACTGTGAATTTCATATAACCTGTAGTTACCAGCGGTCGCAATATACACAACGAGAAGCAATTATTACTACAGAAAAAGCGTCCTTCCTCCAAAATTTCCACCAGTCAACTATAGTGATAATTTAGCATTTATTGTGGTGGAGACAGAAAAAAAATAGAAGAGCTAGATACAGCGATTGATAAACAAGGGTTGAGGTCGACCGTTCGTCATTGTAGGAGTTGCCAGCAGTTACCGGTTTCTTCAACACGCAAGTTATACTTTTGTATCAATCAAATCACATATTACTCGAGTAGATAATTTCCAGTAGATCCTTCATGTGTTAGCTCAAATCACCGACCAGTATGTTTTAAATAAGTGACCCACTGATCAGATCAGATCGACTGGTCCGAACCCTTGACTGGTCTGAACCCTTGACTGGTTTCAAACGGTTTCGTTGGACAATAAAGCAGACTGTAAACGGATGGGGTTGTAGGCGCCCTTATAAACACAAACATTAAATATAAATCAGGAATGTGCACGGTAAGCTGTCCAATATACAAAAACAGTTAGAAACAGATATACAAATAGCTAGAGCTTCATTTAAGGAGGTTATTAATAGAATATTCAAGAGGTTGCTAGTAGAATTGCAGTAAATCAACCATTCAAATCATTATGAAGCTGTGTGTAGTCTGTGTTCAGTCAAACAAACGGGCTTCCACATGGGTAAATTGTCATTTTTGTGGAAATTGGTGTCACGCCCCTTGTGCAGATATCCAAGAACTAGCTACAAGCAGTGTTAAAACAGGGAAGTGTTTTTGGGTATGCCCAAATGAGATAAATCTGTGGACTAAAATCACAAGGGTATTAAAAGAGGATAACATCAAAGCTGCTTTCATAGAAAACCTGGAAGCTTTCTACAACAGATGGGAACATAAAAAGTCTGGGCTGAATGGTACTGCCCTTGATACTGGCCATGTAGTCAGAAACTGTAAGGCTGGAGATGAAGTCCTGGTAGTCAGTAAATGTGGGGCTGATAGTGCTGTCCTGGGAGACAGTAATGGTGAAGCTGGAGGTGCTGTCCTGGGAGACAGAAATGGTGAAGCTGGAGGTGCTGTCCTGGGAGACAGTAATGGTGAAGCTGGAGATGCTGTCCTGGGAGACAGTAATGGTGAAGCTGGAGATTTTGTCCAGGTAGTCGGGAATTATACGCAGGAAGGAATACATATAAATGACCTCATAGGGGACAGGAGCCATAGTAGGGAAACAAGTGTAGTCAAAGATAAGATAAAACCAATATTGCAAACTAGAAATACCGAAGGAAATAGCAAACAAGAGGACTCCACTAGCAATAGTGAGGATATATTACCAAAAACAACTGGTGGGAGCTCCATTGTTGGTGCTAGGGAGGATAAAAGTAAGACAGGGAAACATGCACCAACAGGGAATACAGTCACAGAAACCCAAGGCAAACGGAAACCAAGCCTGTGCACATACTATGCACTTGGTATCTGCTGGCATGGGAAATCTGGAAAAACAGATGGGACGTGCAACTATGACCACCCTAGAAAATGCCATGCCCATATGACAACAGGAAAATGCAAACTCCCTTCCTGTAAGCTTTTTCACCATGAACTGTGTACCTCTCCAGTACAGGAAAGAATGTGCTATAACTTAAATTGCCAGGCATACCATCTAAAGGGGACAAAAAGATACAAAACATCCAGGCCATGGGAAAACCTGGGTAGCCACAGCCACTCAAGAGGTAGAGGTTTTTTAGTGCCAGGAAGAAAAAAAAACTGGCAGGAAATGGCAGAAATCGTACACCAAATCCAGTCATTCCTGGAGTGGAACCACAGTCGATGGCCTCCACTCCAAACCAACAGATACAGATACTAATGCCGGAAAAAAAATCCCCCCCCCCCAGTACCAACAATACCACCAGTCCGATAACATTCTTCTTTGCAAATATACAGGGTCTAAAGCCAGCAACAAACAACAAAATACCTTTCATCCGTGGACTGCTTGCAGAGGCAAAGGCAATGTTCACGGCTTTCACTGAGACCCACATAAAGGATCACTTGGACAACGAAATATGGATCCCAGGTTACAACCTATACAGATGTGACAGAGTGAACAGGCAAAGGGGGAGGGGGTTGGCCTGTACATTGCAGTCACTTGTTTGCACAGAACTGCTTAATGCCTCAAATGATGTAGTGGAAGTTTTAGCAGTAAAGGTCGAGAACCAAAACCTAGTCATTGTGGTAGTCTACAAGCCTCCGGATGCAACATCCCAGCAATTCCAGGAACAGCTGTTAAAAATTGACCACTGTCTGGAAAATCTTCCAGCTCCTGCACCCAACATCTTGCTCCTGTATTTTTCATAACAATAAAATACTCTCAAATGAGCTAATGTAGGTAACAATTCTTAGCCTGTCAATAAAGTTAGGAATCCTTAACCTAACCTTGTCAAAACCCGTGTAAAAGAGAGAGAGAGAGAGAGAGAGAGAGAGAGAGAGAGAGAGAGAGAGAGAGAGAGAGAGAGAGAGAGAGAGAGAGAGAGAGAGAATGTTAGGGGAAGTGAGATACGATAGAGATGGTAGGGAAGAGGAATGGATGGTGGGGTAAAAACCAGTATTTGTAATAGCAAGACAGTTTGAACTGGGTCACCTTGGTATTCAACGCTGTTACCTTCGTATTTTTCCTCGACCAAACTTCATGCTTAGTATATACTGTTTACCAGAAAGAAATAGTCTAGCAACACAAGTAGTGTTTACAATAAATTGTCTAGCAATACAAGTAGTGTTTACAATAAATAGTCTAGCAACACAAGCAGTGTTTACGATAAATAGTCTAGCAACACAAGCAGTGTTTACAACAAATAGTCTAGCAAGGCAAGCAGTGTTTACAATAAAGAAATAGTCTAGCAAGACTATTAGAGTTTACCTTCGCCAGTGGTAACTCAACACGGTAAGTTACACCATCACCATACAATACAAATTAAGGTACTTGACAAACCGTTCAGCAGCACTATGAAAAGCATTGGTGCCACGAGTACACTACGAGATAACTCAATAAGAGTAAGGGGACCAAGATTGTTCAATAAACTTCTGGCTGTCTTCAAGCTCCCTTAATAAGTTCCTCAAGTTAGTTCTTGGATAGCCTATCTGTGGTGCATACCTAGGACTACGTGTGGCTGATACCAACAGCCTGAATGACCAGGCCAGCAACCAGGAGACGTGGTCTGTAAACTGGCCATGGGGGCAGCGACCCCTAAATCATCTTCAGGTAACTATACAGCATAAACTAAGGCAGTTGATGAAGCATCCAGCAAGATCCACACCGCACCTAGCAGTGACCAGCGAGGAAACGGGGCCAGGAGCTATGAATCGACCCCTGCAACCACAAAGAGATACGTACACACACAAACTAAGATGGGTGATAAACGAAAATGTCAATGATAAGCTTAAATGGCTTAACTGAGCTTACTGGCTGAGTAAATCTCAAATAAAAGGACCTCCAACGTGCCCAGCAGTTTCAATGTACTAGGTTGCACACACAGTCCTGAGAGCAGGTGTCTTCATATTCTGCCCACTTACAACCTATATTAACATGTATCTAATCCTTCCTTCGAAATGGTGTTCTAAACTAGCCATCAGAAGTGATTCTTAATAACAATGTAGAAACCAGCAAATATTCTTGCTCTGGTGGCCTGGTGGTTAACGCTCTCGCTTCACACGGTGAGGGCCTGGGTTCGATTCCCAGCCAGAGTAGAAACATTGGACGTGTTTCTTTCCACCTGTTGTCTATGTTCCCCATCAGTAAAATGGGTACTTGGGTGTTAGTCGACTGGTGTGGGTCGCATCCTGGGACACTGACCTAAGGAGGCCTGGTCACAGACCGGGCCGCGGGGGCGTTGACCCCCGGAACTCTCTCCAGGTAAACTCCAGGTAAACAGAGATCCCAACACACCACCAAGGAAAATTATGTTAATTTAGTATTATCTCCGGGCGGAGAGGAGTCGCAGAGCCATTTAAAAGGTAACCAGGAGGGGGTGTTCCTGTCTTAACACTGTAGAACCGCCACACATAAACACTTTTTATCTTCTCGTTCCACCTCACACTGTTTAAGCGCCTGATCAGTTAGACTGTTAAAGCTCGATGCACGCAGTCCAACGTAGGTACGACAGGAATTTCTTTCATGAAGTTATCAAATTCTTATCTGAATTAGATAACATGTAGCATATGAGTGAGTGAGGGCGTGTGAAGCAGTGGTCCGTGAAGAGTCGAACTACTAACACTGAGCACTTAACATGGACTCTGCAGTCATACATGCAGATAATGCCAATTAAGACCATGACATGATTAATCTTTACACAAGAGCGAAACGTTGTCTCAATAAAAGTTGGTTGTGCAATGTGTGTCTTCTTCACTGTTGTCAGCAGTACGATATTTGGGTGTTAAGAGTAGATGATATGGAAACATAACCATTAATTGATGGTGTAGATGCGCAGTAACTGCAAACTTGATCCTGACACTATTTCATTCATGAAAACCAGAAACAAATCTTAACGCGCCTGTCATCATTAACGGCACAACAGTTCCCCTGTCTCCTAATAATGTTATTTTTTCCCTATAATCTACCTTGTCCATAATTATGGACAAGGTAGATTATAGGGTATAAAACAACCATGATATTAGGATATGGGAAAACTCACGCTTAGTGACAAACAAGTAACAAATCGATAATATCATTGATGACTGATAACTCACAATATAAATAAACCTGATAACCAAGGATAATGTGACAGAGACCCCAACAATGAACTGACAACATAAATTAAGTGAGAAGCAAGCGATAAATTAACAACACAATGCGAGGATCACCAAGCGA
>NC_091326.1:10972072-11042072 GCF_038502225.1 Cherax quadricarinatus | reverse complement strand
AATGATTCACGTCTTTGTCTATGTTGGATATGAGAATAAGTTGAGGGCTAGTACTGTGCCTTGAGAAACAGAGCTTTTCACTGTGACAGCCTCTTGATTTTACTTTCTGTGGGATCTGTTAGAAGATTAAAAATGTATCTTCTCTCTTTTTCCAGTTAATTCTTTTTACAAGTATGTTATATACTATTACATCATGATCACACTTATCGAAGGTTTCTGTAAAGTCTGTGTATGCTACGTCTGCATTATGTTTGTCATCCAGTGCATCCAAGACCATGTAATGGTAAGAATAATTTAGTACAGCATTACAGTTGGTGTACCAAGTAACACAGCTTAACGGAACCTAACCACAGCTCTGCTGGACAATACAACTTATCTTACTGTCTCGCCTACTGAGTACACAAACAAGTTCATTTTTACACGTCAGTGCCTTTAACATAAAATGTTGCTAACATTATCAACTCGCTGCTATTATTACCAGTTTTCAGCTATGTCAACAATTTGCTACCGTGAATATCAGTTTATTGATATCGTGACTATTTCATTGTCATGTAATGAGTTAATCAAACAATTGCAAGTCCATTAGTCGCAATTCACAATCATATTTATCCTGAGTTCCAACCTACAGGCTATAAGCCACAGTAATTTTGGCGAAAGCCTATATTTTTCCCTTATATTATACCGAGAAATATGTTACGTGCTCCATCGCCAGGTAGTGAGGCCACTAGATCTCTGCCACCGGTATAAGGACCAAGCTGCAGGCTAGGAGCTGTTATCCTAAATCAGCTCATTTCCCAGCCCGGTCCTAACTGTAGAGTTTGCCAAGGTCATGACGCAAACCATAAAACCCTCCAGGAACGTACTACTGTCCTGTCACATGAGAATGAAACGAAATCCTGTTAAATGTTCGTCCTTTGTCAGGTTTGCTGGACTTTCCCTATCATAAAACATGTAGTGTATATCTTACAAACATTTATTTACATTCAGTACACACTTGCCTTTATTTTATTGTATTCCCCAGTATTATTTTTTTCTTGAAATATTTCTTGTACATTTAGGAAGCCTGATCAGAGAACGAGCCGCGGAGGCGATGATTCCAGAAACAGTTATCAGATAACATGTTAAAGAAAGATGGAGAATAACATTCCACTAGAATAAAGGAGTAAGTTACACTAGAGTGAAAGTATTAAGAGACACGTAAGTTCTCCTGT
This sequence comes from Cherax quadricarinatus, assembly GCF_038502225.1. Lineage (NCBI taxonomy): Eukaryota > Metazoa > Arthropoda > Malacostraca > Decapoda > Parastacidae > Cherax > Cherax quadricarinatus. The sequence goes on along the minus strand of NC_091326.1, from coordinate 11,040,861 downwards.
CTTCTAATAACATGTTTATTTTTCCACTATAATCTACCTTGTCCATGATTACTATCGCATTTGCTTTGTCTGTTTCCTCTACCTTAGGAAAGCTTTACTCAGACCTCTACAACACAAATGTCCTCAAAAATTTGGTAAGTTATACCCAGAATACAAAAGCAGACAAAGTAAATGCGACAGTAATTATGGACAAGGTAGATTATAGTGGAAAAATGAGCATATTATTAGAAGACAGGTATTTACGTACCCCTTAAGCACAATACAGCAACACTTATAATACTCACATAGTCGTGGAAGGCCTTAGCCTCGCTGGAGTGTTCGCACGTGTCCCTCCTCTCAGGTGCCGCACAATATAGGTCCCAGAATACACTGAAACACAACACTCGTTTAAGTAAATTACAAACACGTAACTATTAACAATTTATAAATAGGTTTATATACTAACATTATCTCTCAGTCTACAGCTGGATTTGAACCTGCGCAGTCTGCATCACAGTACTCAGTATGTTTGCCAAAAAGTACTGTGTACTCTGATGCAAACTGCGCAGGTACAAATCCTGCTGTGGACTGAGAGATAATGTTTGTAAATAATTTTACCCGTTTGCGAATTAAACAAACAGGTTAATATACACAAGAATAATTGTAATACTAAAACTAAAAATCATACAATAATAATGAGTATTACACATACAAGCAAACATACACACACACAGACATGTGCCTAGGACAAAATGGTAACTAACAGATCACTGGGGCACAAACTATGGGACTAATGTGGGCACGACTATGTACTTTACACCACACCTGTCTACCTACACTTCCACAATTCCCTCGTTTCATATAAAGAAATCGACTGTGCTACTCTTATGCCAGTTCTCGGCGTAGTAGGTGGGCAGGTAGCCGTTGGAGGGCCGGGCACCTTGACCACTTTTTTTTTGTTACAATAGTTATAATGTGGGTATTACACAAGGAGTAATATAGGTCGAGACAGAGCGCCACACTACAGAGCACAGCACACCAGCCGCACCAGAATACAAAACATTCACTCAAGGAATTTATTATTCATGAACTTTCATGTGGCATTCACTTCTTGAATTTATATTCTCCTCCCGGTGATGTACATACGACTCAAAACTGAATAAACTCACACATCATAAACCAATAACATTTAACAACTTTAATTTCACTGTCGTCCATTCAGTCGTCTCGCAAAAAAAAAAAAAATGTTAAGCTTAGTAAATATACCAGATGTAGCCTGTGATATTAAAAATGAGGCAGAAGATGAAAACAAGGATGACTAGGGAACAACATAGCCTAGTGTGGAGCAATATAGAGGCTTAGCTGGCCATTCACATGCTGGCCGAGACAATCACCAACACTACACAGGTGAGAGAGCTACAGGTGAAGCCTAACTTCCTATTACAGTTATTTTTTTCCTTAATAGACAAAACTGGGTACATCAGTAGTTTGTTGATACTTTACCCTACAATATACAATAGTTACACTGTGGGAAGAAAAGCTAGGTATGTTTGTCTGCCATACTCCATCACACAGGAAGGATTTTATGTATCAGGTAATTAAATTTTGTCAGCCTACGCTGGGTCCAGCAGCGTCATGTGTTTCACTCCGGCACAGCTGGAGTTGCTACCATTTAAGAATTACCATTTCTCGGGATACTTAATCTCACACGATTGGAAAGCATAATTCATGAAGAAATCATCATTAACGTAGTTGTAATAACACTATTGTAAAATCATAGACCGGAAGAGGATCGAAGCCATGACCAAAGGAGATATTACGGAACAAGATAAAAAAAAATGAACACACTTTTTTCTTGGATCAAACCTGATTACCTCCCGTTTCCCAGGTGGTGCTGTATGATCCTTACGGGTTTACTTCTCGCTGTTTCATCTCATGTATAATTCGTGTTTCCGATCTAAGTAAGTTCTCTCTATAGATCACTCTAATGTATTTCTGTAAAGACTGTTTTGTAATACTCACCAAACACATAATATATATTTTAATTTCTCCTTCAAATAAGAAAATAATAAAAGTATAGATGCGTGAATGGTATATAATACCGACAAGATGAAGGATTAGATGTGTGCAACATGTAGATACCCAGATGTTGCACGTGTCTAATTCATCAAGACTCTGGCCTGTGACCAGGCTCCGCCGGGAGTACAAACTCTCGAAACTCATCAAAGGTAAAAATATGGGTTAAGACAGGTGCATCACCCCCCCACCTCAAGTGAAAAGGTCAGTAGTGTGTGTGTGTGTGTGTGTGTGTGTGTGTGTGTGTGTGTGTGTGTGTGTGTGTGTGTGTGTGTGTGTGTGTGTGTGTGTGTGTGTGTGTGCGTGCGTGTGTGTGTGTGTGTGTGTGTGTGTGTGTGTGTGTGTGTGTGTGTGTGTGTGTGTGTGTGTGTGTGTGTGTGTGTGTGTGTGTGTGTAAGTTGAGCAGGAAGAACTGGCTGTCACAAGCCACCACCTACGGGTAGACCACTGTGGGTGTCAGCAGCTCCTCTCATACTCACACAGCCTCTCACCCACGAGAAAATATTCATATGTAAATGTGTGACACTGCTAAGCAAAATGTATGAGAAGCTCTAGTTGGTGAAAGGATTAACTTAATATTGTATATTGCTTATTATTATTATTATTATTATTATTATTATTATTATTATTATTATTATTATTATTATTATTATTATTGCGTGAGAAACTCTTGTCCTGCTGAAAGGATTAACTTAATATTGTATATTGTCCTGTTTTTAATATTATTATTATTATTATTATTATTATTATTATTATTATTAATGTGTGAGAAGCTCTAGTCCTGAAAGGATTCACTTAATATTGTATGCTGTTTATTATTATTATTATTATTACTACAGATCTGTAAGGGCCATACATCACCTGTGAGAAAAGGAAGGCAACATTATTCGAGGAACGGGAGGAGATACAATTCCTAGCATCAAGAGCCCCTCGCCAGCATCAAGGAACCTCATGAAAAGTGCAAGGATTCAAGTGATATGTAATTCAAACACTGTGGTGTACAGTGTGATTCGTGTTAGCGGGCCCCTAGTAGCAACAGCCTGGTTGAACAGCCAGTGTGGGGCTGAGTCGCGAAGTAACAAGAACCCTGAAAACTGGTACGTCACAGGTATGACAATTAAAAAAGTGAAGTGTAGGCTATAAGAAGGACAGAGGACAAGAGTAATTAAGAGCATCGACCTCCGTGTATAACACCGCACTACACAAATTAGCCAACACCACCACACTACACACAGTAACCACTACCTCCCTCCTTCAGCACATGAACCAACCCGACCCCACAGCCAGGCCGACAGGCTGGGGAGGGCCGACAGGCTCGGGATGAGAGAGCGTGAGGGAAGAGACGGAGCGAGACCAAGCTAACATAATAGTGAAGGATGCTGCTGCTGTTGGAAACTTCAATGCTCTCTCACACAGTGATCTGCACCGCTCTAATGTTGACAATACCTGTGGACTGTCTGCTGGACGCTCCCATCATTCTGCACACTCATCGTTCGCAACATTTCCTTCATTGCACACTAAACATTCGCAACATTCCCTTCATCTATGCACTCACCGTTAACAAGATTCCTTTCATTGCACATTCATCATTCCCTTCATATACACACTCACCGTTCACAACATTCCCTTCACATACACACCGTTCACATCATTCCCTTCATCCATACACTCAACATTCACAACGTTCCCTTCTCTTTCCCTCCTGAAGGTTACCTGCCTCCCCCTCCACCCTGGGACCTGAATCTCCCAGACACCCCCACCAACCTTGTGCGACCCCAAGACCTGTCACGTACACTGGGGGCAGGACACAACCCCAGTGACTCAACATATTATTTGGGAGGGCAGGAGGAGCAGGATCTGGTAGGTAGCATTAGGTAGTCGACATGCGTGAGTGAAGGTGAGGGGGCAATTACCAAGACCTTGCACCTCAGTAGCAACACCAGGGTCCTTGTACCCTGGCAGCCCCGCCTCACACCTCAGTAGCAACACCAGGGTCCTTGTACCCTGGCAGCCCCGCCTCACACCTCAGTAGCAACACCTGTGTCCTTGTATCCTGGCAGCCCCGCCTCACACCTCAGTAGCAACACCAGGGTCCTTGTACCCTGGCAGCCCCGCCTCACACCTCAGTAGCAACACCTGTGTCCTTGTATCCTGGCAGCCCCGCCTCACACCTCAGTAGCAACACCTGTGTCCTTGTATCCTGGCAGCCCCGCCTCACACCTCAGTAGCAACACCTGTGTCCTTGTATCCTGGCAGCCCCGCCTCACACCTCAGTAGCAACACCAGTGTCCTTGTATCCTGGCAGCCCCGCCTCACACCTCAGTAGCAACACCTGTGTCCTTGTATCCTGGCAGCCCCGCCTCACACCTCAGTAGCAACACCTGTGTCCTTGTATCCTGGCAGCCCCGCCTCACACCTCAGTAGCAACACCTGTGTCCTTGTATCCTGGCAGCCCCGCCTCACACCTCAGTAGCAACACCTGTGTCCTTGTATCCTGGCAGCCCCGCCTCACACCTCAGTAGCAACACCAGTGTCCTTGTATCCTGGCAGCCCCGCCTCACACCTCAGTAGCAACACCTGTGTCCTTGTATCCTGGCAGCCCCGCCTCACACCTCAGTAGCAACACCAGTGTCCTTGTACCCTGGCAGCCCCGCCTCACACCTCAGTAGCAACACCAGGGTCCCTGTATCCTGGCAGCCCCGCCTCACACCTCAGTAGCAACACCAGTGTCCTTGTACCCTGGCAGCCCCGCCTCACACCTCAGTAGCAACACCAGGGTCCCTGTATCCTGGCAGCCCCGCCTCACACCTCAGTAGCAACACTAGTGTCCTTGTATCCTGGCAGCCCCGCCTCACACCTCAGCAGCAACACCAGTGTCCTTGTACCCTGGCAGCCCCGCCTCACACCTCAGTAGCAACACCAGGGTCCCTGTATCCTGGCAGCCCCGCCTCACACCTCAGTAGCAACACCAGTGTCCTTGTATCCTGGCAGTCTTGCCTCACACCTCAGTAGCAACACCAGTGTCCTTGTATCCTGGCAGCCCCGCCTCACACCTCAGTAGCAACACCAGGGTCCCTGTATCCCGGCAGCCCCGCCTCACACCTCAGTAGCAACACCAGTGTCCTTGTATCCTGGCAGCCCCGCCTCACACCTCAGTAGCAACACCAGTGTCCTTGTATCCTGGCAGGCCCGCCTCACACCTCAGTAGCAACACCAGTGTCCTTGTACCCTGGCAGCCCCGCCTCACACCTCAGTAGCAACACCAGTGTCCCTGTATCCTGGCAGCCCCGCCTCACACCTCAGTAGCAACACCAGTGTCCTTGTATCCTGGCAGCCCCGCCTCACACCTCAGTAGCAACACCAGTGTCCTTGTATCCTGGCAGCCCCGCCTCACACCTCAGTAGCAACACCAGTGTCCTTGTATCCTGGCAGCCCCGCCTCACACCTCAGTAGCAACACCAGTGTCCTTGTACCCTGGCAGCCCCGCCTCACACCTCAGTAGCAACACCAGTGTCCTTGTACCCTGGCAGCCCCGCCTCACACCTCAGTAGCAACACCAGTGTCCTTGTATCCTGGCAGCCCCGCCTCACACATCAGTAGCAACACCAGTGTCCTTGTATCCTGGCAGCCCCGCCTCACACCTCAGTAGCAACACCAGTGTCCTTGTACCCTGGCAGCCCCGCCTCACACCTCAGTAGCAACACCAGGGTCCCTGTATCCTGGCAGCCCCGCCTCACACCTCAGTAGCAACACCAGGGTCCCTGTATCCTGGCAGCCCCGCCTCACACCTCAGTAGCAACACCAGGGTCCCTGTATCCTGGCAGCCCCGCCTCACACCTCAGTAGCAACACCAGGGTCCCTGTATCCTGGCAGCCCCGCCTCACACCTCAGTAGCAACACCAGGGTCCCTGTATCCTGGCAGCCCCGCCTCACACCTCAGTAGCAACACCAGTGTCCTTGTATCCTGGCAGCCCCGCCTCACACCTCAGTAGCAACACCAGTGTCCTTGTATCCTGGCAGCCCCGTCTCACACCTCAGTAGCAACACCAGTGTCCTTGTATCCTGGCAGCCCCGCCTCACACCTCAGTAGCAACACCAGTGTCCTTGTACCCTGGCAGCCCCGCCTCACACCTCAGTAGCAACACCAGTGTCCTTGTATCCTGGCAGCCACGCCTCACACCTCAGTAGCAACAGCAGTGTCCTTGTACCCTGGCAGCCCCGCCTCACACCTCAGTAGCAACACTATTGTCCCTGTATCCTGGCAGCCCCGCCTCACACCTCAGTAGCAACACCAGTGTCCGTGTACCCTGGCAGCCCCGCCTCACACCTCAGTAGCAACACCAGGGTCCCTGTATCCTGGCAGCCCCGCCTCACACCTCAGTAGCAACACCAGGGTCCCTGTATCCTGGCAGCCCCGCCTCACACCTCAGTAGCAACACCAGGGTCCCTGTATCCTGGCAGCCCTGCCTCACACCTCAGTAGCAACACCAGTGTCCTTGTATCCTGGCAGCCCCGCCTCACACCTCTAGTGCTCACCACGAGGAGAGAAGACAGTCGGCACTAGGATGGTCTAGTAATAAGTATGAGAATTGCAAGGGGAGAGCAGTGCTACATCTGACGTATTGAACATTTCCCCACCCTATTCTTTATTTTTCAAAGTCCATGAATGAACAGAATAATGGACGGGGGCTCGAACCGTGATACTGAGATTTAGTAGACCCAATGTTGTCCCAATGAGCTACGATGCTTACAATAGGAAGATTTGACAGACACCACTACTGTGACGTCTCTATCAGTTGCACCAACTGTGACCCCACTATGTCTTCCCACCAGACGAGCCTGGCCCATGGCTGGGCTCCGGGAGTAGAAAAACTCTTGAAACTCACCAAGGATATATCAAAGGTAAGCCATAACTTTCATGGTACATACATACACAAGCTGGACTACGTGCGGCCAGCAGTAAGAGATTAGTTGATCAGGCCCTGATCCACCGGGAGGCCTGGTCAAGGACTGGGCCGCGGGGGCGTTGACCCCCGGAACACCCTCCAGGTAGATGCCCCTCAAAACCATAAACTGGAGATAAAGTCGTAATAAACGAATGTTAATGAATAAAGAGAAGGATGGAAGGGGAACTGTTCATACAGTAACAGTTTACTAAGTCAGTTTCACAAAATTCCCACCTTTTCTACTCGCATTTTCTTTATTTTTTAGAACAATTTATTTCACGCAGGTTAGTTTAGGTCAAATTATGGTAGACTAAATAAACCTTTAAAACAAATAAAAAAATAGGCCGCGGGATTCAGAAAAAAAAACCGTTCAAGTGTGAACGTTTATCCCTCACGGGCACCAACAGTCTGACTGATCAGCCAGTAACCAGGAGGTCTGGTATGGGTGACCCACAGAAGCAATTACAATTAACTTACAAGCACAGCTGTAGCACCACGAGCGCTACAAGTTCATATTTCAACGTTTCGAGATTTTTCCCCCAGCCATCTCGTTGCCAGACGTATAGTAGCCGCTGTCTTTATTTAGTACATTTGCAGATTTCTGCCCTCTGCCCTCACCCAACCTAACTTAAAAGAAAATTTAACTAAAGTATTAAGAATATAAGGTTGGGCACCACGTGAGGAATGTGACAGTAATAGCGAGGATATTATTATTATTATTATTATTATTATTATTATTATTATTATCATCATCATCGTCATCATCATTTTAAGCGGTAAACCCAAAAGGGTCATACAGCTACATGAGAGGATATACGAGGTGTGGCACACTGTGGTGTTGGATAAGGCATGTGTACTCTAACAAGACATCACTTGGTGAAGCCTACTTGTTTACAAGCTTGGAGAGAGAGAGAGAGAGAGAGAGAGAGAGAGAGAGAGGGCGGGGGAACAGAGTGTAAATCCCCCTTATAACAAGTACAGTATATGTATGTATGTACGTACGTATGTGTCAGTATAGCTACTGAATTCCCTATACTTATACTTGTGTAGTATATTGTAGATCGTATCATCCATGTATATATTTAGGCTCCCTTTCAGTAGGCTCAGCGACTAGCATGTGTGACGTCACGTGATGCGCATGTGTGCGTGAGAATCTCTGTAACTCTCTCAGTTCTCCACGCTTAGGTCTACAGGCAACACAGGCAGTCTGGGCCTCTCCCTCTCACACTCTGCTAATATAAGTGTTACCATCCAACAAGTGTGTTTATCTCCAACCATCACATCTCCACGAACCCTCCCGACATATGTATGTATGTACGTACGTATATGTCGTGCCAAATAGATAAAACTGGCCAATTAACGAGAACTCATTTAATATTAAGTCCTTTTTAAATTTTCTCTTATACGTTTAAAGATATGTTTTTTTCATTTATGTTAATGTAAAATTAAATAATTTTGTACCAAAAGAACCTTAGAAAACTTACCTAACCTTATTATAACAAGCTCAATTTAATTTAGCCTAATTCAACTAAATATATGTTATATAAATTTACAATAATTTAATAATAGACAAATACAATGAAATACATTTTTTTCGTTAGATTCAGAATGATTATTACATACACAAATTTTCCCTTGCTCTATTCGGCAAGAAGAGCGTTGCTATTTAGGCCAAAATCGCAAGTTTTACTTATTCGCCACGACACACACAAACACAATGGTAGTGTGCAATCTGGTGCCTGCACACTACCATGCTCTGGAAACTTACCCTACTTCTCTTGTTGCTGCCTTTGCAACACTGCACAGCTCCTGATGACGCACTGAGAAGTGTGAAAGTACTTGAGCTAAAGATTTTCAACCCCCCCCCTTCCCGTGGCTTGTCTTGCATTGTTAAGATTGCCTGTCTGTGATTGTTTTGATAGTGTGACTTCAAAACTATTGTTTGGGGACCATGAAATTGACTCGTGTGAGGGCGTGCAACAGGGGGACCCTCTCGCCCCCTTTCTATTTTGTTTGGTCATCAAGGAAGTCACGGAGGCACTCTCCAGCGAGCTCAATATCTGGTTCCTGGACGACGGTACCCTGGCTGGCACAACAGAGTCTCTCCTGGAGGACATCAGTAAAATTAAAGACATGGGAGAAAGCCTGGGCCTTTCTTTAAACCCCTCCAAATGTGAAATAGTTTCTACCAATCAACAGTTGATACAGAATATTAGTACCGTTTTACCAGGAGCACGAGCCATTGATCCAGCCAATAGCACTCTCCTCGGTGCTCCTCTTGGGTCCAATGCCATCGATCTGGTCCTAGGAAAAAAAGTCTCAGACCTCCGGACGATGGAAAGCAGGATGAAAGACATTGACACACACGATGCCTTCTACCTACTCACCAGGTGCCTGTCAACGCCAAAACTTACCTATTTTCTGAGATGCTCCCCAGCCTTCAGCAGTCCAAAACTCAAGGAATATGACTCTCTCCTGAAGGCCATGCTAGAGAGTGTATTGAATCTTTCCCTTGACGATGGACAGTGGTTGCAAGCCTCACTTCCGGTCAGGCTTGGAGGGCTGGGAGTACGCAGATCCTCCCAGATTGCTCTACCAGCTTTCCTATCCTCTTCCATTGCATCAAACGAGTTGATAAGACAAATTCTTCCTGACACCCTCAGTGACTCAGCAGGAATAGAAGACCCTAGCTATGTCAGTGCCATCACCGAATGGGAGACTCTTGCTGCTCCAGCACCAAACCCTAGTGCAGCACTGGCTCACAAACAGTCAAGCTGGGATAGCCCAATTGCTGAAAAGGTGCTTGCCAACATGCTCAGGGCTGCAACATCAGATAGGGAGATTGCCCGTCTCCAGGCTGTGAGTGCACCTCACTCCGGGGACTTCCTCCAAACAGTTCCCATATCGGCAATGGGAACGCGACTCGACCCTAAGACCCTCCGTATTGCAGTGGCTCTGCGCCTTGCTGCCCCAATTCACACAGAATATATGTGTATTTGCGGCGAAGTGCAAGCAGACCAATACGGACTACATGGTCTTAACTGTTCCAAAACCAAGGGCTGGCATGCAAGACACAATGAGGTCAACGACATCATTAAGAGAACCCTTGCTACAGCTGGATGCCCTGCCGAGAGGGAGCCACGATCACTTGCAGCAAACAATACCCACAACCCAGCAAACCGCCCCGACGGGATCACCATCTATCCTTGGAAGAATGGCAAGCTCTTAGCATGGGACTATACCTGTGTGTCCACACTGGCTGACACCTATATCCATCACAGTGTGGGGCGACAGGGAGGAGCTGCTGACCACAGGGAGGAGTACAAGATCAGCAAGTACAGGGACATTAGCCAACAGTATCAATTTGTCCCAGTGGGATCGGAGACCTTGGGATCATGGGGAAAAAATGCCACACGTTTCCTTAAAGAATTGGGTTCCAGACTCATCGACACCACCAGGGACCCAAGGGCAGCCACTTTCATGTTCCAGCGCCTCAGCGTCGCCATCCAGAGGGGAAATGCTTGCTGCATACTTGGCTCACGTCCAGCCTCGGAGGAGCTGGAGGAAATTCATCATCTTTGATACATTGTGCCATTGTATTCATGTTTATGTTTTTTTCTGTAAATGTATTTTGTTTATTAATAAATGTTCACATAGAATTAGAAACATATAGGGGGTGGTAGGAGAAGAAAATATTCAAACAGCTCCGGGGAGAACCTTGAGTTTTCTCTGAGGTACGTTTATTGTCTTCTCTGAGGATGAGGGTCCCCATTCCAGCTATAGAGGTGGTACTTCCCTATATTTTATATATATATATATATATATATATGTCGTGCCGAATATGTAAAACTGGTCAATTAGCAAGAACTCATTTAAAATTAAGTCCTTTCTAAAATTTTCTTTTATACGTTTAAAGATATATTTTTTTTCATTAATGTTGGTGTAAAAATTTATAATTTTGCACCAAAAGGAACTTAGAGAACTTACCTAACCTTATTATAACAAGAGCAATTTATTTTAGCCTAACCCAACTAAATATATTTTAGATTTGTTTACAGTAATTTAATACTAAACAAACACAGTGAAACATTTTTTTCGTTAGGTTCAGAATGATTTTGGCGAAATTATTGCATACACAATTTTCACTTGTCCTATATGGCAAGATGAGCGTTGCTATTTAAGCCAAGATGGCAAGTTCTGCCTATTCGGTACGTCATATATATATATATATATATATATATATATATATATATATATATATATATATATATATATATATATATATATATATATATATATATATATATATATATATATATATATATGCAAAACAACCACTGTTGTTTTGCATATTCTGAAATCACCGGTTTACTGTGATCTTATTGCATATATATCACTGAACATCTTTCATATGTGATTTTATTTTGTGCTGGTCCCATAGAAGTTAGCATAAAAGTAGCCTTTCATAAATTCATGCAGGACTAATCGAGTGAAGTATCGAAATAAGATGCGAAAAATGATGAGACTCTGGAGTTGTGAAGGTTGTGAAGAATCTCTTACAAGTTGCCTCTGTCATGGTCAGCCAGGGCAGAGTGACTGCCACTCAGTACAGAGGGATCTTGGCTTTGTGAGGAGGATAGTGATGTGGAGGGGGATATTCCCACCCCTCTACCCTGTAATGAGAACAATCACATTAAGTCGTGACTAACACCCACACCATCCACCGACTACGACCCAGCGGGAACCCCACCCCAATGCTCATCTCCCATCCCCCCCCCCTCCAATCAACCAGGTTTCCCCGTCCTAGCGCGCGCGCCTGTGGTTTAAGAAACTGATGAGTAAGTTGCATGAATTAGTGAAGATAGTGGTATGGGAAGGGGTGGGATGAGTAAGGTAAGGGTAGTATGAGAGAGGGATGGGTGTGATGATGGTTGGGGTTGAAGAAGTGAGAGGAAGTGGATAATCCTGGTCAGTTCAGGTAAGCAGTGTTTCACGTCGCCTCACCCAAGAAACATCACTAACCAATGTCAGTTACATGACAAATTATCGTCAGAAAGGTGAGAACTTGATTATCGTTCATCACAACATGGGTTCCATGTTCATTATGAGGACAAACTGTTTTCCAGCTCACACGAATAATAGGAAACAATTCATTTACTGTGTTCATTAGGGTGATACTTTGGAGGAGTTTCAAGTCTTTCTACTCCCGAAGCCCGGCCATGGGCCAGGCTCGTCTCGTGCTAGCTTGGTCAACCAGGCTGTTGCTGTTGGTGACCCGCAGCCCCACTGCTGGTGGAAATTAATTTGTGTCTGAACTGAACTGACAGGCTAACATCCTAATGTACTTCTCCCACCATGTTCATCCTCTCTTAGCATTTCCCAATATTTAGTTTTATCATCTACATTTTTGTAGCGTCTCCCAGCCACCCCTCCTGTTCCTGTTCCTGTTCCTCCTCCTCCTCCTGCTCACCTGGTGGCCTCCCTCCTGCCTCGTCCCAGCAGGTGGTTCACCCTGGCGGAAGTTGCAAGTGTACAGGGTTGGCTGGCCGCATAACCACGCCTTCTACCTCCACCTTCTACACACCTACTCTCCGTAGTGTATACAGACTTTTGCAAAATTCTTCAATACTTGCACTCGTGGTTTAATAAGCACAAAAGGCGTTAAAAAAGGAATAACTTGAAATGTGAGAAGATGGATTTATAACCTAGCAAACTGAAGCACATAGTAATAGTGAACAAAGTAAATTCAGAGGTTGCCATAGTGAAAAGCTCTTTCCCAAGGCACAATTCTCGACACAATTCTGCTTCTCATCCTCAAGTGCGACAGACGAAACAAATCACTGATGAAGAATTTGGCGCATGTGCAACATCTGTGTATTTTTATTTGTAGACGTTTCGCCATCCAGTGGCTTTATCAATACTGATTACCTCGTCTTTTGTATATAGTTCTATATTGCACAGCATCGTCCTTTAGTAGGTAACACTAGAACTGGTACGAGAGTGACATCCACTGAGGACACAACTGATACAAACTAAGTCTTCCAGTGTGCAACAGAAAACAATCTGATGTTCAAATAGACAAATTTAACTTACTCCGCTCCGTAAAAAAAAAAAAAAAAAAACTGAGATTAAAACTTGAGGAGTATAAAATAAACTCGAACCCCTCAGTGGAACGAAAGACTAAAGTGAAGGACTTAGGAATGATACTGTCAGAGGATCTCAACCTGAAGGATGACGACAACGTAATTATCACACCAGCGAGGAAAATGATAGGCTTCATAACCAGAACCTTCAAAACAAGAGATTCCATGCCAAAGATGATTCTCGTTAAGTCACTTGTTCTCTCTAGATTGGAATATTTTTGCATTCTTATATCACTCCTTAAGGCAGGTGATACTGTGGATCCAGAGAAGGTACAGAGAACCATTGCTGCCCGTATACACTCAGTCATGCACCTAAATTATTGAGATTCCTTGAAGCCGCTTGAACTGTACTCTTTGGTATTCATCTATACCTAGAAAATTCTTACGAAACTAGTCCCTAATCTGCACACCGAAATTAATCACCTCGAAAGAAAGATAACTGTGATGATGCAAAATACCCCCAGTGAAAAGCAGGACTGCTATAAGTACACTAAGAGATAACGTAATAAGTGTTCAAGGACCAAGACTTTTCAACACCCTCTCTTCAAAGGAGGAATTACCAAATGACCTCCCTAGCTGTTTTCAAGAGGCAACTGAACATAAGAAAGGAGGAACATTGCAGCAGGCCTGTTGGCCTATACTAGGCAAGTCCGTCACAATCCATCCCAGTAACAGATCAGCTGGGCCGTGATGCATGAACTGTAATGTGTGTGCGGCTAAACCAGAAGCCTGGCTGATCACGCCATCTACTGTAGGTCTGGACTAGGACCGGGCTGTGGGGGCGTTGACCCAGGAAATTAACTCCAGGAGGCAGGTAGACTCTCCAAACCAAACTTCCACCCTCAATACTTTCCATCCACCCTCTAAAGCTTCCAACCTCTAGCTTGCAGGCAAATTTTCATGGTAGCCAAACTTTAAGCAGCCAAAATGCCGAATTACATCCCAGCACCTTTATTCTACACATATACAATGTTAGTCATGACTTCTTGTCAAGATTTCTAGTAACCTTACTGGTGTAGGGCACAACCTCTTTCGCTCACTCTTCCATTTACCTACCCATCTACACTCACTCCGCCCATCCACTTACGTTGCTATGTGCTCTGCTGTGCTAGGCTTGGTAACACCTATCAAATAATGTAGGGTAACAGTCGACAGATAAGGCTGGATTGATATACTCTTGTATGTCTTTCCTTTATTTACACTGTACACAGTCCTCGATACCCGTGTCGAGTTAGTAAACCATGTGAGCAAGGGGAAAAGAGACAATAGGTTGATGCTGATGGTGAGGCTAGTGAAGGCAGCCCATAGCAGGCGGTACCAACTGGCTTACCTACAGCAGCTAGATGTCACTACTGAGGCCTAACTTTGAAGCAAGATAGAAGTGGTGGCGGGTAGTCTGAAATGTGTACGAGGAGGTGCTACACCTACAGTACTCACGTCACCCACCTTCAGTGAGGGAAGCAACAAAAACCAGGGTTTAGGTAGGAATGCTGTGGTGCTGCTGACTCACCCTGTTATTATTTTCCACTTCTACCCCTCTGCTTATTATTTTCACCATTCTTTGTAAGATGCAGGCAGAGGTCGGATAGAGTGGCGAGCGATTAAAAGAGCCTTCCTCTTTTTATTATCCTTGCTTAAACCAACTGATAATAGTAGACAGCGCTTCACCGATGCGGACTGAAAAGTCGTCAGCTATTTGCTTTTCCCTGGTACTTCCATATTTTCCACATACATATTTTCCACATAGGAAGCATGCGTGAGCGTATTTGATAGGAGTGAATGGAGGAAAATGGTTTTTAATACTTGACGTGCTGTTGGAGTGTGAACAAAGTAACATTTATGAAGGGATTCAGGGAAACCGGCAGGCCGGACTTGAGTCCTGGAGATGGGAAGTAGTGTCTGCACTCTGAAGGAGGGGTGTTAATGTTGCAGTTTTATAACTGTAGTGTAAGCACACCTCTGGTAAGACAGTGATGGAGTGAATGATGATGAAAAGTTTTCTTTTTCGGGCCACCCTACCTTGGTGGGAATCGGCCGATGTGTTAAAAAAAAAAAATGCTACAAATGTCCTGCTGCTGCTGCTGCTGCTGCTGCTGCTGCTGCTGCTGCTGCTGCTGTTGTTTATACCCTGCGGTCGTTCGTTACCTCATATCAAAATGCCGACATAATATACACACTTTGCAAAAGTTTTCAATAAGTCCACATCAGGTGGGCTGTGGTACCTACGTTGGCCTGCTGTGATGCTAGCACCAACAGTGCCACTGATCATGGACTGGGCCAAGGTGTTTATGGGAGGGAGGTTGATCCCCCCAGAATCATCTACAGGTAATCCCTCAAAAAATAAAACCTCATACATGACGTGTAATATACCCGTAACAAGTATTAAGAGTTGTGTACGTTCGCAGCCCGGCCTGGAGCCATGTTTATTGCCTTTTCAACCTATCTGTTGGTATTTGCAGCCTGTTGGTTCACATAGCCACGCAGCCTAGTTGATCTGGCATATGGCGCAGGTAGTGATTCAGTTTTTTTTTTAGAAAACGTCTACAATTTTTGCAGCAATGGTTTTCATATCTGCTAGTAGCAGACTGAAAACTCTTGACTCAGGGATGTTGAGATATTATTATCTTACTATGCCCGTCCAATAACTCTCACTCCATTACGTTGTTATGGTAGTGCGTACCTTCGGAACGAGGCCCACAAACATTTTCCTTGTGCATATTATCAATTATCTTCTTCGTTTTTTATAGTACATTCCAAGAATTTGGTAACGTCTCCAGTAGTTTAAATACCTTACTGGACACGTGTGTATGGGCTCCATTAATATAATTTTACTAGCGCTGGTCATTCACATAAAAAGAACCGTGAAAAAGTGACAACAATATCGCTATATATAGCTTCGTTGTTTGTGTAAAAAAATGCAAGGATCGTAGAGGGAAAAACCAAATGTCACTGTGCTAACACCTCCAAAATTTCTGACACTACCTTAATCCCACTCGACTTCAAAGAAGCCACTGGAAGTACGTCCTTGCACTCTACCCGAGGCTGACTCGTATTGAAAAAAAAAAAAATTACCGGGTTCCTTACATATCCTACGGAGATGGAGTCTGAACACAGAAGTCATCCCACAGTCATTAAAAACCACTGAAAACGCCACTCCACAAAAGTGGCAGTAAAAAAACCGCACATCAAAACATTTGAAAGAGTTTTAAAAAGGCAAGATTGCTAATCACATGGATTCACAGCCACTGCATAACCCGGGGTAATAGGGGTCTAGAACAGATCGCTTCTATCTCTCACAACTACTGCACCATTACGACATGGACTTGGATGCCCTGCAAGACAAACAAAATGCAGATGTAGTGTACACACAGGCTTTGTAAAAGACTTCCACAAGTGTGATCACAGTGTAAAATTGCACACAAGCAGTAACTGTCACGAGTAACAGTAAAGGAAGTAAAATCAGAGGCTGCCATAGTAAAAAAAACCTTTGTTAACGCATACACCTCGGCACATTTCTCTGTCATTTACACCTGACACAGAGATGATGAATAAGGCATCTGTGCAATTCCTGGTTATCTTAATTTATGAAGACGTTTTGCTAACCAGTGGCTGTTTCAGTTCAATGCAAAGATTCTATGCTGAAGACAATGAAAGAATTGGAGAGGTAATTTTGAGATGCTCAGTCCCTCAGCTTTGATAAAACTATAGTAGATGCACGAGAATGAAGGCTTATATACTGAGGCCAGAGAAGAGTCGCAGCAGTTGAAGACATCGTCATAGGTGGGTGGGACCCACTTGTGGAAGGTCACGTCCGAAAATATCCTCTGTACCAAGACTCCAAAATGTTGCTGTGTCAGACAAGTATCGTTACATTAAGAGAATAAAGTATCGACAAGTTGATAAATAAGATACCGTCTTTAGGAATCAGACAGTGTATAACTCACGGAAAAGCACTGAACCTCGTGGGTTATACAACATCGTGGGAATGGGGGGGGGGGGGGGCTGGGTAATGATGCTTCTTCCAAGAAACAACAGAATAGGTTCAATTCCTTGAATAAAAAGTCCTTTATCTTTGATATATCCTTGAAGGGCTCCAAGAAAGTTTTTCCTACTCTCGCAGACCAACCCTGGACTGGGCTTGTCTGGTTCTTGCCTGATCAGCTAGGCTGTTACTGCCGGCGGCCCGCTGGCTCACATATCCATCACAGCCTGTCTGATCTGGCGCTTGGCGGAGGTGAATGTTTAATATCCTCGTCAAAACATCTACACTTGTTCCAGCAGTGTTTCTGCTATCTCGTGGAAGAATGTAAACAGTATGGGCCCAGGAATGTTGATACAATATTCTCTTATTGGTCCACGGCTTCCCTGTTTTTCATGGGGGTGTATTTTACACATTCTCTTATCTCTCTCACGCCAGTATGTTGTCGTGGCAGCGTGGAACTTTGGGATCACGCCCTCATTCATCTTCACATATATTGTCGTGTATTCTTCCTCCGTTCCAGCGAGTACATATTTAGGATTTTGAGGCGTTTCCAGTAATCTAAGTTTTACCGGTTCTATGGGGGCCATAAATGATCTTTGTATCTGTTCCAGCTTTGATATCTCTCCTGTCCTGAAATAAGTCGTTAACACTGACTAATACGCTGCGCGAGAGAGCACAAATGATTTGAAAAGTGTCACCAGTGACACTATTTCCTTGTTCTGAAAGTTCTAATTATCCGCCCCGTAATTTTCCTGACTTTTGTGATATTTCTCTTACTGTATTCTTCGTCAGTATCAAAGTACCATTATGAATGGAAGAAAAATCTGAAGAAAACCAATATGAAAAGATACCAAACGCAACCAAAACAGTAAATTAAACAGAAGAGTAATGCTAGAGACTTAAAGGTAAAGATGTCGTGAGAGCTGACGTTGAAGGATCACAATGCTGTTGATATCACATCTCCAAGAAACATGAGAGGCTGGTAACAAGAACCTTCAAAACAAAGATACCAAGCCATTGATGATAGTGGAGGAACTGGTTCCAACCCTGGGTGCAACATGGTGTACACGAAGAGATAACTCAATAAGTATACAAGGGCAAAAGGTAGGTGTCACGTGGCTTGGTTGGTTGCGCATTCAGCTCTCATACTGAATGTCCGTGGTTCGATCCCCGGCCAGATGGGAAACGTTGGACACGTTTCCGTAAACCTGCTGCCCCTGTTCACCCAGCAGTAAGTAGGTACCTGGGTTTTAGCCGACTGTTGTGGGTTGCATCCTGGGGAGAGGGGGTGGTATATGTTAGATAGGGCTGAGCTTTGAAATGGGCTGAGGCAGGATAACACATCTTAGCCTGCAAAACTGAGCTGTGTAAAAAAAAAATAACAAAAGGAAATTTCCAGAATCATTACAAGGTTGACAGCTTGACAGGTAGGAAGGCACCTGCATGCTGTGAGCATTGGTCAGGCCCATACAAGCAACAGCTCCTGTTATTCTTACTACCAGCGTGTTCACATTCGTAATACTGACCTTGGATTACTACTTAATACCTTAACAGTACTGCATCAACCTTACTCTCTCCGATATTAACTTTCATCACGCACTCTCCCTTCTTTTGTTACCCTCCTTCAAGCTAACAAGTAGGTTGATATAGCTGCGGAAGAATCCTTTAAGAGCTGAAAATGGAGCATGACTAGACGAAATGTTGGCAGAGTTGAAAACAGAAACACAGGCTACGTTTGTATGGCAGGATGTCTGTGTGACTGTATTTCTCCGTACTCACCTATATATGGTTGCAGGGGTCGGGTCACAGCTCCTGGCCCGGTGTCTTCGCTAGTCGCTACTATGTCGCTCTCTCCCCGCTCCACGAGCCTTATCATACCTCTTCTTAAAGCTATGTATGGATCCTGCCTCCACTACTTCACTCTCCTGACAAATCTAAAGCTAAAGAAATACTTCCTAACATCCCTATAATTCATCTGAGTTTTCATCTTCCAGTTGTGTCCCCTTATTGCTGTGTCCCATCTCTAAAACATTCTAGCCCTGTCCACCTTGGCTGTATGTCTGTGTGACTGTCTGCAAGGCTGTATGTGTGGCTATCTGCAAGGCTGTATGTGCGGCTATATGCTTGTGAGCTGCATGCCTGTGTGACTGACAGCATGTGTGTTTTGATCGCTTTATGTCTGGTTGGATGGATGGAGGCCAAACACCTGTGTTTGTGCACCAGCTGGGCTGTCTAGGATATTCCTGGCCAGAGACTAATGAAACTACACTTGAACGCAAGCAGTGGTATGACCTTTACGTACTGTATTAAAGTAGATCACCCTAGGGGTCAGCTGGTCGCCACGCCAGGTCAAAGATCAAAATCTGTTTATGCAACTAACATTATAGCTAAGACACCTCAGTTTCTAACTGAAGGTGTTCTCCAGATTGAAGGTCTTGTGAACTAACACCAAACACAGTCACGGCTGGAGAACATAAAATGTAAAAAAATATATACAAACATCAAATGATGTTGTCTTTAATTTTTAAAGGGGTGTACCGGTAAGCTGGCGGAATATCTCGGCCATATAACCAAAACCCCAATAGCGGGTTATCATACGACTGAGACCCGCGTCGGGAGACATTTCCCCTGTTTCCTGATGAATCTTACCCAACCCAAGTGTAAAACAAAAACTGATCATGAGTAAAATTAAGCTTTAATCCAAATCAAGCCGTAGATTGCACTGATATGTTAATTACTCGTGACAAATCCACTACGGTTTCAACAAAAAATACTATAACATCCACGAGGTTAGAAAGCGGTAATGGTGGTCAAAGCAATTTAAGATAACGGGTCAGGTGTAGATACTCGTCTCTGTGAACATGAGTCCACATCGCTGACTACCCTACAACAGACACGTGTACAATCTTGACTACAGGTCACGCGTCACTGATCGTTGCTAACACCATTAATGATGATCCCATGAACCATTAAATAATACATTTTTTACAGTTACAACGAATGTGAAACGGTGTTATGTGATGGTGACAGAATTGCAAGGAAGACAATCCTTGAAACCTTTCAAAGTTACAGATATCCAGTTGACGTAGGTAACGAAAGGCGAGTCCTCAGAGTGACTGGAAAACATCATATCAACAGAGCTATACAGGTAACAACACTAGGACATATCGATCCTTCCGTTACAGAGATGAAACAAGGCTGGATGGACTGCATCTTCTTGGCCTGCAGGGAAGCATCTGTTACAGTACCGTACCAGAGATTAGCCCAGAAGTTAAAGGAAATGGCAGAGTGCACTAGTGGATAACGGAGTACCTGAATAACGAAGGACAAAGAGTAACAGTAAAGGACGAGGCTTCAAAATGGGAGAGAGAGAGTAACGAGAGACTTACACAAGACTCCTTACGAGGATCATTGTTGTTCTGAATACACGTGAATGGCCAAAGGGGATTGAGTCCAGTGTCGCTGCTTGGAGATGATGTAAAACTAATGAGAAGGAAAGAACAAGAGAAGACAGTGATAAACTCCAGGGAGACCTGAACAACCTGAAGGTGTGGTCAAATAAACACCTTCTCTAGCTCAGTGATGGAGATAAATGGTATAACACACCGCCACGATGGAAAAATAGACACAAATGCAGTATATTGCGGCCCTTTACTGACTATGCAAAACGTAGTGAGCTTAATCATGTCACAAACGGATCTGTTTGTGACTTAATAAAGACCACTGTGCGGGCGAAACATGGTGACAATAAACCATCGCATTATACTACGTTTGTGTCTGTTTTTCTCGAGCTCAACACGAACAAATGCAAGGTAAGGTTAATTTGAGGCGAGGGCAGACCGGCCAAAACGTACAGCAATGGCAGAGAGAGAAGCTATAACTATCAGAGTGAAAAGGACCTGGGGTAAATAAATAGAACACCTAGCACATCGCCAGAAATGCACACACACTGTACAATGTCGGCGACAATTGCAAAATCTTCAAACCTTAGAATATCATTCATGAACTTGAATAATCTTTCGGAATCTTATGTACGACATATGACAGGCCAATTACGGAGCAAGCAGCACCAGCATGGAGCCCACACCAGATAAAACACGCGAAGAAGCTCGAAAAGGTCCAAAGAAACAAGACTAGTACCAGAAATAAGAGAAATGCCCTTTATGGAGAGGCTAAAGGAAGTGAGTCTGACGACCTTGATGGAGAGAAAGACAATGGAATAAATTATTACGACACAAAAATCTTAAGGGGAACTCATAAGGCAGATAACGACGGAGTGAATTAAGAAGACAACAATCAAGGGAACACAAGTGAAAGATGAAGACACTGATGAGCCATAGGGATATAAGGAAGTGTTTCTTTTAGTCTCAGGGTAGTTTATAAGTGGTATGACTTGGACGAGGCACTGGTGGCAAATTGAATACACAGCCAACGAGACCAGAAATCAGTGATACCAATCACGTACTCAAGAAGACGGGGCCAGGAACCGAGTCCAGACCCCCGCAAACACAACTTTGTGAGTGCGCGCGCGTACATACACACATACACACACACAGGCGGGGCCAGGAGCTATGAAATGACCCCTGCAACCACAATTAGGTGAGTACACACACACACACCCACACAGATATACGTTGTTTAATAAAGGCTATGTCGCTCAAACATGGAGTTCAGCGCCCCCGCGCCCAGGTCCCTGACCAAGTTTATCGATTCAAAACACTTCATATTCATCAGATCTCTGTTTAATATACCTGTGACCGGTTTCAAGAATTTCTCTACTACCGCAACTTGTCCCTGGTCCGGGTTTGTCAGCTGCTCTGCCTGGTCAACCAGGCTGTTGCTTGCACCGGCCTGCTGGCCCACATATCCATCACAGCCTAGTTGATCTGGCACTTGGCAAAGATACTGTTAATGTGTAACTTTAAGTCACGTTCAACAAACGTCACATTCAGCTAATAATCATGCCAGCAACCAGGTCCGGAAGCTGGTCGCGGCGGCGATGACCCCTGCAACCAACAACAGGTAGACAGTTGCTAAATATCTATCATACCACCACCTCTGAATATAGATAAGGAATATAAAATTTACTGGAAAGAGCACAGGACGCAAGACTTACTGTGTCATTCTCGGTGACGCAGCTAGTGTGTGCGCCACAGTTCCCACAGTTTCCCCACACCACAATCTACCCACGTTCCACATACTTCTGGTATACCTATAAGCGGTTTTGAGGGTGGTTTTATTCTCGCAGCTCGGCCTGAGGCCAGATTCTCCCGTTGGGCCTAGCAATCCTCAGGTCTACACACTGCCTACCTGTCTTACACTTCACCTGGTGTATATTCTGAGCATATGTATTGAGATCAGCAGTACACATACAGTTAGAATGAAGTATAACTTAGTGTATATACATTTAGTATAATCCTTGAATTATCAATTAAAGGAACCTTCAATGGTGTATAAGAGTGACCTTCAATGACCCATCCGTAGTGGACAGGTTTTAAACTTAATAATAACAACGTATCTAGCACTATGTGTACGAAACTGTTCAGTTTGCTTCTGAAAACTTCAAGCATTTGTTTGTTTCGTTGTTAAAACATTACGAAGTAACATAATTAACATTCATCATTATAATATACAGTACAGAGAAGTAGCTCAAGATACCCAAGTGTTGCAGTACATGTTGCAACTCGTCTTATTGAAAATGGTATAAAATACCGACAAGTTGATGATTAAGACACATGTGCAACAGTTGGGTATTTTTATTGTTGAAACGTTTCGCCTACACAGTAGGTTTCTTCAGTCAAATACAGAGGCAGCAGGTGTAGTAGTAGTGAAATGACGATGATGTAAGTAGTCCATCAACTTTGGAGAAAAGCTATTTGACCATCTCAAATGGTTTCATCAATATTATTATTATAATCAAAAAGAAGCGCTAAGCCGCAAGGGTTTCATCAATAAAGATGCCCAATTGTTGCACATGTGTCTTAATCTTCAGCACATGTTTAACTCATATATTTAATTAACATACAGTTAACCAACAGTTACGAGATGTTTGTCTTTCATCATTCATGATTCAATATATCGCAAAAAATGTGTAACCTGTACTGCTATACAGGCCTGGTCACGGGCCTGGCCGCGGGGGCGTCGACCCCCAAAATCTCCCTATAGGCGTCCTCCTATTCCAATATGTCCTTGCTTTACAAAGTTAATTTTCTTACGAAATTCCCAGCATCTAAACACTTCTTGTAAACTTACAGATTCTATTGTCTTTATGTTATCATGAAACATTTAGGTACATATAATTATAGCAACGTATGTTTAGCCATAAATAGATAAAAAACGGATGCGATACATCTATCAACTTTCCCGTTGATCACCTGGTCAACCTGGTTGTTGCTGTTAGCGACCCACATGGCAACATGGTCATCACAACCTGGCTGATATGGTACTTCTTGCAACTTTCATTGTCATCTTCCTGGCTATGGCAAAATTTGCTATATTAAGTGGTCACAATAACAAGTCTCTTAACACCCGCTAATACAATGCGCTATATTCTATTTACCTTAATGCTTGTTAAGTAGTTTAGTATATAATGATCAGTGCTGAAGTATCTCTGGTAATTATAGACAAACTGTCACACACTCATTAATTTCTGCATTTCAATCATTAACTAGTGATTGAAGACTGAGAGAGGCAGTGCTGCAGTGATACACACTGAGAGAGGCAGTGCTGCAGTGATACACACTGAGAGAGGCAGTGCTGCAGTGATACACACTGAGAGAGGCAGTGCTGCAGTGATACACACTGAGAGAGGCAGTGCTGCAGTGATACACACTGAGAGAGGCAGTGCTGCAGTGATACACACTGAGAGAGGCAGTGCTGCAGTGATACACACTGAGAGAGGCAGTGCTGCAGTGATACACACTGAGAGAGGCAGTGCTGCAGTGATACACACTGAGAGAGGCAGTGCTGCAGTGATACACACTGAGAGAGGCAGTGCTGCAGTGATACA
The DNA here is from genome assembly GCF_038502225.1 of Cherax quadricarinatus. Taxonomy (NCBI): domain Eukaryota; kingdom Metazoa; phylum Arthropoda; class Malacostraca; order Decapoda; family Parastacidae; genus Cherax; species Cherax quadricarinatus. The sequence continues at coordinate 11,016,726 of NC_091326.1, read as the reverse complement.
CACTGAGAGAGGCAGTGCTGCAGTGATACACACTGAGAGAGGCAGTGCTGCAGTGATACACACTGAGAGAGGCAGTGCTGCAGTGATACACTGAGAGAGGCAGTGCTGCAGTGGTACACACCAAACATTCTTATCTCACCTCACATTAATAAATCATTACAGGAAAGTCTTAACATTTACTTTATTCTGACACTAAACTGAATTTTATTATGCTTTATTTGCACATGAATATATATTTACCATTATTTAAAGTTCTACACTTGAGTTTAATTGAACAATTACATCTACATGACACAAGAAAGTATGAACAACAATGGGCAATATGACGAGACCAATAATTTATCTAAACAATGCCTTATTTTGTTAAAAATATGAATGCAGACAATAGATTAATTAATATATTATACCCACGATATATATTTTAGAATTATAAGATGGAATGAATGATGCTGAAGGATCTACTTGTAGTTAATTCCGGGGGTCATCGCCCCCGCCAGCCTGTCCCATACAGGCTTGCTCAATCAGGCTGCCGCTGCAAGTACTACACAGGTCAACGTAAACTCCACCAACTTACTATACCTATGTCCGGTTTTTCTTCCCTTGTAACCTGGGTTGTTTCTGTTGGTGTATACTTGAAGGGTATTCCGGGGATCAACGCCCCCGCGGTCCGGTCCATGACCAGGCCTCGTGGCCCACATATCCATCACAGCCTGGTTGATCTGGTACTTGACGAAGTTAGTGATCCAGTTTCCTCTTGGTAACTTCTACACTTGTTGATGGGAACAACTTTCCATCTTAGCTGTTCAGATCAGCGACCTCCACGTAGAGGTCGACGATTTATTGGCTTTATTTAAGCAACGGTCTTGTGTAAAGTCATTATGAGACTGCCATTCATGATTCCAACTAACCATATTTGCATTATGTCACACTCTCTGAGGAATGAAATCAACCAATAAGGGAAGAGAATGTCAACGGAAGAATTTCAAGAAGAATTTAGAGTCAACGAAGAAGAGAAATATTTGATAATAAAGTAATGTAAGTTACTGTAAAGACTGGTCCCTAACCTGCACACAGCTACAACTTACTGGTGTGAAAGATGTGAGTGAAGAGCATGGATGTCTTGGGCACAGTTACAAACAAAATCAACCTCCGTGTCAACAGCAGACATCAGAAATACTGCTGCAACCGAGAGATTTTCAATGAAGCTGAACAGCTTCTTGCTACAGGTACTGGATCAACTGGGTAGTAATGACTGTCTGCGGGCCGCTAGCACAAACAGCTTGACTGATCAGGCCATTAACCAGAAGGCCTGGTCTGCAACGGAGCCAATGAGGTGATGACCCCTGAACTCAGGTACAGGTAGACAGCCCCGCAGGCGCACCTGTACATCTCACTATAAACCATGTTGTAAGACAGCAACAGATACGACGGAATATTCTCTGAAGCAAGACAGAAGGTATCAATAGCAGCCCCGATGGTCTGTCACTGATACCTTCTGCCTTGCCTCAGAGAATTTATCCTGTCTATTGTTGTCTTGCAACATTACATAGCTCCTGACGACGCACGAGAGTGAGAAAGATCTAGAGCTAAATATTTCCATCCCCATGTGGCTTGTTCTGCAGTGTATACATATGTTGACCGACATATTATCTTGCACACTTGTGCAACACTTGGGTGTTGCAAGTGATTCACATGTGTTAGATTTATCAACAAGGTCAGTGTTTAATGTGCTCCCACCAACTGACACTCACACACTCCACACTGACACTATCTAATGATAACTCTGATAACTGCATTACATTTTTTCCAACAGTTATGTTACTGTCACCAGAGGGCAAGACAGGTGTGACACTGTCATCCGACTGGTGCACAGGTGCCACCTCACTTACATATTAACCTCAATACACGTCTTATCTCATAAATTAAGGGTTTAAACTCTCCATATAGAACACGAAGACACAATACCGTGACTGCAACAATATACACAAATAACCTGCACATAGGAGAAAGAAACTTTAAGACGACGTTTCGGTCCGACTTGGACCATTAATTAGTCACACTAACACATGAAGGTAAGGGAATCAGTATGTATACGAGAGGAGGATAGGGGCGGGACAAAGAGAGGAGGCACCAAGAAGGAAGTCCTTGAAGATAGTTAAAGTAGGACTCCTGTATGCGCAGGTCTTGTTTCACCTGCTTCAGTTATCCGCTCTTTACAGCCGCCCAGAAAATAACCCTTAATTTTGCTTAATAATAATAATAATAATAATAATAATAATAATAATAATAATAATAATGGCCTCAAAGTGCAAAAGTAGTGATGCCGGAAGTTCTTTACAGCCTAAGAGAAGCCGTAAAGTGTCGCCTATCGGTGAAAATGTGACAAATTCTCGACTTAGTGTAAGTAATTTATGTATTCAACTTTATAGTAGGTATGTATATAAATGAAAAAAAAAATGACTTACCAGCTACTAGCAGCGGTTTCTGTATCCGCGGGAGGTCGTGTAAATTTTACTGGCGGATACGGGGGTCCTACTGTACTGCCTCTAATATCACACTTCCTTCTTGCTTCCTCTTCTTCCTCTCTTCATCCTGCCCTTGCCCTCCTCTCGTTTATATGCTGGCTTCCTTAACCTTCGTGTGTTAGTGTGACTAGTTAATGGTCATAAGTTTCTTTCTATGTGCGGGTATATACTTTTGATGTTTCGAGTCTTACTACTCACGAAGCCCGGCCATGACCCAGGCTCGTAGGGTGTTTGCCTGGTCAACCAGGCTGTTGCTGCTGCTGGTGGCCTGCTGCCCCATATATTCACCACACCCTGGCACCTGGTGAAGATACTTGTCCAGTTTCCTCCTGAAGACTACCACATTTGTTCCAGCAGCGGGCTAATTGTGTAATCTCTCCAGAAGTATATAAACGGGTAGTTACCACTAAGTAATAGTCTATTACTCACGAAATCGTAATGACACAATTGCAAACAAACCATACCACGGGCGGGACTGAACCCGCGGTCAGAGAGTCTCAAAACTCCAGCTGGTCCAGCGGCTAACGCGACGGTCTGAGTTTTGAGACTCTCTGACCGCGGGTTCAATCCCGCCCGTGGTATGGTTTAATAGTCTATTAGGATGCTTTTTAATAACCTATTCCAAAACTTGTTCCCAATTTAGTACACTTACAATTTTTAAAATCACAAAAATCAAGGCGAGCTGGATTTAAAAAAAAAAAAAAAAAAAAAATTAACCCTAGATTTAGCAAAAACAACAGTGATGTAGAACTGTTGGCACAGGTGTGGCACTCTCAGCACATTGTTAAACATATGTCGGGGACGTAGCTCAGGTGTCAGGAACGTAGCACAGGTGTCAGGAACGTAGCACAGGTGTAAGGAACGCAGCACAAGTGTCAGGAACGTAGCACGTGTCAGAAACGCAGCACAAGTGTCAGGAACGTAGCACAGGTGTCAGGAACGTAGCACAGGTGTCAGGAACGTAGCACAGGTGTCAGGAACGTAGCACAAGTGTCAGGAACACAACACAAGTGTCAGGAACGCAGCACAAGTGTCAGGAACGTAGCACAGGTGTCAGAAACGTAGCACGGGTGTCAGGAACGTAGCACAGGTGTCAGGAACGCAGCACAAGTGTCCGAAACGTAGCACAAGTGTCAGAAACGCAGCACAAGTGTCAGGAGCGCAGCACAAGTGTCAGGAACGTAGCACAGGTGTCAGAAACGTAGCACAAGTGTCAGGAACGTAGCACAGGTGTCAGGAACGTAGCACAGGTGTCAGAAACATAGCACAGGTGTCAGGAACGCAGCACAGGTGTCAGGAACGTAGCACAGGTGTCAGAAACGTAGCACAGGTGTCAGGAACGCAGCACAAGTGTCAGGAACATAGCACAAGTGTCAGGAACGTAGCACAGGTGTCAGGAACGCAGCACAAGTGTCAGGAACGTAGCACAAGTGTCAGGAACGTAGCACAGGTGTCAGAAATGCAGCACAAGTGTCAGAAAGTAGCATGGTGTCAGGAAGGTAGCACAAATGTCAGGAGCGTAGCACAAGTGTCAGGGACGTAGCACAAGTGCTAGGAACGTAGCACAGGTGTCAGGAACGTAGCACAAGTGTCAGGAACGTAGCACAGGTGTCAGAAACGTAGCACAGGTGTCAAGAACGCAGCACAAGTGTCAGAAACGTAGCACATGTGTCAGGAACGCAGCACAAGTGTCAGGAAAGTAGCACAAGTGTCAGGAACGTAGCACAGGTGTCAGGAACGTAGCACAGGTGTCAGGAACGCAGCACTAATGTCAGGAACGTAGCACAGGTGTCAGGAACGCAGCACTAATGTCAGGAACGTAGCACAGGTGTCAGGAACGCAGCACAAGTGTCAGGAACGTAGCACAGGTGTCAGGAACGCAGCACTAATGTCAGGAACGTAGCACAAGTGCCAGGAACGTAGCACAGGTGTCAGGAACGTAGCACAGGTGTCAGGAACGCAGCACTAATGTCAGGAACGTAGCACAGGTGTCAGGAACGCAGCACTAATGTCAGGAACGTAGCACAGGTGTCAGGAACGCAGCACAAGTGTCAGGAACGTAGCACAGGTGTCAGGAACGCAGCACTAATGTCAGGAACGTAGCACAAGTGCCAGGAACGTAGCACATGTGTCAGGAACGTAGCACAAGTGTCAGAAACGTAGCACATGTGTCAGGAACGCAGCACACAACTGACAAACATGCATGACAACAAACTCCATTATTCGGCATGGTCCATGCTAATTTATCAATTCGCGAATACTTCCATCACAAATTTTTTTCCCGTTCTCTACAGCAATACGCGGCGGCTAGCGGGTGGAGTGGGGGTAGTTGGGAGGGAGGGAGGGGGGGGGTGTTGGTCAGGTGATACGCTCTACCAGTATAACCTGTGCAATAATCAATCAGGTGCGCTGTTACCATCAGTGTAACTTTATTTTCCTGTGACACTGTGTGCGCTCGCCGATTTTATTTTTTTTTTTTTTCAGATGGGAGAGGGGGTCGAGTCTTGGCTCCTGGGCTGGTTTCAAGTTTCGTCAACAGGCAGTACTGTTTTTTTTTTTTTTTTACCCTTTATCATACATGCTCTAAAATCTGTGGGCCATCAGCAACAGCCTGAGTGGTCATAGACCTGACAGGGTTAAGCCTCCACCACCACTCGCACTGAATGGTCCACATGAATTTAACGCTTTATTAATTACAGTATAATCCTGAAACCTTGTTTTGAATTTGCCTCGTCCAGTACATTTCAATCTTTCCACCCAGAGACTGAACAAGAACTTCATAATCTACCTGTAAACTCCGTTTGCAGTTTGTGAAATGAAATATACACTGAGGATACCCGTGAGGGAGGTCATACTACTAAATAGTGATCTAGTTTTTTTTAAATGTGGTGAAAAATCCAGCTCTGGTGAGCAAGCGGATCTACAATAGCAAAGTCTGACAACTGGAAAAGACACTGGTAGCAGAGACTCTTAAAAATATTTGTAGTAAAGGGATTCTCTGCTACCAAGCCAGCGGACACAAAGCCCGTTACGGCTCATCACTTAACCAAGACCAGCCTCAGAAGACACTTGTTCTGTTTCCCGTCGAATCAACCACCACATCATCTACGTCTACTGATGCATCTACGGCAATTATTTGAACCATCGTGTCTGCAGCCTCCTCATAGTGTCTATACATTTTGTGTAGGTTATTATTTAGGAAACTTACCCTTCACGGCTGCTTTACTAACTTATGTTCCAGTAATAAGACCAAAGGTTTTACTTGATTTTCTCGTGGACTGCCGGTATCCCATCAGGATAATAAATTACTAACCTTCAGCTCTATGATAAGTTTCGGTATGTATATATAAATATTTAATTGAAATGTGTGATGTCAATATCGCAGTGTGGGCCCAGTACACCGGTTCCACAAGCTATATCTGTGGGCCCAGTACACCGGTTCCACAAGCTATATCTGTGGGCCCAGTACACCGGTTCCACAAGCTATATCTGTGGGCCCAGTACACCGGTTCCACAAGCTATATCTGTGGGCCCAGTACACCCGTTCCACAAGCTATATCTGTGGGCCCAGTACACCGGTTCCACAAGCTATATCTGTGGGCCCAGTACGCCCGTTCCACAAGCTATATCTGTGGGCCCAGTACGCCGGTTCCACAAGCTATATCTGTGGGCCCAGTACACCGGTTCCACAAGCTATATCTGTGGGCCCAGTACACCGGTTCCACAAGCTATATCTGTGGGCCCAGTACACCGGTTCCACAAGCTATATCTGTGGGCCCAGTACACCGGTTCCACAAGCTATATCTGTGGGCCCAGTACACTGGTTCCACAAGCTATATCTGTGGGCCCAGTACACCGGTTCCACAAGCTATATCTGTGGGCCCAGTACACCGGTTCCACAAGCTATATCTGTGGGCCCAGTACACCGGTTCCACAAGCTATATATGTGGGCCCAGTACACCGGTTCCACAAGCTATATATGTGGGCCCAGTACACCGGTTCCACAAGCTATATCTGTGGTCCCAGTACACCGGTTCCACAAGCTATATCTGTGGGCCCAGTACACCGGTTCCACAAGCTATATCTGTGGGCCCAGTACACCGGTTCCACAAGCTATATCTGTGGGCCCAGTACACCGGTTCCACAAGCTATATCTGTGGGCCCAGTACACCGGTTCCACAAGCTATATCTGTGGGCCCAGTACACCGGTTCCACAAGCTATATCTGTGGGCCCAGTACACCGGTTCCACAAGCTATATCTGTGGGCCCAGTACACCGGTTCCACAAGCTATATCTGTGGGCCCAGTACACCGGTTCCACAAGCTATATCTGTGGGCCCAGTACACCGGTTCCACAAGCTATATCTGTGGGTCCAGTACACCCGTTCCACAAACTATATATGTGGGCCCAGTACACCCGTTCCACAAACTATATCTGTGGGCCCAGTACACCCGTTCCACAAACTATATCTGTGGGCCCAGTACACCCGTTCCACAAACTATATCTGTGGACCCAGTACACCGGTTCCACAAGCTATATCTGTGGGCCCAGTACACCCGTTCCACAAGCTATATCTGTGGGCCCAGTACACCCGTTCCACAAACTATATCTGTGGGCCCAGTACACCCGTTCCACAAACTATATCTGTGGGCCCAATACACCCGTTCCACAAATTATATCTGTGGGCCCAGTACACCCGTTCCACAAACTATATCTGTGGGCCCAGTTCACCCGTTCCACAAGCTATATCTGTGGGCCCAGTACACCCGTTCCACAAACTATATCTGTGGGCCCAGTACACCGGTTCCACAAACTATATCTGTGGGCCCAATACACCCGTTCCACAAACTATATCTGTGGGCCCAGTACACCCGTTCCACAAACTATATCTGTGGGCCCAGTACACCGGTTCCACAAGCTATATCTGTGGGCCCAGTACACCGGTTCCACAAGCTATATCTGTGGGCCCAGTACACCGGTTCCACAAGCTATATCTGTGGGCCCAGTACACCGGTTCCACAAGCTATATCTGTGGGCCCAGTACACCGGTTCCACAAGCTATATCTGTGGGCCCAGTACACCGGTTCCACAAGCTATATCTGTGGGCCCAGTACACCGGTTCCACAAGCTATATCTGTGGGCCCAGTACACTGGTTCCACAAGCTATATCTGTGGGCCCAGTACACCAGTTCCACAAGCTATATCTGTGGGCCCAGTACACCGGTTCAACAAACTATATCTGTGGACCCAGTACACCGGTTCCACAAGCTATATCTGTGGGCCCAGTACACCCGTTCCACAAGCTATATCTGTGGGCCCAGTACACCCGTTCCACAAACTATATCTGTGGGCCCAGTACACCCGTTCCACAAACTATATCTGTGGGCCCAATACACCCGTTCCACAAATTATATCTGTGGGCCCAGTACACCCGTTCCACAAACTATATCTGTGGGCCCAGTTCACCCGTTCCACAAGCTATATCTGTGGGCCCAGTACACCCGTTCCACAAACTATATCTGTGGGCCCAGTACACCGGTTCCACAAACTATATCTGTGGGCCCAATACACCCGTTCCACAAACTATATCTGTGGGCCCAGTACACCCGTTCCACAAACTATATCTGTGGGCCCAGTACACCGGTTCCACAAGCTATATCTGTGGGCCCAGTACACCGGTTCCACAAGCTATATCTGTGGGCCCAGTACACCGGTTCCACAAGCTATATCTGTGGGCCCAGTACACCGGTTCCACAAGCTATATCTGTGGGCCCAGTACACCGGTTCCACAAGCTATATCTGTGGGCCCAGTACACCGGTTCCACAAGCTATATCTGTGGGCCCAGTACACCGGTTCCACAAGCTATATCTGTGGGCCCAGTACACTGGTTCCACAAGCTATATCTGTGGGCCCAGTACACCAGTTCCACAAGCTATATCTGTGGGCCCAGTACACCGGTTCAACAAGCTATATCTGTGGGCCCAGTACACCGGTTCCACAAGCTATATCTGTGGGCCCAGTACACCGGTTCCACAAGCTATATCTGTGGGCCCAGTACACCGGTTCCACAAGCTATATCTGTGGGCCCAGTACACCGATTCCACAAACTATATCTGCATCTGGGCTTACACAAAAACTAATCACATGCTGAATTTACAGGCTATGAACTGTTATATTTGAACTACTATACTACTACCCCCCGAGATGACAGCCTCAACGGTATCTATTTCTTGTTAGATGAACATAGAATAACAGATATAAGAAGACTTGCCCATAGATTAAGCTGGGATTAAGCTCGTGTTCAGCTGTGAATCGAAGTCGCTACCACTGTGATAGGTGTCTCAGGTATCATGGTTCTCACTAGTAGTGTCAGTTGCATAAAACCACTGACCGTCACAATAAAAGCTTACACTGTACCTGCATTTTCCTCACTACTGTCAGTAGTAAGCTGCTGTATCCACCTCTGAGTTTCCAGAGTCTTTCTACTCCTGGAGCCAGGCCATGGGTCAGGCTCGTCTGGTGCTAGCCTGATGAACCAGGCTGTTGCTGCCGGTGGCCCGCTGCCCCACATATCCATCACAGCCTGGTTGATCTGGCACCTGGTGAAGATACTTGTCCAGTTTCCTCTTGAAGACTTCTACACTTGTTCCGCTCTCCTGGTCACCTGTCATTATATCTGCCTCATCCTTCCCTTGTTTAAATGTACGGGAACTTCCTTCTCACTGAAGATTCCTCGTCTTTCAGTGTTCCAGGTGTGAGGGACATGATATGACTGCATTTGATTTTATGTTGATAGTCTCGTAATTCCTATTATCCTGAAGAATACATGATTCTTACTGGAGTGAATCCAACATGTTTCAGTCTGTATTCCTCCACCACTTTACAAGTATAATGCATGCGAGTTACAGTAATATTCATCTCGCAATGTACATAGATGTATTTTTTTTAACTGCTGTGCACATTATACCTGCGTGCACGGACATTTGTTTAAGAACAAACAGCAATACCGTACTTGTAAGGATTTACAACTAATCTGCAAATGGGAGATATAACTAGAAATGGTCTGAAACTGACCGAAACGTCGTCTAGTTTATCTATTCTTCGCTGTTGTATATCAACGTGGTGAGAAAAGCGGGAACAGAAGACAAAATGATAGATGACAAAGCAGTTGATGTTGACCCTGAGGCTGACAAGCAGTCAAGTATTGCACAATGTATCTCTTCTCGACGCCTCAAAACCCAGACAAAAACATAACTTTGTATTAAGATAGACTAAAAGCCACGCATACTCAACTTCACATTTGTTAGCATCACCTGTTGTTAACGAGTTACCTGTGAAATAGATGGCAACCACAGCCACTCCTGCACCCACACTTAACAAACTTGTGTCATACGAAGTGGGTTCGTAAACCTGTTGTGAAGCAATCATCGCCCCTGGGGACTGGTTTCACACCAGGACGCCCAAATTGGGAAGGAAATATTACAAGTAAAACGACTATTATGAAACACATGATTGAGTAAAGATAAGTGAATAATGAGTAATAAATGTCTGTGAATGTAACGATCATCTCACATACTCCTGTCTGAGTGCAAATCATTTAACAGGGTACAGCGTTGAAAATGGTATAAAATACTGACAAGTGGATGATTAAGACACATGTGCAACAGTTGGGTATCTTCATTGTTGAAACGTTTCGCCTACACAGTAGACTTCTTCAGTCAAATACAGAGGCAGCAGGTGTAGTGGTGAAATGAAGATGATGTAATCAGTCCATTAACCTTGAAGAAATAGTATCTGAGGTGGTCAGTCCCTCAGCTGAGGGACTGACCACCTCATATATCCAAGGCTGGTGGAATAATTACATCATCATTATTTCACTACTACACCTGCTGCTTCTGTATCTGACTGAAGAAGTCTACTGTGTAAGCGAAACATTTCATCAATAAAGATACCTAACTGCTGCACATGTGTCTTAATCACCAGAGTACAAGAGTCACACAGACCATGGAAGAACGGTGGTACCCCCCTGGATAGTTACTGTCTACTAACCCACTTACCTCGCGTGTAGCAACGCTCAGACCGCAGTTCACCTTTGTTGTCACAGAAGGGAATTATTAGGCCACCTCCTTCATTTACAGCCCTACAGGTTAGTAAAGTTGACAAAATAAAATATGATAAAAATCAGAGGTTTCCGAATAACGTTTACGTTTCATCCTGCCGGTGGTACTAAACATCATTATTAAAGCACGACGTGTTAACTGTAAGTATCTACTTGTAGGTAGGTAGGAAGGATGAACATGGCATATAATACCAACAAGTTGAAGAGCAAGGCATGTGTAACAGTTGGACATGTCTTACTCTTCAGGCAAGCAGGCAGATTGGCAAGCAAGCAGGCAGGCAGGCAGGTAGGTAGGTAGGCAGGTAGGTAGGCAGACAGGTATACATAAACAATAGATTAAGCGTGTGCTCCTTTGTGCACACTGTCAAGTATCGAAGATGACCTTGGGGTACGTGAGTGCGTGCTTGCGTGTGTGTATACTTAAACTGCGCAACAAGCAAACACTTGTGACCTGTCGTTATTGGCAATCTTATTTGCCCGAGGAAATGTAACTTCCTGGAATTTATCAGTATTCAGAGTGGCAGGATATCATCAGTGGTGACTTACATGTATCGTCTTCTCACAGCTTATTGTGTCACACCATCCATCAATTATTACTACAGTTGTGACCTTGCCCAGGGAAGCTACCAATGAAGTATTACACAAACTGACATACTGACATTAGACTTAATGATCTGATCGAACTACGTCTTATGGGCACGTAAGTACCCTTGACTTCTTTATTTTTTCAATATAATCTACCTTGTCCAATCGTGTCATTACGATTTCGTGAGTCTTAATTATTATCGTATTTGCTTTGCTTTCGTAAGGTAAAGTCTAGGATCTTTCCTTAATTCATGGTATAACTTAACAAATCTTCGAGGACAGTTGTGTTGCAGAGGTCTGAGCAAAGCTCAGACTTGATGAGCTATACCAAAGATTTGTTAAGTTATACCATGAATTAAGGAAAGATCCTGGACTTCACCTTACGAAACAGACAAAACAAATGCAATAGTAATTAAGGACAAGGTAGATTATAGTGGAAAATGAACATGTTATTAAAAGACAGGGGAACTTACATGCCTCTTAAGTTTCATATACTTTGAACTTACAAACACGATTTAGGTGTCTACTTGTCCCGAAACTTCGTACATGTAGCATTCACGTATCATAAACAAAAAACAATGTATCTGAACACTACTACTTGTTAAGTATCGTTGTATATCGTATGTATCACTAGCGGATAAAAGGAGTACAACACGTACTCACCACACATATACAGGTGGGTACAGTATGTCCTCAACAATTATGTACAGATGGGTACAACAAGCCTGGCCTAGGGCCGGGCTGCGAGAGTAGCAAAACTCTAATACCCATCAAAGATAAATGGTATAAAGTACTGACACGATGGAAAAATAGACGCAAATGCAGTATAATGTGATGGTTTACTACGTTTCGCCCACACAGTGGGCTTTGTCAAGTCACAAACAGATTTATTTGTGACTTGATAAAGTCCACTGTGTGGGCGAAACGTAGTGAATAATGGATCACATTTGTGTCTATTTTTCCATCGCATACACTGAAAGTTAACTGACCTTGAATGAAGACAAAAAAAATCACAGTTTTTATACTTGAACTTTCACAATAAGTTAGCACACCCGGGATGTCACCACAGCTGTGCTGGACTTCGAAGAAGTCACTGGCAATGTGTCCATCATGCCCCAGGCCAGACTATTCTACCTGTATGCTGTATACCTTTGATGAGTACCCAGAGTTTTTCTACTCCCTGAGCCCAGCCATGGGCCAAGCTCGTATTTACCAGACTGACTAATCTCTTCATCTCAACATCAAACCCTATGGTTCCTATCCCATATTATGCCGCCATATATACCAAGGCAGATAACTGTTACTTTGTGTTAGCAGGACTGCTTGCCGCTAGAGCAAGCAGTTCATCTGGCTTTCTGGGGTAACAACTTCGAGTTCTTCTAAATCGGTACAAGTTTATCATAAACGTCTAATTCTGTGAATGAGAAATGTATCTCAGAGCGCGTCGTCGGTGTGAGAAAAAGATGTCCGTGTTCTGTACCTGTATATGTTTGCAACAATTTAAGTACCTACCTAGCTACTTATATGTCTAATTAAGTCCTCATGAACGAACCGTGTATGCAAGTACAGGAGAATAATGCATGTAGCACCTGTGCAGGTAGAGAATGAGTGTATTATCTGTGTATGTATTACCTGCAGGTATGGTACACTGTTAGGCAGGAGATGTAAAGAAGGACTCTGGGTAGAGAGAGCCGACAACGTCACCACTCTTAACCTTCACTAGTGATTCTGCTAACCTAATTTGGCCAAGATCTATGTGACGCATCTTGTGCTGCTCTGCCCTTGACCCTTCCTTCCCACCTGCTAAACATTCAGACAGCGACCTCTTCTTTCTCACCTGCCAAACATTCTGCCCTTGACCTCTTCCCGACTGACCTTTATTGGCACTAGTTCTGACCTATCCTCGTGTGACCTCTCCTGTAACTTGTTCTAACTGCTTGTAACCTTGACCTCTCGCGTGACCTCTCCTATCACTCAGTCTTACCTGTTCCAGCCTGGCCTCTTACCATTTACCCTGACCTGGTGAGGATTATACTCACTAATGACTACATACACCTCTCTCTCTCTCTCTCTCTCTCTCTCTGCAACAGTAGGCCGGAAAGCTGTAGTAATTCTTTAATACATTTGAATGTATACGAGAATTACTAGGTAATGGTTTACTAAAATAGAGAGCGATATAGAGAGTGGGGTAATCCCAACGATCCTGCCATGATTGGACGCCATGCGTTTTTCATTACTCGATGAACTTTTCATTTTTATGAATACAATATCGCCCATTCAAATTCTATACAAATAAAAATTAACCCCCCCCCCCCCTGGACCCCCCTCCTGTAACACGGTTTTGTCGCAATCATTCAGGCATGGTTGTCCCCTGCCACGGTTAACACAAGTGGGATCTTATCGATCTAACATATCCCATTTGTTTATCGAATGAAGGGCCGCTCAGGTGACGTCAGAGGTAAACAACACGTGACACATCACACGGGAGACACAAGCTGCAGTTACAGGTGACATCTTGTCAGAGCAGTTACCTGTAGCCTACCTGTAGTTGATTCCGTGGGGAGAGGGTCGCTGCCTCCGCGGCCAGTTTCAAACCTAGGCCTTCTGGTTAACAGCATGGTCAAACAGGTTGTTGGTGCTAGCAGTACGCAGTCCAACATACCTCGGCCGATGACCTAACTTAAGGAACTTACCAAGCATCCTCTTGAAAACAGTTAGGGACCTGTTGGTAATTCCCCTTCTGCATGAGGGAATTTGTTGTAATATCTTGGTCCCTTTACATTTAATGAGTTATCTCTTACTTTGCACACTGAGCCCCTACCTTCCAGTGTGAGTCCTGTGTACGTCTATTCTTGCTCTCGCAGGAAATACTTCCCGTGTACTTGGTTAAAACTAAAATCTGCTAATATGATTATGTCACTATCAATGAAATTCTGTTACAATTTTGACTGATTTACTGTTATATTGCAATTAAAAAAAATTGTTCCAAGTCATGGGCAGTAAGCTACAGCAAAATTTTTACTAAAGGGAAAATCCCCCTGCTATTATGCTGAAGATCAGGCTGTGGGTGCTTAGGTCCTCAATGCGACACTTCAGATAAAATGTGTTACTACGACAACAACAAAAATCTAATATTGAAATAATCCGATCTTCATCCCATTACAGCTGTATCTAGGCTTTCTTTGTTGACTGCTTGGTCAACCAAGCTGTTTGTGCTAGAGGCCCGAACACTTAAATCGCCATCGCACCCAAGTGACCAATAAATTTCAGGAGACAACGGTTGCTCGACCTCGGACCAGACTCCTTCCAGGGAAGTAATACTACTCGACCTCGGACCAGACTCCTTCCAGGGAAGTAATACTACTCGACCTCGGACCAGACTCCTTCCAGGGAAGTAATACTACTCGACCTCGGACCAGACTCCTTCCAGGGAAGTAATACTACTCGACCTCGGACCAGACTCCTTCCAGGAAAGTAATACTACTCGACCTCGGACCAGACTCCTTCCAGGAAAGTAATACTACTCGACCTCGGACCAGACTCCTTCCAGGAAAGTAATACTACTCGACCTCGGACCAGACTGAATATAAGTGATCTTTGCAACATCTACCTGTCATCTTACATATTTATGACACAAAAACAAAGAGTATTCCTGTGGGTGTAGAAAACGTTCAACAATCTTGTGTTTGATACTCACAAGAGAGGAAGGTAGTAAGTCCTTGAATGGTTGCTAACAACTTACACTCCTTCACTGATGACTACACATGTAGTCTACACTCAGTTGTTGAAGATACAGTTTTCCCATAATATTTACCACCACCTGTTGATGTGTATGTTTCTGTTACTTGAAGGATGTGTCCTCGGGTCAAAGCCCCGGCGGCCCGGTCCCACATCAGACCTCCTGACAGATCAAGGTATGATCAACCAGGCTGTTACTGATGGCCGAACGCGGTCCAGTCATGTTATTATTTTCAAAACTAAGCGCTAAACAATCCAGTCATAGCCCGGCTAGTTAGAAACTGATCGGCCGGGTTGTCTCCCAAAGACAGTCAGAGGTTTGATGGTAATTTCCCTTATGCACGGAGGGATGGCGTTAAGGAGTCAGGGACCTCTGACACTGATCGAGTTCTCTGTTGACGTACTCGTCGCGCCACTACTTTTTATTGGAAATATTTTGCAGCGTCTGCCAAGTTCCTTGTCACACGGAGCGATTTCAGTGTCCAGCTTTAGAACGCGTCCCTCCAGCATTTTCCAGGTGTAAATTATGATGTACCTTTCTCGCCTGTGTTTCAAGAAATATAGTTGAAGAGACTTCAAGCTAGCCTAGTAGTTCTAACTCAACAATTTCTCCTGCCTTGAAACAGCCAGTCAGCATTGTAGCCTCAAGAGCAAAAGTGAGTACCATCATTAGCTTATCATTTCTTGCCTTGAAAGTTTTAATTATCTAGTCTATCACTAGCTTAGCATCTGTTGCCCCGAAAGTTCTAGTTATCCAACTTATTATCCAACCGCTGTTGCGGCAGCAATAGCTACATTGTTGTGATCCTTGAATGTGAGATCTTCTGGAATCATTACTTCCAAGCCTCCCACCTGGAACAATTTTCTCTCTTAAAGTATTTAAGTTTATCCTGCACACCGTTAGTCTACTTTCTGAAGTGTTCCATAGCGAACCAATTAAACCTGTCTGCGTTGAGCAAGCCCGTCACCGGCTTCTAGGATTTTTTTTTTTTACCTTCGCAGCCGTCCTGAGACAAGGCTTCCCCGCTGACAGGTCAACCAGACTGTTGATGTGAAAAGCCCGCTGCTGCTATTATACTGACGCTATTCTTAACTGATGGCGATGTTATCTGTTGATGTTCGTGTACCTGCGGCTGTTATATCTGATGACACACAACTGTTGCTGTCATTATCTGCTGATTCCTGGATCTGTTTCTGTCATTATCTGTTGATTCCTACACCTGTTGCTGTCATTATCTGTTGATTCCTGCATCTCTTGGTGTCATTATCTATTGAGTTCTGCACCTGCTGCTGTCATTATCTGTTTTCTGCACCTGCTGCTGTCATTATCTGTTGATTCCTACACCTGTTGCTGTCATTATCTGTTGATTCCTGCATCTCTTGGTGTCATTATCTATTGAGTTCTGCACCTGCTGCTGTCATTATCTGTTTTCTGCACCTGTTGCTGCCATTACCTGTTGATTCCTGCAACTGTTGCTGTCATTATCTGTTGATTCCTGCACCTAATGCTATCATTATCTGTTGATTCCTGTACCTGTTGCTGTCATTACCTGTCGATTCCTGCACCTATTGCTATCATTATCTGTTGATTCCTGCACCTGTTGCTGTCATCATCTTTTGATTCCTGCACCTATTGCTGTCATTATCTGTTGATTACTGCACCTGTTGTTGTCGTTATCTATTGATTTCTGCACCTGTTGCTGTCATATGTTTTCTGTACCTGTTGCTATTATTATCAGCTAATTTGTCTTCCTGTTGTTATATGTTAATTCTTGTGTCTTTTGCTATTGTTATGTCAACTTGTGTAACAGTTGCTGCTGTTGTCTGTTAGTCTGTATACCTGCTGCTGTTGTCTGCTAGTCTGTATACCTGCTGCTGTTGTCTGTTAGTGTATATACCTGCTGCTGTCGTCTGTTAGTCTGTATACCTGCTGCTGTTGTCTGTTAGTGTGTATACCTGCTGCTGTTGTCTGTTAGTGTGTATACCTGCTGCTGTCGTCTGTTAGTGTGTATACCTGCTGCTGTTGTCTGTTAGTGTGTATACCTGCTGCTGTTGTCTGTTAGTGTGTATACCTGCTGCTGTTGTCTGTTAGTGTGTATACCTGCTGCTGTTGTCTGTTAGTGTATACCTGCTGCTGTTGTCTGTTAGTGTGTATACCTGCTGCTGTTGTCTGTTAGTGTGTATACCTGCTGCTGTTGTCTGTTAGTGTGTATACCTGCTGCTGTTGTCTGTTAGTGTGTATACCTGCTGCTGTTGTCTGTTAGTGTGTATACCTGCTGCTGTTGTCTGTTAGTGTGTATACCTGCTGCTGTTGTCTGTTAGTGTGTATACCTGCTGCTGTTGTCTGTTAGTGTATACCTGCTGCTGTTGTCTGTTAGTCTGTATACCTGCTGCTGTTGTCTGTTAGTCTGTATACCTGCTGCTGTTGTCTGTTAGTCTGTATACCTGCTGCTGTTGTCTGTTAGTCTGTATACCTGCTGCTGTCGTCTGTTAGTCTGTATACCTGCTGCTGTCGTCTGTTAGTCTGTATACCTGCTGCTGTTGTCTGTTAGTCTGTATACCTGCTGCTGTCGTCTGTTAGTCTGTATACCTGCTGCTGTTGTCTGTTAGTCTGTATACCTGCTGCTGCGTCTGTTAGTCTGTATACCTGCTGCTGTCGTCTGTTAGTGTGTATACCTGCTGCTGTTGTCTGTTAGTCTGTATACCTGTTGATGTTGTCTGTATACCTGCTGCTGTTGTCTGTTAGTCTGTATACCTGTTGATGTTGTCTGTATACCTGCTGCTGTTGTCTGTTAGTCTGTATACCTGCTGCTGTTGTCTGTTAGTCTGTATACCTGCTACTGTTGTCTGTTAGTCTGTATACCTGCTGCTGTCGTCTGTTAGTCTATCCCTGCTGCTGTTGTCTGTTAGTCTGTATACCTGTTGATGTTGTCTGTATACCTGCTGCTGTTGTCTGTTAGTCTGTATACCTGCTGCTGTTGTCTGTTAGTGTATACCTGCTGCTGTCGTCTGTTAGTCTGTATCCCTGCTGCTGTTGTCTGTTAGTCTGTATACCTGCTGCTGTTGTCTGTTAGTCTGTATACCTGCTGCTGTTGTCTGTTAGTCTGTATCCCTGCTGCTGCTGTCTGTTAGTCTGTATCCCTGCTGCTGTTGTCTGTATCCCTGCTGCTGTTGTCTGTTAGTCTGTATACCTGCTGCTGTTGTCTGTTAGTCTGTATCCCTGCTGCTGTTGTCTGTATCCCTGCTGCTGTCTTTACTGTAAATATTTCTAGCTCAAAGCCTACAAACAAATTAAACAAAGTCATTTTCGTAGAGTGAATCAGTTAAAGAGAGGAGTAGGTACATAATTTAAAGGGAGGAGCGAGTTTCTAAGTGAAAGCCTTGAGCTGGTAAAATCATCGAGTGATGTGGTATAACAGCGTGGAATAAAAGAGAGAAGAAAAAAAACTTGGTAATTACCCCCGTATACAAACCACCTCTGGTAAGTGCCAGATCAACCAGGCTATGACGGCTATGCATGACAGGAAGGCACATACAGCAACAGACCAAAGCACTCAAAAGGCCGTACTGGTAGGGTAGAGAAGTCCTCAAAACCAGTCACAGGTAAATTACAGGTATCCTATACATCTTACTCTGTTTTTACCAGTACGTGACAATATCCTGACTGATACTACTGCCGCTGGGCCTCGGCTGTTTTCTTTATGTTGATATCATTACTCAATTGCTTCTACATCGATTCTAAAACTATGAGATAATGGTAATTAATAAAGGTAGTGAAACCTGCAGATAAGGAATCTTGAAACTGTAAAAGTAGCGATAGCTGTGACAGGCAGAGATGGAGGTGACGTAGCAACTGGCGGGTGAACTGTCTGTCAGGGCTGTTCAATCTAAGTGGCGTACTGATAAAAATATTGAAGAAAAGACAGGCTGCAGGAGAAGTTTCATTTGGAATAACATTTCCCTATGTAGAGCTTTACGTAGATGGTATTCCAACGTAATGTACCACTTTATGGTACATTACGTTGGAATACGATCTACTATGTACTGCCAACAGTACAAGTCTGGTTGGTCAGGCCTTGGTACAAACCGGGAGGCCTGGTTTGTTACTGAGCCGCGGGGGCGTTCACCCCCGGAAGTGTCTTCCAGGGTATCCTTCAGACACGAGTATGTCACTGATCAATAAACTCTGACCTCCGGTAAATATCTTAAAAATTATTATAAAGATTATAGGTGATGGTGGTAGGAAGGAGGAGGAGTGGAGGAGGTGTTGAGGCGGCCCTGGGCTCCGCCTCAGCTACAGGTATCACCACCTGCACCTCACTTCCGCCTCCCCTGTCACCGTTACTGCCGCTCATAATTAGTCACGTCACGAGTCACATCTCTCCCCTACTACACCTCCTCCCTCTAATACATCCCCTGCCCTCCCTCATACACCCAACTCTTTCTCCCCTCATCTACAGCATTCTCTATCACCATCCCACCGATACATCTACATTTCTCTCCTCCTCTTCCTTTAGTACCGTTCTTTTTCCTCTCCCTTCCCGATATATACACCCGTCTCTCCTCTCCCCTTCCCGATATATGCTCCCGTCTCTCCTCCCCACTCATCCAAAATACATGTCACCCACAATAATACATGTCACCCACAATAACACACCCGTCTTTCTCCCGTTCGTCCACTACATCCCACCCTCTACCTTCCCCCACCTTTCATCGCCCACGTTCCTGCTACCAACATCCTCCTCCATCCCTGCCCCCTTCAGCAGCATCCCTGCTGCTGCTAACCCTTCTCCTACCTGTCGGTGGTTACAGGGGGTCGTCGCCCCCGTACCCTGATCTCAGCCCAGACCTCCTGGCTGTTAAACCGATCAGTCAGCATGCAGTCCAATGTTAACACTGCGGTTGGCTGGTCAGGAACTGAGTGGAGGAACTTGTTAAGGTTCCTCTTGAACCAGATAGTTTTTTCATGCAGTTCCTGATCAGCCAGGTTGTGTTTTTCTCGGCGTGGTAAATTATAATACAGTACTTCTCGTGATGCACTCCAGGGAGTAGCGGTCGAGGGATTTTGTTTTATATTTCCAATAATTCTGTTTGAGCAGACGCGGGCAGTAACTGTTATCTGAAAACTCCCCGGTTATACAACTTTGCCCGCCTTAATGGTGTTGTAAGTAGTGTTCAGCTGCACCACAGTCAAGGGAGACCAGTCAGTGCCTTTAACATTACTACAACTGATCTGACATCTCTTTGTTTTGAGGTTCCTATTAAACCTACTGTCCTCGCACTAGACAACGAAAGAAGTTGTGAGATATGAAGACTGTTCTGATCTGACATCATATTCAACAGTCCTGACAAAAAATCAACACAAAACACACATAAACCACCCGAGGTACAATAAAGCAACAAAAGTAAGAACTATTAGCATGAACAAAATAAACAAATCAAATAGAAATTATTTCACCAAGTAAAAATGATCCGTATCAAATAAATAAAAGATAGTCAACAACATAAGGCTCCTAAAAGTTCCCAGAGGGCCCTACAGTCACCCCGGTAATTATAACCAACACGACTATTGGTAATATCGAAGCGGCAGTTGTTACAGCGACATCACCGCGATGCTTGGACGTGGGATCTTCCGCCGTGGTTAACCTAACCTAACATCCACCTTCCACTTACATTCTAGTTCTGCTTGGGTTTCCTCTCCTCGTTAACTGTCACTCAAACACCATGAATTATTTATTTGTCTGTGTCGTATTTAAATTAAACTTGCTATAAGTCTTAATAAGGAAAAAGTTTTTAAGACGAAGGCCTCTCTGAATATTTATCTTTATATGTAGAAAATGACTAAAGTTTACAAGTGGAAATAAAGATTCACGAAATCGTAATAACACGACTACAAACAAACCACAGACCGGAAAAGGTCCCTGAGTCCTAAAACTGGACTGAAGTTTTACAGACTCACTCGCCGTGGGTTCTAACCCCACCCATTCCATGGTTTGGAAATAAAGACTGAAGATGTAGAATGCTTATAATACAGTGTTTGGCTGCAGGCTGGGTTGTGTCAAGTGAACAGGAATAAGCAAATACACCACCTTACAAGACAAACGAGCACTATGAGGTCACCCTAGCTCAATGACAGGTCACATGTAGGGTCATGGAAAACCAACATGGATGCAGCAGTCCTTACCCAAACTATTAACATTATCACCAGAAGCCCTAAACATAGAACCACTTGCACTGAAGGAATACCCAATATACCGTGCGATGGATGCGATAAGCTCTATGTTAGGGAGCAGAGCCCAGACCTTCAGGATCATATATATGCCTGCAGGAGGGATCTAACAAACAACACATGCGTAGTCCGCTGCAATCTTTATTCTCTCATCATGGACCGGGGAAGAGCACAACTGTAACACCAGAGAACGACAGGACCAGACGCAGAATTCTGGAAACAGCTGTGATTCACCTAACCAACACTGCCAAGCAAAGCAATGTAATGTACATGTTAGGTACAAAGACACAAGTGCAACTAATGTGACATTTTATTGTGGCAACGTTTCGCTCTCCTGTGGAGCGTCCTTGTACCTAAAATATTGTCGGTAATTCTACCAACGTTAATACAATGTACATGTTTGCTAGACCTACTGTCCACATCATCCCGTGTTTCATATAATAATATAACTGTCACATTAGCCCCTACCTCCTGCTCTCACCTGTACCTGACCTCGTGGAGATAAAGGTATAAAATACCGGCACGATGGAAAAATAAACACAAATGCAGTGTAATGTGATCATTTATTATGTTTCGCCGACACAGTGGACTTTATCAAGTCACAGACAGATCTACCTGGGTAAACAGATACAGGTAGTTCGCTAGGACGGGTCCTGGCCCGTGTTTTCTCTTTTTCTTGTCTGCAAGATACACGAGGTGTGCTGCCCTGTCCTCCCGTGTCTGTCCGACAGTCTGTTGTGGGAGGAGGCAAGAATATTCGTCTGACATCCAACCTGACCAACATTCTCCACCTGACTCTCCACACTATATATATACTCATGTTTGTGACTTAATAAACGTGCAGTTGAAAGAGTCACCGCGCCCTTGTCACATGGATGCAGTCGCCATAGTGCTGTAAACGGTACATTACTTGTACCAACTCCGACACTCCTTCGGGAGCCACTGCCGGGTCACCACGTGGAGAAGACCCGAACCAGGACCCGTCCTGGCAAACCTACATGAACATGACTTAATAAAGCCCACTGTGTGGGCGAAACGTAGCCAATAAAGGATCGCTTTATACTTCATTTGTGTTTATTTTTCCACCTAACATCATACTTGATCTCGCAATTTCATGACCTCACACGTGACTCGTCTTCTCCGAGATTGACCTCGTGGTGTTCCTTAGTGTTATGACCATGTATTTCCTTATTCCTGTGTGGAAGAAATCACAATAAAACGCGTGATTGCAAATATGAAAAAAATACCACAGTGAAAAACGGAAATAAAACCTGAACGGTTTCATGTATTAAAAGAATTTTCTGTTATCGGTATCAAGACAATAAAAAACAAGCACAACACACATATAAGAACAGCAATGGTAAAAATAAACAAATAACAAAACTATTAGCATGAATTTAAAGACAAGACAAAGTAAATAACAGAAGATCCATCACGCCATTTTTCAAATTATTACGGGAATTATAGTGGTTGACTTTTCGCCAAGTCTGTGTACATTACGTCGACATTTCACTTGTTGATTTGTGGCGAGTCAGGAATTTGCTGTTGTAAACCTAGGTTCTCCTGTGTTGTGTTCCAGGTTCTCCTGTGTTGTGTTCCAGGTTCTCCTGTGTTGTGTTCCAGGTTCTCCTGTGTTGTGTTCCAGGTTCTCCTGTGTTGTGTTCCAGGTTCTCCTGTGCTGTGTTCCAGGTTCTCCTGTGTTGTGTTCCAGGTTCTCCTGTGTTGTGTTCCAGGTTCTCCTGTGTTGTGTTCCAGGTTCTCCTGTGTTGTGTTCCAGGTTCTCCTGTGTTGTGTTCCAGGTTCTCCTGTGTTGTGTTCCAGGTTCTCCTGTGTTGTGTTCCAGGTTCTCCTGTGTTGTGTTCCAGGTTCTCCTGTGTTGTGTTCCAGGTTCTCCTGTGTTGTGTTCCAGGTTATCCTGTGTTGTGTTCCAGGTTCTCCTGTGTTGTGTTCCAGGTTCTCCTGTGTTGTGTTCCAGGTTACCCTGTGTTGTGTTCCAGGTTACCCTGTGTTGTGTTCCAGGTTATCCTGTGTTGTGTTCCAGGTTATCCTGTGTTGTGTTCCAGGCTACCCTGTGTTGTGTTCCAGGTTATCCTGTGTTGTGTTCCAGGTTACCCTGTGTTGTGTTCCAGGTTATCCTGTGTTGTGTTCCAGGTTACCCTGTGTTGTGTTCCAGGTTATCCTGTGTTGTGTTCCAGATTACCCTGTGTTGTGTTCCAGGTTATCCTGTGTTGTGTTCCAGGTTATCCTGTGTTGTGTTCCAGGTTACCCTGTGTTGTGTTCCAGGTTACCCTGTGTTGTGTTCCAGGTTACCCTGTGTTGTGTTCCAGGTTACCCTGTGTTGTGTTCCAGGTTATCCTGTGTTGTGTTCCAGGTTATCCTGTGTTGTGTTCCAGGCTACCCTGTGTTGTGTTCCAGGTTATCCTGTGTTGTGTTCCAGGTTCTCCTGTGTTGTGTTCCAGGTTCTCCTGTGTTGTGTTCCAGGTTCTCCTGTGTTGTGTTCCAGGTTCTCCTGTGTTGTGTTCCAGGTTCTCCTGTGTTGTGTTCCAGGTTCTCCTGTGTTGTGTTCCAGGTTCTCCTGTGTTGTGTTCCAGGTTCTCCTGTGTTGTGTTCCAGGTTCTCCTGTGTTGTGTTCCAGGTTATCCTGTGTTGTGTTCCAGGTTCTCCTGTGTTGTGTTCCAGGTTCTCCTGTGTTGTGTTCCAGGTTACCCTGTGTTGTGTTCCAGGTTACCCTGTGTTGTGTTCCAGGTTATCCTGTGTTGTGTTCCAGGTTATCCTGTGTTGTGTTCCAGGCTACCCTGTGTTGTGTTCCAGGTTATCCTGTGTTGTGTTCCAGGTTACCCTGTGTTGTGTTCCAGGTTATCCTGTGTTGTGTTCCAGGTTACCCTGTGTTGTGTTCCAGGTTATCCTGTGTTGTGTTCCAGGTTACCCTGTGTTGTGTTCCAGGTTATCCTGTGTTGTGTTCCAGGTTATCCTGTGTTGTGTTCCAGGTTACCCTGTGTTGTGTTCCAGGTTACCCTGTCTTGTGTTCCAGGTTACCCTGTCTTGTGTTCCAGGTTACCCTGTGTTGTGTTCCAGGTTACCCTGTGTTGTGTTCCAGGTTACCCTGTGTTGTGTTCCAGGTTATCCTGTGTTGTGTTCCAGGTTATCCTGTGTTGTGTTCCAGGCTACCCTGTGTTGTGTTCCAGGTTATCCTGTGTTGTGTTCCAGGTTATCCTGTGTTGTGTTCCAGGTTACCCTGTGTTGTGTTCCAGGTTATCCTGTGTTGTGTTCCAGGTTACCCTGTGTTGTGTTCCAGGTTATCCTGTGTTGTGTTCCAGGTTACCCTGTGTTGTGTTCCAGGTTACCCTGTGTTGTGTTCCAGGTTATCCTGTGTTGTGTTCCAGGTTACCCTGTGTTGTGTTCCAGGTTATCCTGTGTTGTGTTCCAGGTTATCCTGTGTTGTGTTCCAGGTTATCCTGTGTTGTGTTCCAGGTTACCCTGTGTTGTGTTCCAGGTTACCCTGTGTTGTGTTCCAGGTTACCCTGTGTTGTTTTCCAGGTTACCCTGTCTTGTGTTCCAGGTTACCCTGTGTTGTGTTCCAGGTTATCCTGTGTTGTGTTCCAGGTTACCCTGTGTTGTGTTCCAGGTTACCCTGTGTTGTGTTCCAGGTTATCCTGTGTTGTGTTCCAGGTTACCCTGTGTTGTGTTCCAGGTTATCCTGTGTTGTGTTCCAGGTTACCCTGTGCTGTGTTCCAGGTTATCCTTTGTTGCGTTCCAGGTAACTCTGTGTTGTGTTCCAGGTTATCCTGTGTTGTGTTCCAGGTTACCCTGTGTTGTGTTCCAGGTTACCCTGTGTTGTGTTCCAGGTTATCCTTCGTTGTGTTCCAGGTTATCCTGTGTTGTGTTCCAGGTTATCCTTTGTTGTGTTCCAGGTTACCCTGTGTTGTGTTCCAGGTTACCCTGTGTTGTGTTCCAGGTTATCCTGTGTTGTGTTCCAGGTTACCCTGTGTTGTGTTCCAGGTTACCCTGTGTTGTGTTCCAGGCTACTCTGTGTTGTGTTCCAGGTTACCCTGTGTTGTGTTCCAGGTTACCCTGTGTTGTGTTCTAGGTTATCCTGTGTTGTGTTCCAGGTTATCCTGTGTTGTGTTCCAGGTTATCCTGTGTTGTGTTCCAGGTTATCCTTTGTTGTGTTCCAGGTTACACTGTGTTGTGTTCCAGGTTACCCTGTGTTGTGTTCCAGGTTATCCTGTGTTGTGCTCCAGGTTATCCTGTGTTGTGTTCCAGGTTACCCTGTGTTGTGTTCCAGGTTACCCTGTGTTGTGTTCCAGGTTATCCTGTGTTGTGTTCCAGGTTATCCTGTGTTGTGTTCCAGGTTATCCTTTGTTGTGTTCCAGGTTACCCTGTGTTGTGTTCCAGGTTATCCTGTGTTGTGTTCCAGGTTATCCTGTGTTGTGTTCCAGGTTATCCTTTGTTGTGTTCCAGGTTACCCTGTGTATCATGTGGGAGTTCGAACACGTGGATAGGGTAAAGTAATACTCACGTAGGCTGGAAGTACGTATAATTACAGATAATGTGTGAAGCGCCCTAACAGCCGTACCTGCCTCCTTGCTCACTCTCGTAAGACTGACCGCCCACAGTACCCATATGTGAGGGGGTCTTTGAATACTGCTGTGGTCAGCACAATATGAATACAGACAGTGACTCAGGCAGAGACGGTTGGTAGTGAGTCATCTACTGGTACACTGGTTACTGGTAACTGGTTACTACTACTGACAGCTCGGCGACGCTAACGTATGTCGTCCCGACATACAAGTAATACAAACTAGAGATGGCAGGTGTACGGCTTGGGCTGATTCTATACAATGTCAAAGTACACAACAATTGAACATTATAACATACATAAGTAGAACATTGGAATGGAAGCTTACGTAACTGAAATTGTAATGCAGTACAAGGTATAATATAGCACAACTCATCGAATGAAACTCATCAAATGAAACTCAACGTTGAGATTACACAATAGAAGTGATAAAAAAAATTTGATCGATCGATCTGTATTCATGTGATCTACGGATTCTGAGGAAGAATATATACAAAGAAAGAAGTGTTTAACAGAAAGGCAGATTCGGTGCACTCAAATCTAGACTGTTAACTCTCAGAATTTGGAGAGAACGCGAACACAAAAAAAATTCTTGAATACTGATAAGTTGATACTGTAATTATTCATCTATACAGGTTATTTACATTTAACCCCAACTCTGCTAGGGTAAGATTGACATATGCAGAATGGGTGTGTAAGACTGACCGCCCACAGTACCCATATGTGAGGGGGTCTTTGAATACTGCTGTGGTCAGCACAATATGAATACAGACAGTGACTCAGGCAGAGACGGTTGGTAGTGAGTCATCTACTGGTACACTGGTTACTGGTAACTGGTTACTACTACTGAGATGTGTTGTGTTCCAGGTTACCCTGTGTTGTGTTCCAGGTTATCCTGTGTTGTGTTCCAGGTTACCCTGTGTTGTGTTCCAGGTTACCCTATGTTGTGTTCCAGGTTACCCTGTGTTGTGTTCCAGGTTATATTGTGTTGTGTTCCAGGTTATCCTGTGTTGTGTTCCAGGTTATCCTTTGTTGTGTTCCAGGTTACCCTGTGTTGTGTTCCAGGTTACCCTGTGTTGTGTTCCAGGTTATCCTGTGTTGTGTTCCAGGTTATCCTGTGTTGTGTTCCAGGTTATCCTTTGTTGTGTTCCAGGTTATCCTGTGTTGTGTTCCAGGTTACCCTGTGTTGTGTTCCAGGTTATCCTGTGTTGTGTTCCAGGTTATCCTGTGTTGTGTTCCAGGTTATCCTTTGTTGTGTTCCAGGTTACTCTGTTGTGTTCCAGGCTACCCTGTGTTGTGTTCCAGGTTACCCTGTGTTGTGTTCCAGGTTACCCTGTGTTGTGTTCCAGGTTACCCTATGTTGTGTTCCAGGTTACCCTGTGTTGTGTTCCAGGTTACCATGTGTTGTGTTCCTGGTTACCCTGTGTTGTGTTCCAGGTTACCCTGTGTTGTGTTCCAGGTTACCCTGTGTTGTGTTCCAGGTTATCCTGTGTTGTGTTCCAGGTTACCCTGTGTTGTGTTCCAGGTTATCCTGTGTTGTGTTCCAGGTTATCCTGTGTTGTGTTCCAGGTTACCCTGTGTTGTGTTCCAGGTTACCCTGTGTTGTGTTCCAGGTTATCCTGTGTTGTGTTCCAGGTTACCCTGTGTTGTGTTCCAGGTTATCCTGTGTTGTGTTCCAGGTTATCCTGTGTTGTGTAAGTGTTAGGAGTGCACACGGGTGTAGCAGTTTAGCTTCTTAATTAATACTTCCTTTGAAAGAGTTTGTGAGTGATGACAGATATGGAACTACAGGTACTTCACGGTGCCTTACTAACACATTTGCTAATGTCACAGCTGACGCTTGTTTATACTGTAGCTTTCACATTGAAGTCATCAGTCTGCTGCCTCTGTATTTGACTGAAGAAACCTACTGTGTAGGCGAAACGTTTCATCAATAAAGATACCCAACTGTTGCACATGTGTCTTAATCTTAAACTTGTCGGTATTTAATACCATTTTCAACAAGGACACTCACAGCCCAGGCCCACCATCATCTTTTAACTCTCCTACCACTATTAGCTTCCCTAACTTTTCCACCATCTTGCGCCTCCTCCCTCCCTTCCTTCATGGCTGTCCATCACATTATACTATAGACATAGACAATGATATGAAATCGATTTCAAATAACTTAGGCTATCCATCTCCAACTTCACCTCAAGAGCAAACTCACTCCCGGACAAACACACACACAGACACACAGACACACACACACACACACACACACACACACACACACGCGCGCACACACACACACACACACACACACACACACACACACACACACACACACACACACACGAGGAAAGAGGCGTGTTAGAAGCGAGGTATATGGCCTCGTGAGGTGACAAGTATGTGTAACAGATGACTAGTCAGGTGTGAGCAATGTTCCCAACATTACGTCTGCTCCACCCTCCTCCTCTTACCATCAACACAAGTTGAACCAACGTTTTAATACTTATTCCAAAGGTGGATGGTATATACCAAGAATATGGACGGAAGGACACAGATGTATACACTTAAGACATGACGGAGTAAGTCTCGGTCCTGGGACCTTGATCACTATATCTGCACAAAGTCCCACGACCGAAACCTCTCCAATAAAGACATCCAAAATATGTGCACCTGTGTCCTTTCAACTACATTAATTATTCTTTTCATTCCGATAAAGTAATACGGAATGAGCAGTTGCTCCTGATAGTGAACAACATTACACTTATTATCATTATTATACTCATCTTAAATTGCTACACCCACAAGGCTAGCCTAAATTCCAGTGGACAAGAGCCCTTCACCTTACAGGGATTCCAGTTAATACAGTAAGAGTCCTGGCGTGGGTGTGGGCCGCAGGGGTGGTGACCTCCGGAAGCGACTCCAGGTAAACACGTCCCTTAATATATCAATTTCCATCAAGTTGTGATAATAAGAGTTGTGTGTTATTTTAAGAGTTTACCATAAGATGCAACTTTGAAGTCAGGACATGGATGGCGGACACCAACTCTCCAGGCAGGAGGATGGCAGACACTAACTATCCAGACAGGAGGATGGCGGACACCAACTCTCCAGGCAGGAGGATGGCAGACAGTAACTATCCAGGCAGGAGGATGGCAGACACCAACTATCCAGGCAGGAGGATGGCAGACACCAACTATCCAGGCAGGAGGATGGCAGACACCAACTATCCAGGCAGGAGGATAACAGACACCAACTATCCAGGCAGGAGGATGACAGACACCAACTATGCAGGCAGGAGGATGGCAGACACCAACTATCCAGGCATGAGGATGACAGACACCAACTATCCAGGCAGGAGGATGGCAGACACCAACTATCCAGGCAGGAGGATGGCAGACACCAACTATCCAGGCAGGAGGATGGCAGACACCAACTATCCAGGCAGGAGGATGACAGACACCAACTATCCAGGCAGGAGGATGACAGACACCAACTATCCAGGCAGGAGGATGGCAGACACCAACTATCCAGGCAGGAGGATGACAGACACCAATTATCCAGGCAGGAGGATGGCAGACACCAACTATCCAGACAGGAGGATGGCAGACACCAACTATCCAGGCAGGAGGATGGCAGACACCAACTATCCAGGCAGGAGGATGGCAGACACCAACTATCCAGGCAGGAGGATGACAGACACCAACTATCCAGGCAGGAGGATGGCAGACACCAACTATCCAGACAGGGGGATGGCAGACACTAAGTATCTAGGCAGGAGGATGGCAGACACCAACTATCCAGGCAGGAGGATGACAGACACCAAGTATCCAGGCAGGAGGATGGCAGACACCAACTATCCAGGCAGGAGGATGGCAGACACCAACTATCCAGGCAGGAGGATGACAGACACCAACTATCCAGGCAGGAGGATGGCAGACACCAACTATCCAGACAGGGGGATGGCAGGCACTAAGTATCTAGGCAGGAGGATGGCAGACACCAACTATCCAGACAGGGGGATGGCAGACACTAAGTATCTAGGCAGGAGGATGGCAGACACCAACTATCCAGACAGGGGGATGGCAGACACTAAGTATCTAGGCAGGAGGATGACAGACACCAACTATCCAGGCAGGATGACAGACACCAACTATCCAGACAGGGGGATGGCAGACACTAAGTATCTAGGCAGGAAGATGGCAGACACCAACTATCCAGGCAGGATGACAGACACCAACTATCCAGGCAGGAGGATGGCAGACACCAACTATCCAGGCAGGAGGATGGCAGACACCAACTATCCAGGCAGGAGGATGACAGACACCAACTCTCCAGGCAGGAGGATGGCAGACACTAACTATCCAGACAGGAGGATGGCGGACACCAACTCTCCAGGCAGGAGGATGGCATACAGTAACTATCCAGGCAGGAGGATGGCAGACACCAACTATCCAGGCAGGAGGATGGCAGACACCAACTATCCAGGCAGGAGGATGGCAGACACCAACTATCCAGGCAGGAGGATAACAGACACCAACTATCCAGGCAGGAGGATGACAGACATCAACTATCCAGGCAGGAGGATGGCAGACACCAACTATCCAGGCATGAGGATGACAGACACCAACTATCCAGGCAGGAGGATGGCAGACACCAACTATCCAGGCAGGAGGATGGCAGACACCAACTATCCAGGCAGGAGGATGGCAGACACCAACTATCCAGGCAGGAGGATGACAGACACCAACTATCCAGGCAGGAGGATGACAGACACCAACTATCCAGGCAGGAGGATGGCAGACACTAACTATCCAGGCAGGAGGATGACAGACACCAATTATCCAGGCAGGAGGATGGCAGACACCAACTATCCAGACAGGAGGATGGCAGACACCAACTATCCAGGCAGGAGGATGGCAGACACCAACTATCCAGGCAGGAGGATGGCAGACACCAACTATCCAGGCAGGAGGATGACAGACACCAACTATCCAGGCAGGAGGATGGCAGACACCAACTATCCAGACAGGAGGATGACAGACACCAAGTATCCAGGCAGGAGGATGGCAGACACCAACTATCCAGGCAGGAGGATGGCAGACACCAACTATCCAGGCAGGAGGATGACAGACACCAACTATCCAGGCAGGAGGATGGCAGACACCAACTATCCAGACAGGGGGATGGCAGGCACTAAGTATCTAGGCAGGAGGATGGCAGACACCAACTATCCAGACAGGGGGATGGCAGACACTAAGTATCTAGGCAGGAGGATGGCAGACACCAACTATCCAGACAGGGGGATGGCAGACACTAAGTATCTAGGCAGGAGGATGACAGACACCAACTATCCAGGCAGGATGACAGACACCAACTATCCAGACAGGGGGATGGCAGACACTAAGTATCTAGGCAGGAAGATGGCAGACACCAACTATCCAGGCAGGATGACAGACACCAACTATCCAGGCAGGAGGATGGCAGACACCAACTATCCAGGCAGGAGGATGGCAGACACCAACTATCCAGGCAGGAGGATGACAGACACCAACTATCCAGGCAGGAGGATGGCAGACACCAACTATCCAGGCAGGAGGATGGCAGACACCAACTATCCAGGCAGGAGGATGGCAGACACCAACTATCCAGGCAGGAGGATGGCAGACACCAACTATCCAGGCAGGAGGATGGCAGACACCAACTATCCAGGCAGGAGGATGGCAGACACCAACTATCCAGGCAGGAGGATGGCAGACACCAGCTATCCAGACAAGGGGATGGCAGACACTAAGTATCTAGGCAGGAGGATGACAGACACCAACTATCCAGGCAGGAGGATGGCAGACACCAACTATCCAGGCAGGAGGATGGCAGACACCAACTATCCAGGCAGGAGGATGGCAGACACCAACTATCCAGGCAGGAGGATGGCAGACACCAACTATCCAGGCAGGAGGATGGCAGACACCAGCTATCCAGACAAGGGGATGGCAGACACTAAGTATCTAGGCAGGAGGATGACAGACACCAACTATCCAGGCAGGAGGATAGCAGACACCAACTATCCAGACAGGGGGATGGCAGACACCAACTATCCAGGCAGGAGGATGGCAGACACCAACTATCCAGGCAGGAGGATGGCAGACACCAACTATCCAGGCAGGAGGATGGCAGACACCAACTATCCAGGCAGGAGGATGGCAGACACCAGCTATCCAGGCAGAGGGATGGCAGACACTAAGTATCTAGGCAGGAGGATGACAGACACCAACTATCCAGGCAGGAGGATGGCAGACACCAAGTATCCAGGCAGGAGGATGGCAGACACCAACTATCCAGGCAGGAGGATGGCAGACACCAAGTATCCAGGCAGGAGGATGGCAGACACCAACTATCCAGGCAGGAGGATGGCAGACACCAACTATCCAGGCAGGAGGATGGCAGACACCAGCTATCCAGGTAGGGGGATGGCAGACACTAAGTATCCAGGCAGGAGGATGGCAGACACCAACTATCCAGGCAGGAGGATGGCAGACACCAACTCTCCAGGCTGGAGGATGGCAGACACCAACTATCCAGGCAGGAGGATGGCAGACACCAACTATCCAGGCAGGAGGATGGCAGACACCAACTATCCAGGCAGGAGGATGGCAGACACCAACTATCCAGGCAGGAGGATGGCAGACACCAACTATCCAGGCAGGAGGATGGCAGACACCAACTATCCAGTCAGGAGGATGGCAGACACCAACTATCCAGGCAGGAGGATGGCAGACACCAGCTATCCAGGCAGGGGGATGGCAGACACTAAGTATCTAGGCAGGAGGATGACAGACACCAACTATCCAGGCAGGAGTATGGCAGACACCAACTATCCAGGCAGGAGGATGGCAGACACCAATTATCCAGGCAGGAGGATGGCAGACACCAACTATCCAGGCAGGATGATGGCAGACACAAAGTATCCAGGCAGGAGGATGGCAGACACAAAGTATCCAGGCAGGAGTATGGCAGACACCAACTATCCAGGCAGGAGGATGGCAGACACCAGCTATCCAGGCAGGGGGATGGCAGACACTAAGTATCTAGGCAGGAGGATGACAGACACTAACTATCCAGGCAGGAGGATGGCAGACACCAAGTATCCAGGCAGGAGGATGGCAGACACCAACTATCCAGGCAGGAGGATGGCAGACACCAACTATCCAGGCAGGAGGATGACAGACACCAACTATCCAGGCAGGAGGATGGCAGACACCAACTATCCAGGCAGGAGGATGGCAGACACAAAGTATCCAGGCAGGAGGATGGCAGACACAAAGTATCCAGGCAGGAGGATGGCAGACACAAAGTATCCAGGCAGGAGGATGGCAGACACAAAGTATCCAGGCAGGAGGATGGCAGACACAAAGTATCCAGGCAGGAGGATGGCAGACACCAACTATCCAGGCAGGAGGATGGCAGACACAAAGTATCCAGGCAGGAGGATGGCAGACACAAAGTATCCAGGCAGGAGGATGGCAGACACAAAGTATCCAGGCAGGAGGATGGCAGACACCAACTATCCAGGCAGGAGGATGGCAGACACAAAGTATCCAGGCAGGAGGATGGCAGACACAAAGTATCCAGGCAGGAGGATGGCAGACACAAAGTATCCAGGCAGGAGGATGGCAGACACAAAGTATCCAGGCAGGAGGATGGCAGACACAAAGTATCCAGGCAGGAGGATGGCAGACACAAAGTATCCAGGCAGGAGGATGGCAGACACAAAGTATCCAGGCAGGAGGATGGCAGACACCAACTATCCAGGCAGAGCACTACCACTAAGTGTGAATAACACATACATGCACAGTCAAGACATTTACTGAAAGAGACGTTTCGCCCCTTGCAGATTTATCAATCATAATAAGAAGTGACAAAGTCACAAGTGGTGAAGTCTCCTTCAACAAATGTTTTAATTGTGCATACTTGTCTTTTTGGCACAATCTGTCGGTATTAACATACCTGTTCTTGTATACACACGCGCAGTATACAAGGTTCCTCTTTATTCTGACTACGTCTTCCTGAATCCTGTCAAAAGTTTTGCACTCTAGCAGGATTGCTGGTGCTTTCACATGTGTCTTACTTATCAACTTGTCAGTATTATATATTATTTACAATACCTTACAAAATGTTGTTTAAATTCCCGTATTTTTCTTCTGATTTTTGTAAATCTGCACTGCCAATTTAGGTCTCTTCTGGTCTGAGGCAAAGCAACAGAGTTTGTGGTCCCTGAACCATCAACAAATATAACACATATGATCAATAAATTTAACATATCATGTGTGTGGAGGTGGGAAAGTTTCCCACAAGGTATGGGCGGCCGTTACCCGCCCACACCCGCCCGTACACGTCTTAAAGATGGCCCGTGCCCCGGTGCCCGACAGATCAATATGACCTCGGGTGAAATTTCAGGCGGGTCAAGAGGTGTTTATCCTGGCAGCTAACGACCAGTGCTAGCAAACTTGTTGGCTTCGTCTTCACTCTCCTCTACCACCATGATGTATGATCCAACACACCTCTCATCTCTCCCTCCCTCCTCATCCTTTTCCTCTCCGTCCCTAATCCATCATCCTTATAAAAACATAAGAAGGGAGCACTGCAGCAGGCCTACTGGCCCATGCTAGGCAGGTCCAAGTCACCTAGCGGCTAAGCTAGTTAGGTTCATGTCACATCATTTAAGAAGGAAAGAGCACTGCATCAGACCTACTGGCCCAAGTCAGTAGGTCCAACTCACACCCACCCACTTATAAGAACCCTATCCCCTCCTCCTTACCCCCAACCTCCTCATCTTCGTCCTCTCCTCCTTCCTCCTCTTCCTCCCTCCTCATTCCTACTTTCTATACTTTTAATGTCCTCCACAGCAATATAAAGTGACCAGATTTGTGCAAAAATCAACATTTTTTGTGGACATATTTATAGTTCATTAGGCTAATGCAACTGCTGTTGGTGAGGCTGTAAGTACTTATTAACACTACCATTTAAAACTTTCACGCTAGTTTTGCCCTCCCTAATTGTTAATGGTGAAAACTCAAATAAGTTATTTTTAACATTATTGTAGAGTACACGATGTACAACAATCCAAGTGAAAATCGAGCCTGCAAAAAGTGCACTAAGAGGTTGTTCTTCAACTCTATACATGTTGAACATTAAAATGGTATAAAATACCGACAGGTTGTTAGGTAAGACACATATGCAACAGTTAGGTATGTACAGAAAATGAGGTAATCATGGAATCTTAATTCTGAGGACATGTACATAACCTTCACGACTACGACAACTACCTCTACAACTAACCCATCTCTTTGGGAAGGACCTACTTCCACTGGGGAATCCCGCCTACCAGTGAATATGCCCTCGTCTGCTACACCTGACGTTACTATATAAGCGCCAGGATTCTTTCTTCTGCTTCAGAATCTCCACGACTATGGTGCTGTTCGCACCTACTCCTAGGTTGAGGGACTGATTACCTCATTTTCTGTACATAGTTCTACTGTCTTCAAGTTATGTCCTAGAATTTGTATTGATAAAGCCACTGGATGGCGAAACGTCTACAATAAAGATACCCAGATGTTGCACATGTGTCTTACTCTCATCAACAGTTAGGTATCTTTATTATGAAACGTTTCGCCTACACAGTAGGCTTCTTCAGTCAAGTACAGAAAAGTTGATAGAAGCAGAAGATACTTGAAGACGATGTAATCAGTCCATCACCCTTAAAGTTTTGAGGTGGTCAGTCCCTCAGTCTGGAGAAGAGCATTGTTCCATAGTATGAAACAATATGGAGAAAAAGTGACAGGATGGAGCTTATTTATAGCGCCAAGAGGTGAGACGTAGGCCACTAGGAGAGGTAAGAACTCAGATGTTGAAAGGTCAGGTCCCTCTCAAATCCAGCCCCTCTCACTAGTGGAAGTTGTCGAAGTTGATTGCAGGTCTGTACCAAGATACCCTTCTGTTGCAGTGTCTGACAGATTGAACATTAAAATGGTATAAGATACCTAACTGTTGCATATGTGTCTTACCTAACAACTCTATACATCCTTGGTTAGGCCTCATTTAGATTATGCTGCACAGTTTTGGTCACCGTATTACAGAATGGATATAAATTCTCTGGAAAATGTACAAAGGAGGATGACAAAGCTGATCCCATGTATCAGAAACCTTCCCTATGAGGATAGACTAAGGGCCCTGAAACTGCACTCTCTAGAAAGACGTAGAATTAGGGGGGATATGATTGAGGTGTATAAATGGAAGACAGGAATAAATAAAGGGGATGTAAATAGTGTGCTGAAAATATCTAGCCTAGACAGGACTCGCAGCAATGGTTTTAAGTTAGAAAAATTCAGATTCAGGAAGGATATAGGAAAGTACTGGTTTGGTAATAGAGTTGTGGATGAGTGGAACAAACTCCCAAGTACAGTTATAGAGGCCAGAACGTTGTGTAGCTTTAAAAATAGGTTGGATAATGTTTCCTCCCTTAAGTCAATGTGACCTGACCTGACTAGGTTGGGTGCATTGGCTTAAGCCGGTAGGAGACTTGGACCTGCCTCGCATGGGCCAGTAGGCCTTCTGCAGTGTTCCTTCGTTCTTATGTTCTTATGAGTAGATGTGGGTGGGTGTGAGTTAGACTTGATAGCTTGTGCTACCAGGTCGGTTGCCGTGTTCCTCCCTTAAGTCAATGTGACCTGACCTGACTAGGTTGGGTGCATTGGCTTAAGCCGGTAGGAGACTTGGACCTGCCTCGCATGGGCCAGTAGGCCTTCTGCAGTGTTCCTGCGTTCTTATGTTCTTGTGTTCTTATAAGTATTAAGAGTCAGTGACTTTATATCTTGATAAATTAGACACATGCGCAACTCTTGGGTATCTTTATTGAGGAAACGTTTCGCCACACAGTGGCTTCATCAGTCCATACATAGGAGAAACTTGAAGAACAGGAGGAGAATGAGGTAATCAGTCCCTCAACCTTGAGTCGATGTGTTCAGTCCATCAATCTTGAGTAGAATACGGCAGATGAGCGGAGAAGCAGCTTATAAACCGTATGGCAGGAGAGGTGCAGCAGTCATAGGTGGTGTCACATTTGTTCAATGTGGAAGTAGGTTGTGCCCAAGAATTAGGCAAGCGAAGAATTCCTATGTATGGACTGATGAAGCCACTGTGTGGCGAAACGTTTCCTCAATAAAGATACCCAAGAGTTGCGCATGTGTCTAATTTATCAACATGTCGGTTCTCTGAACCATTCATCTACAGACTTTATATCTTGATAAAGAATGAGACACATGTACAACATCTGGGTATCTTTATTTGTAGACGTTTCGCCCTCCCAGATGTTGTATATTAGTCCTAATTCATCTTGTCGGTACTGTATACTATTTATGTACGACTTAATATCTTATAATAAAATACCATGGTCAGGCAATATAAGGCATAGGTGACTGATTAACCTGGCGGTGATACCCGTGACGGAAGAGGGAAGGACGGGGGGGGGGGGTGTCGTTAAGGAAAAATTAAAGTGTATTCTGAGGTGGGTGTTCGTCGGATGTTGACCTCCTCAGTGATTAAACAATCGCTGGGCATCTGGATAACGCAATCGCTGTCTTCGACACCTTCCACCTCACCTTCGACAGTATTTAAGACTTCATTCTTATGCTTCAGATTCATATCGTTCCAGACCATATGGCTGAACTCTTCTCCAGGCTGAGGGACTGACCACCTTGCTCCACACCATCACAGTCACAGACCTCTCCCTCTCAGCACCTTCGCAGCACGTAATAACTTCTTACCATTAATTTACCTGTGACCTATTTCGAAAGTTCTACTCCTACGGCACGGTCCTGGGCCAAGTATCTCTGATGACTGCCTGGTTAACCAGGCCGTTACTTTTGACGGCCCGGTGGCCCACATATCCGCTACAGCCCGGTTGATCTGGCACCATCTTCTCTATTGAGCGATTTGAGTTCGTTTTATACTCTGGTCTAGTTCTAAATTCATTAATTTTTCCACAGTGGAATAACTGAATTGTGTCCTTATTCCGAAATGTTTAGCCTACAGAGAAGGCAGCAGAAGCAGTAGACATGTAATGACGATGCAATCAGCCCATCACCCTGGTAGACGTAGTTTTGAGGTGGTCAGTCTCTCAGCCTGGAGAAAAGCTCTGCTCCATAGTCTGGAACAATGTGAAACAGAAGCAAAGACTGGAGACTTATATACTGTCAAGGTGAGGTTGAGAATGTTTTGACGACAGGAGAGGCGGGATCCACCAGCTGAAGTATGAAGGTAAAGCTGAAATACGGTACCAAATGCTTGAATTCAACTCCAGCAGACACAGCTCAGAAAGTGAAAAGTAAATGGTACATATCAGATGACGAGGTAGTGGAGACAATCCCTATACACAGTTTCAGAAGTGGCTATGATCGTTGCCCTGAAGGCAAGAAATCAATGAAAACGACCTACAAGAGTTAAGAAGTGGGGCCAGGAGCTATGCATCGTCCCCTGCAAGCACAACTAGGTGAGCACACAGCGCCTGGTCACACTGAGTATAATCAATGTTAATGTTGTTACGGCGCCACAACACTCGTTTATACTCTGCCTTATATTTCCACCACTTTTACCATGGCCATGGTGAGTCCCCAGTCAGTGTGGCCATGGTGAGTCCCCAGTCAGTGTGGCCATGGTGAGTTCCCAGTCAATGTGGCCATGGTGAATCCCCAGTCAGTGTGGCCATGGTAAGTCCCCAGTCAGTGTGGCCAGGGTGAGTCCCCAGTCAGTGTGGCCAGGGTGAGTCCCCAGTAAGGCCAGGGTGAGTCCCCAGTCAGTAAAGCCAGGGTGAATCTCCAGTCCGTGTAGCCAGGGTGAGTCCCGTCAGTGTGACCACAGTGAATCCCTAGTCCGTGTGGCCACGGTGAGTCTCTAGTCAGTGTGGCCACGGTGAGTCCCCAGTCAGTGTGGCCACGGTGAGTCTACACTGGACACAGTCCCCAGGTAGAATGGCACGAGTGAATCCTCAGTTAGTGTGGCGAGAATGAGTCATCAGTTAATGTGGCTAGAATGAGTCCTCAGTGTGGCCAGAGTCACTCAGTTAATGTGGCCATGGTGCGTCCTCTGTTCTTGTGGCCATGGTTCGTCCTCAATGTGGCCAGAGTGAGTCCCTTAGTTAATGTGACCGTGGGGCGTCCTCCTTTACTCTGGTCATGATGCGTCCTCAGTATGGCCAGACTCCTCAGTGTGGCCATGGTGCGTCCCTCAGTGTGGCCAGAGTGAGTCAGCAGTGGAGGGTAGCTCAGCACGGGGTCACAGGGATAAAATTCCCATGCATTATTAACGTAGATCAATAAGTGTTGCAGGCCGCGCCGGTGTCCGCTGTGGGACGCTTGCTTTAGCACGCCTAACGTGTGACCAATGTGACATGCAATGTTTACTATGGTACGTTTGTGTCCAGTGGTACACCAGTGAACATACTCGTTGACAGTGACAAGCCAACAAACCCTGGAACATCATTCAGGGACCTTAAAAAATCCTCTGGGAGGTGTAGCAGTAGGAGATGCTACACCTTACACCCTTGAGATATATGTACACTCTGGTGTAAAACTTGAAAATGGATACCAACAAATTGGTTTAGAAAGATACGTAAGCAAACACCAGGACATATGTATTAGAAAACGTTTTAGTCCCGGGACCGAAATGTTTTCTGGTATGTCTTAGTGTCTGCTTACGTGTCGTTCTAAACCATATGTACAATATATGTCCGGCTTAACAGAGTTAATATCTGATTATGCATGTGCACGAATTCGAAAAGGTGTAAAGGTATGAAACCAGACGAGTCTTCGAACAAAGAATGTTCTACGAGTGAGATAGGTAAGGCTTAATTTCGTAAGCCTGACGACTTGGAGAGAAAGATGGCAAGAAATACGTTTACGACCTACAAAATTCTAAGAGGATTTGGTAAGACAGATATGAAGAGAGAGTTACAAGTGCAAGGACCAAGAACAGGGGCACAAAGGTGGAAGCTAAAGACACAGATGAGCCACAGGGATGTCAGGAATTACTGTACTCTCGAGACATAGAATTCTTGAATGAAACAGATGAGGAAGTGGTATATCTATGACATATTTTTGTGAAATGGGACCGAGTTCGTATGTTTTCATATCCTAACAGCCCCGACACTGCCAAGTTTTTTCTTTGTTGAGTGTCTATTCAACCAGGCTGTTGCTGTTAACGTGAAGTTATTTTACAGTCAGCCAAGTTTCTTACTTTCATGGGTATTCAAAGGTATATCAAAGGGAACGATTTGTGTGTGGGCAGATTTGGGACCAAATCTTCTAGAAATTTCCAGGTGTCGATTATAGTGTACCACTCTCGCCTACCTTCCAAGGAGTACAGATCGAAGTACTTCAAACGTTCCCAGTAATTTGGGTGCTTAACTGACTGAATCTATGCGAGGAGTGAAAGCTCTCTACATATTCTCCATGTCTGGAATTTCGCATGCCTTGAACGGAGCTGTTAGAGTACGGCAGTACTCCAGCCTAGAAGTAGCTTAGGAAACGAGATTAAGAGCTAAGTCTCGAACCCCGCAAATAAAAATAGATGAGTACAATAACGAGCATACACGCATGACACTTTATGCTTACTGTGGACGACAAAAGTTTACCGTGAACACAGTTTAACGAGCATAATAAAAGCATTTTATCACCAAGTTATTACTGTGAGCACTATTAGTGGACACTCCTGCCAATACTTAACCAGCACTCATTACTATGACTAAACCAGCAATTCAACAAATAAACCTCAGAGTTTGCTGAAGTAAACTACATCAGAGTTTGCTGAAGTAAACTACATCAGAGTTTGCTGAAGTAAACTACATCAGAGTCTGCTGAAGTAAAC
Source organism: Cherax quadricarinatus (assembly GCF_038502225.1). Lineage (NCBI taxonomy): Eukaryota > Metazoa > Arthropoda > Malacostraca > Decapoda > Parastacidae > Cherax > Cherax quadricarinatus. The sequence continues at coordinate 10,976,043 of NC_091326.1, read as the reverse complement.
TACATCAGAGTTTGCTGAAGTAAACTACATCAGAGTTTGCTGAAGTAAACTACATCAGAGTTTGCTGAAGTAAACTACATCAGAGTCTGCTGAAGTAAACTACATCAGAGTCTGCTGAAGTAAACTACATCAGAGTCTGCTGAAGTAAACTACATCAGAGTCTGCTGAAGTAAACTACATCAGAGTCTGCTGAAGTAAACTGCATCAGAGTCTGCTGAAGTAAACTACATCAGAGTCTGCTGAAGTAAACTACATCAGAGTCTGCTGAAGTAAACTACATCAGAGTCTGCTGAAGTAAACTACATCAGAGTCTGCTGAAGTAAACTACATCAGAGTCTGCTGAAGTAAACTGCATCAGAGTTTGCTGAAGTAAACTGCATCAGAGTCTGCTGAAGTAAACTGCATCAGAGTCTGCTGAAGTAAACTGCATCAGAGTCTGCTGAAGTAAACTACATCAGAGTCTGCTGAAGTAAACTGCATCAGAGTCTGCTGAAGTAAACTGCATCAGAGTCTGCTGAAGTAAACTACATCAGAGTCTGCTGAAGTAAACTGCATCAGAGTCTGCTGAAGTAAACTACATCAGAGTCTGCTGAAGTAAACTACATCAGAGTCTGCTGAAGTAAACTACATCAGAGTCTGCTGAAGTAAACTGCATCAGAGTCTGCTGAAGTAAACTACATCAGAGTCTGCTGAAGTAAACTGCATCAGAGTCTGCTGAAGTAAACTGCATCAGAGTCTGCTGAAGTAAACTACATCAGAGTCTGCCGAAGTAAACTGCATCAGAGTCTGCTGAAGTAAACTACATCAGAGTCTGCTGAAGTAAACTACATCAGAGTCTGCTGAAGTAAACTACATCAGAGTCTGCTGAAGTAAACTGCATCAGAGTCTGCTGAAGTAAACTACATCAGAGTCTGCTGAAGTAAACTACATCAGAGTCTGCTGAAGTAAACTGCATCAGAGTCTGCTGAAGTAAACTACATCAGAGTCTGCTCAAGTGAACAACAACGATGATGACAAAGCACTTTTATATAATATAGATTTTATCTGCAAACTGGATATACTGAGTTGACTAGCGACGTAGTGATGGTTGGAGGTAACACTACCGTACTCTCACTACTTTAACGTTCCTGTGGATAATGATACCACTAACTGATCCTGTCTTGTGTTGTTTGGGTGGGTGTGGTACGGTGTTGAAACTCCGTCTTCTATGGCTGGTTTGGTCATGGATATTTCCTCAAATCTGATCTTAATCACTGTGGATACTATAGCATTACGACGTCACATCACTACTACCAGTTTACAACTGCTACCACAGTCGCATCACCGTTACTACAACTGCTACCACAGTCGCATCACCGTTACTACAACTGCTACTACAGTCATGTTAGTTACTACAGGTGTGGCATGCAAAGAGTACGTTACTTTATTCGGCGTATGTACACACTCCCATATAGACTGCCTCCCAACCAGCAAACCGAGTGCTAAGGGTTTAACGATCTTAGGGGCCCCATCGTTAAATCAGTAGCTTGGTTCAGTGACCAATCACAGACGAGCCCAGCAAGTGCTGAGACGATGTGGTATCACTCTTGGTCAGCATTTGCCAGATTCGCCTCTAGCTGGTTTAAGCACGGTTCTCTCTCTCAGGCTGCTGTCTTTGTCTCTATCGCCGTGTGGTACACCTATACACCATTCTTGTACGTAGTGTACATATTTGTATATAAACATTTGGTGAAGGAAAATATAAGTTAAATACTGCTGTGTTTATTTTCACTCCAAACCCATTACGACCAGGTCAGCAGGCCATTAACATTACCTGTGTTCGTAATAACAGGTAATGCTGATAATACTAGTAACTACCATTGTTTCGATACTGGCTAAAATATTACAATTATTTTAATAGCACAATTTTGTAGCTATTAGCACCGTAGTCGTGAAGAATCTTCACGACTACGGTGCTCTTCTCACAAACTCCAAGGCTGAGGGACTGTCTTCCAATTATGTCCATGAATTTGTATTGATAAAGCCACTGGATGGCGAAGCGTCTACGATGAAGATACCCAGATGCTGTACATGTCAAATTTTCACCTCGGGTACGAATCAGACCCAGCCTTTCTCACTTATATCTTTGTTCACTCTCTTTTTAAAGCTGCTCAAGGTCTCAGTCTCTATTACCTTACTCGGAAGACTGTTTCATGCCAGTACAAACCTATGTCCTTTCTAAATCTAAATTTATCTAACTTAAAACTTGGTGCTTCCAGCTTCATTGTTATTCCCCTGAAAGTTTTAATGAAACAACGTGCAGCCGATGAGCCATAGGCCTAGCAAAACTCTTGTATTCCATTTATACTCCAGTAACTGTTTGGTACATGTTAAGACTTCTCTCGTCTGCAGACAAAAACAGATAGGCTGAAGGAAAGCGGAGGAGGGAAAAGGAGATAGGAGGTGCCTCGCCCTCAACCATACTGAGAAATAGTATGGTAATACCGGCAAATGTAGAAAAAGACACTTATGTACAGTTCAGGACATTTATTAAAGGAAACGTTTCACCACGAGTGACTTCTTCAGTCCTAATACACAGAGATAACTAAGAAGCGAGTATATGTACTGGCAGGAGTCAGGCGGAATTTCGCGACCCTCGCGACCTTCCACCTGAAGAATCCACTCGTGGCTAAACGTATACTTTAATAAATGTCCTGAACTATACATTGTCTTTTTCCACATCAATCATACTATCTAGAGATAAAAAGTATAAAATACCGACACGATGGAAAATTAAACACAGATGCAGTGTAATGCGATCCTTTGTTGACTTTGTTTCGCCGACACAGTGGGCTTTAGCAAGTCACAAACAGATCTACCTGGCTAAACAAGTACAGGAAGGTTCGCCAGGACGTGTCCTGGCCCGGGTCTTCTCCATGTGGTGACCCAACAGTGGCTTTCGAAGGAGTGTCAGAGTTGGTACAAGTGGTGTCCAGTTTACAGCCCTATGGTGAGGGCACGGTTACTCTTTCAACTCCAACTGAGCCATTCCTGGCGCTCAGGCCGCAGCCCGAGTGCCAGAACGACTAAGGACACCTGGGTAAAGAGTATATGAGTATATATAGTGTAGTCAGGTGGAGAATGCAGGATAAGTTGGATTTCTCGCCCATCCCGTGCAAGTCAGTTTCAAATTCAACCTATCCAGCATTCTCCACCCATATACTCGTGTACTCTTCAGCCAGGTAGATCTGTGTCTTGATAAAGCCCACTGTATGGGCGAAACGTGGCCAATAAAGGACTGCATTATACTGAATTCGTGTTTATGTATCCAACCATACTATCTACTTATCTATCCACAGTATGGTATAAACTTTGATATTAGATATTGGCAAGCTTGTTTAGAAAGACACGTGAGCAAACACTAGGACATATTAGAAAACGTTTCGGTCCTAGGACCGAAACTTTTCTAATAAATATGTTCTAGTGTTTGCTCACTTATCTTTCTAAAGCAATCTGGCCACAGTCCACCCTTCTCACATCCTGGCGCACGCTACCTACCTGGAGTCGATTTCATGGGTCCCCGCCCCCGAAACCACGACTCGCCAAATAGTCCGAAACTGTTTACTTATATCAAAATTCTTGTCTTTCATGATGAGTCTTCATATCCATATTCACATACTCGCCCACTCTCACTCGTTCACACTCACTGGTTCACTCTCACTGGTGCACTCGTTCACACTCACTGGTTCACTGGTTCACACTCTGCTGGAATAAGAGTGCTGATAATACTCACCACCACCACGAATGTAGAAACCCCGGCGGCTCCCCTAATGTTATATTTTTCTCCCATCTTATCTGCAAACACAGAAAACAACACATTAGTTTCTGTAAAGGAAAACAGTTACGTTGAAAATGGTATAAAATACCGACAAGTTGATGATACATGAAGACACATGCAACAGTTGGGTATCTTTATTGATGAAACGTTTCGC